>NW_019154114.1:12130321-12243785 GCF_002288905.1 Enhydra lutris kenyoni
CTCCTCCACTGTTACCTCGCCAGGCTACTGATGGCTCTTCTGGTTTCAGAGTAGAGGAGGGAACTAGATATGGTGAAGGAAGAGGTCTCAGTTGATGAACACTGTCAAAGAATTCATCAGTGGCTGACTGGGACTGGCCCTCTCCTTTTGGGCAGAGGGTCTCTCTGATAAGAACTTCTAGTATTAATACTTCCTCCTTGGCCCCACTATAAAACATGCCTCTTAACATTTGCCTCCCATGGCACACTAGTAACAGCCGGGAGAGTGAGTCATCCCCAGATAAGAGATTTTAAATAGTGGCACATTTTTTATTTATTCTTAGAAATACAAATTATAAGTGCATTTCTGCTACAAGGACTGTACTTTTCCATTGTAGAATCTTTCAACTACATAAAAAGAAGGGGAGGAAATCTGCACATATCCTTGCCACTCGTGATAGACCGATGTTTCATGCTGTCACGTACTTCTTTTTGAGATTTCTTTTACGCATGTCTTGACATTCTGTACAAGTGAACATTATGCTTTTTTGTGTAACATAATGTCACAAACATTTCCTCATATTTTAAGGCTGCATAATCTTCCATCATATGGAAAAATACTTAATTCTTGCAGTTCACAGGGTATTAATATGGAATACTATGTAACTTTAAAGAAGTCATAAACAGCATTTATTACGTTGGTATATCAAAAAAAGTGGGGGGGGGTGCCTGGGTGGCTCAGTCTTTGGGCGTCTGCCTTCGGCTCAGGTCATGATCCCAGGGTCCTGGGAAGAGCCCCACATCAGGCTCCCTCCCCAGCAGGAAAACTGGTTCTCCCTCTCCCACTCCCCCTACTGTGTTCCTTCTTTCTCTGTCTCTCTCTCTGTCACATAAATAAACAAAATCTTAAAGAAAAAAAAAAGTAGGAGTAGAAAGGAGAATCAGCCTGCCCTGCCAAATAGAGTTCCAGAAATATCCAGAAGTGGAGCTAGCAGGTATTTTGCCTTGGGTGGGGTGGGGGGAAGATAGGGGCAAACAGGAACAAGAGGCCGAGCTAAAACAACAGAGAATAATTGAAACATTATTAAAAAGGTAATCCTTCGGGTCCCACCACAGCTTCTCCAACTTCATGCACTGAAAAGGGAGATGGTCAGGCCAAGCACTACCGAAGTTTTCACGTAAGTGCTAGCACACACCGTCTGAAGAGAGCTGGGACGCGGGGGTGGGTGCTCCCCTCTGCAGGAAGCCTTCCCACTCTGGCAGCGGGCACTCAGCCTGGACACTGCTCTGCTCTGGATCCACCTAAAATGAAGCCCTGGAAAGCCCAAGCACACAGAGCTTTCTGTTAGGTTGTCTACTTCATTAAACACGGAAGCCCCACAAGGGACCACCACACTTTTGAAGAAAACCAAGAGCTTAAGCCAGTGAAGAATGAAGTAGGTAAGGTTAATTTTTCAGCATTAGTGAGTGGTAAGTGACTGAAACCCCATGGCAAACTGGCTTATTCAACAAACAGATAAGCACACAAACAAACAAATATGGGTATCATATCAAAGCACCACAGATTGGGTGGCTTAACCAACAGAAAAAAATTTTTTTCAGGGTTCTGGAAGCTAGAGGTCTAAGAAAAAGGTATCAGCATGGTTGGTTCCTTCTGAGGCTTCTCTCTTTGGCTTAAAGAGCCCGAGGACAGTCTTTTCCCTACATCCTCGCTTGGTCTTCTCTCCGCACTTGTCTGTGTCTTCATCTCCTCTTCTCATATGGACACGAGTCATAATGGGCGAGGGTCCACCCTCATGACCTCATTTTAACTTAATCACCTCTTTAAAGACCTTATCTCCAAACACTCTCATGTTCTGAAATACTGGGGGTCAGGACTTCAACACAGAAATTGGGCAGGGACAAAACTCAAGCCTGTAACATCCATCTGCTCCATTAACAGCCAATGCTAGGTTGGCCATAGCATGAGACACAGTCACGTTCATGACTGAACCATGACTGTCCTCAGGAGCAGCCTCTCCTACTTTCTGAGGATTGTATTAGATCTTAAATTTACAAGAGGCACACAGGTCATTTTAAAAGTAATGCAGCTTTATTAAAAAAAAAAATCAACTGATGTGTATATTAAACAATTCCCAAAATTAAAATTGTATTTTTAATAATCCACATCCTTCGGCCACCAAATGATTTCATCATTCCTTTCACCTGTACTCATTATTCCTTGCACTGCAGACACAGTAGTTCTCATTCATGAATCTGGAGGCCACTGCAGACCGTGGACAGTTACCATCCCACAGTCCCTTGGTGCAGTATGGCCTTTCTGTTGCCCTAAGGATGTGCAGTGGGGAGCATGGAGGAAAGGATAAGGATGATGGTCCCTATCAGGACCTTCTCAGAGCTCCTGACCTCAGGGAGACCTATATTTAAGTCCCACCTCTGGCTGGAAGTCATGTTTGGTTTTATTTCTTGCTGTGTCTCATCCCACCCTATAAAAGAAACCTGTGCTTGCAAATCCAGATCACATTTTTACACCCAACCAAAAATGCATGTATCAATTATAATGATTGGTACCGGTCCAGGAGATGGATATATTTAAGAAATCATGGTATCACTCCTAAGCGGCGTCTGGGCACACATTTAATATGTTTCTACAACATCTTGCTGTCTAAATTTGCTGTCTCTCTTTAATGGCTTTCATAATGACTGGCTTAGGCCATCTATACTCAAGTGGATTCCAAAGTGTTTCAGGGAACTAGGCAATCAAAATTGACCAATTTAAAAGATGTGAAGGGGCGCTATTGATTTTTTTAAATGCTATTTTTAAGGATTTTCTGACAGTTTTAGTGGTAGTTGGAAGAATGTCAAATTTACCCTTTAGTAGAAAAATTGATTATATGCAAGAGGGCAGAGCAATGTTGTTTTCTTAATCCCCAAAATTATCCCAAACAGTGTTTTCTTCTCCATTCTTTAACTGAAAGGAGTTTAAGAAGAGGAAAAAATGAATATGCATCACTACATTCTCCTCTATATTTCCCTTACTTTAAGTGGCAAAAAAGAGAAAGTAAAATTCATACTGTTTGAAACCAAGTAGTTTCTGTAATAATGAGCAGACTATGTTAAGTAATTAAGTACAAAGTTTGATCTTTGTGATGGAGGGCTCTTGAAACAACACTCTGACTGCTTTCCTTTCGAGTTTAGGCTCCCATTAATTAGATCAAATGTATGCTAGATACTAGAATATAGATATGAGAAAGAAAAAAAGAAAAATTCTTATTTTCTAAATAAAATACTATTTTTATGAAATGTAAGAAATTCATATGCTCATCTAATTTCATCACAAATTCTAATAGTATAGGTAAGATCAAAATTCCATATTCTGTCCGTTACTTATCAGAACTATATACAGAAGAACTGTATTACTTACAGATACTAAAAAGACAAATTGGCATTCTCCGTTTAATAGAAATCACACCTTTATGTAGCTCAGTATACTTTCTTGTAGCTTCTGTGCATCTAACAAGATGTAATACTTATTTCTAAATATTACTCAATTGATGTTAATATGTTGTATTAGGTCTACCAGCATAAGATGGGAGACTGGACATTATGTGACCCTCATACTCCTTGTATACTCTTTCTGGGTTATTCCAAAATGGCAACATCCTCTGTAGTTTTTGGGACTGTATTTCTAGTTGCAAGGTCTTCAGACTCAGCCACTTACCACAGTAAAAATATCTTTTTATATTCCAAGCAGCGTGAGTGGGAGAACCACCAATATTGAATGGGCCCAGTACATGAGGCATTTTCCCCCCCAATTAAATGCAAGAATAGACTTGCTTGTAAAGTGAAGAATTTCAGGGAAGAAATATGGAAGATCATCTGCTCTAAATAAAAGAAATTCTGGTTGATTACCTGGTTCACGTAAAGATAATGGAATCTTGAATCTTTTTATGATTTCCTTAGATTTGAAGGTCAGAAATATTTCTGCTACCTGTGACTTACACTAGTCGTTACGAGAAATGTAAGGAGCCATTCCAGTTAGCCCATATATTTGTGTGACAATGCTATGCTGAACACACATCCTCAAGAGATGATTTATTTTATTTTAAATTTAGAAACACTAGCTTTTTTTTTTTTTTTAAACATAAACTTCCTCTATTAGAATACTATGAGATGCACAGAAGAGCTGCGGAGACATTCAGACTTCGCCTCTCCCATTATTTTTTTTTCTCCCATTACTCTTAACATCTTACAGAACCATGGGACATTTGTCAAAACTAAGAAACTAATGTAGGAACATTACTGTTAACTACAGTTCTGACTTCATTTGGATTCCATGAATTTTTCCATGAAAGCCCAATTCCTGTTCCAAGATTCAATACAGGATATATCACATTGGATTTGGTTGTCCTGTCTCTCCAGCTTCCTATGATCTACAACAGCTTCTTTCCCATTCTCTCTCTCTCTCTCTCTTTTAATGACCTTCACGGTCTTAGGGAGTATTTCTGGGCATCCTGTAGAAGGTCCCGCAGTCTGGGACAGTCTGATGTCTTATGATTTGACGGGGGTCACAGGCTTTGGGGAAGGCTACCAGAGAGGTGAAGTGCCCTTCCTTCATCACCTCGTATCAGGGGGAACATGATGTTGATATGACATCATGAAGGATGTCAGACTTCATCACTCGGCTAAGGCAGGGTATGCCCCATTTCTCCACTCTTAAGTTATTCTTTTTACCTTTCCCTACTCTATTCTTTGGAAGCAAATCACAGAATCCAGCCCTCATTAGGGGGCTTGGACGTGAGGAGGACCAGTCCCAACTTCCGGGAGGGGCATTATCTGAATATATTACTTGGATATTTCAGTATGGAAGTTTCCTCTTGTGCATTTATTTATTCAATTATTTATGCATATTAATATGACACATGTACATTTATTTTGTACTTTGGGTTATAATCCAATATAATGCTATTTATTTTATTGCTAACATTAATTCAGTTTTGGCCTTTGGAAAGGTTTTTGAAGGGTTTATTTATTTTAGACAGAGAAAGAGAGAGAGAGTTCAAGTAGGAGAGGGGGAAAGGGAGAGAAAGAATCTCAAGCAGACTCCCTGTGGAGCTCAGAGCCTGGTGTTGGGCTTGATCCCAGGACTCTGAGATCATGATTTGAGCCAAAACCAAGAGTTGGCTGCTTAACCGAATGAGCCACCCCGGAAAGACCCTGCAACGTCTTTCAAGTCGGCTCCTGTATCCCACTGACGTAACTCCAGCCTTCTGTTTTTTGAACACTTCCTGAGTTTCTGAGACTCATGATCCCCCTGGCTGGTCTTGTATTTCCTATGACCCATCAAGAGAATGCGCAGTGACTTCCTTCCAAAGGTAGACGATGGAAAGGGACTGCCAGAGTAGAGTAACTTTAAGTGGTGAAATCTGTCAAACGCTTTCTTAGCCACCGACCAACACCAACATCAACAACGACCAACACCAACATCAACAAGTCATTTATACCATGTACCCTTGATCTGATGTGATGAAAATGGCACCCTACCTCTGTGCTCTTCCTCCCCAAAACACACAGCCCTCATCTAATCATAAGAAAAACATCAGATACATCCCAATGTAGAGATATTCTACCAAGTAGTTAACCAGTGTCTCCCCAAATTGTCAATGTCACCAAAAGTGAGGAAAGGCTGAGAAACTTTCAGCCAAGAGTAGGCTGAGGAGAAATGACTACTGAAGGTAATATGGTAGCCTGGATGGGATGCTGGAAAAGAAAAGAACATTAAGTAAAAACAAAGGGAATCTGAATAAAATACAGACTTAGGTTAACCAAAGTGTACAGACATTGGTTCATAACAAATGTAACATACTAACATTAGATGTTAGTGACAGAGGAAACAGAGTGTGGGTTATATGGTGGTTATATGGAGATTCCTTGTACTATTTTCACTATTCCTCTCTCTCTCTTTTTTTTTTTTTTTTAAGGGAGAGAGGATGCAGGGAGGGGGAGAGGGAGAGAGAGAGAGACAATCTTAAGCAGGCTCCGTGCTGGGTGTGGAGCCTGACACAGAGTTCAACCTCACAACCCTGAGATCATGACCAAAGCAGACGCCAAGAGTCGGATACTTAACTGACTGAGCCATCCAGGAGCCCCAATTTTTTCCTATTTCTAAAATTGTTCTAAAAATACATTTTATTAAAAAAAATAGGTATGCAATAAATACAACTGACTTGGGAGCAAAAACTGAAGAACTCTGACATTTTATCCCTGGAAACGATCGACTCTGCATTCATTAATCAGAAGATAAATGGGTCCGAGTGTCAGAGGATAGCTTACACGTGAACGTACTGCTGAAGTCTCTCTCCAAGTTTGAATGTAGCTAAAAGTTTATCCTAAGGAAATTCAGAATTCTCTCACTAAGAATAGAACTCAATTCCATTAATTTGCTTATTTTTTCAGTTTTAGAAAAAATGATATTTGAATACGTAATACAGGCACAGTCACGACGGGGTAAGAATGAAATGCAAAAATGTTTGCTCCCTCATCCCCAAGAGATGCTTTATGAAGAGGAGGGGACAAAAGTTCCCAGGAGTCAAGTAAGTGCCAGATACAACAGAATGTTCCATAGCCCTTGGGGGGGCCTAGGAGCAAAAATGAGATCTTGCAATTAAGAAAATGCTGTAAAGTAAAGCTGCATTTCTAGGTGAAGACCACAATTCCCAGCGAGAATAATTATGATACCATTATTCTTATTAAATGTCCCAATTACTGTGTCTCGGAGACTTTATACTGGACATTAAATAGGAACAAGATGGTTATTCCCATGAAGCCGGGTTGGTTAAAGCCCAGCCATTCTGATGAGGCAGGGTTACGTTTATGCCAGTATGTTTAGGTACTCTGAAGATGGCAAGAAACATAATGTCTTTTGAAGTGTTCCATATTTTAGCTGTCCACAGATTTGAAAAGGGGCTCGCTGCCATTTTGTTGCCACAGCCCACAACTGAGATAGCAGACCAACTGCCTGGGATGAGGGCACTAGTGGAGGAGGGGTGGGAGCTGCCCAGGACGTCCCCTTCCCCAGCCAGCTCCTGCTGTACTAATGTACTTGAAGAACTCTGGGATGCGCTTCAAAGCACAGGTGACCCCAATGCCCCAGGCCAGGTGACAGGCAACGAACCAGGCTTTCACTGTCTGGAGCAGAGGAGAAAATACTGGAACTGGTGCATCTCAGCGCAAGTAGGTCCAGCTGTCAGAGCACAGTCCCAGGAGGACTGGCAGGATGACAAGCTTCACCGTCCTCAGGCCCAGGAGCCCCTAGGAATGTTCTCCAGCTCCTGTCTCCCTGACATCCTCCATGGAAAGGAGGCAGAGCAGCAGCCCACTCTGTCCCCAGAGAGAGCAGGAGCTGCCCTGATACGAGGAAGGGGCACAGGTGACCTCATGCCAAAAGGCCTGTTCCATTGCTTGTTGCACAATCCACTCCCCTCAAGGGTGGCAGAGCCACCGCCATGGGAAGGCGGCTGGAAGGGCCTAGAAGGGAGCATGAGGACAGGAGGTGTGTGCAGGTGAATGGGGAGACCTGCAGAGCACTAGGAATTATGGGGGGGGAGGGCGCAACAACAAAGCCCACCCAGAAGCCCTCCCTCCGGACCCACACCTGCTCCTACATCCCATCTCTGTCTCTCTTTCACAGCAGACTCAGCGACACACCAAGTGTCTTCACCAGATGACGGAGTGAGTCACCGCTGCTTGGCTGCCATTCCCCAGAACAGGCTTTTCTATTCAACTCCCTTCTGTTTTAGGTTCTGGGCTGTCAGGAACCACAAGACTCTCCTCTCAATTTTGAGGGCCCCGTTTTCTCATGGAAACCGCTCCCCTGTTAACCACTTCCTCTGTCACCTAAATGTTAGCTGGCACATTCCTGTCAGAAAAACTGCCTTGATCCTAAAACCCAATCCCCAACATGTGTGCTACTTCCTGAGTGGCAATGACGGTCTGGGTCACCTGGGGCTCGCCCCTCATGCCCGACACGTTCAGATGATTTCAATGTCCTGGGTATGCAGGTTTCCACTCCATGGCATCACCTTGAAAAAAATGTCCCTATTTCTACACAATCACTACAATACATCAAAACCTCCCGCATCACGATAGGGGAGCTCGTATTCTTACTTGAAGAATGAGGATTTAAGGGAAACAGAATGGGCCCCATTGAGGAACAACAGATACAACTTCAAACACAGGCACCCACATTCTCCACAAAATCTTCAGTGACTGTGACAAGGGACTGTCCCTGACTGTCCCAATCCCTTCTGGTTCTCAGACTGGAGCCCTTTGGTGGCTTCTCTCAATTCATTTCTCTCTCTTCTCCTCGCCTCCCTGTTAATTTTAAATTATTTGCAGTGGCTTAAGGGCTCCTATACTGAGTTGTCCAAACACTGCACCCAACTGTGTTACAGACTGGCAGGTGTGGTGTAGACAAGGCCCAGAGTGCTCTGGAAGAAAGCAGGCCCTTTGCCTTTGAGAAGAATGGTGGTTGTAAACAGACAGTCTTTGCATCTTTTATGCTCCCGATACAGCCTTCAGGAGAAACACCGCTTAGGGACCAAGATACAAAGAAACATTTGAAAGGTCTGGCAGTAATAAGTGCCTTCCCTGCGTGCTTGGGGAAAGGCTATTTTCCTTCCTGCCTTTCCCGGAGAACTATGTCCTTTTAGCCTTACCACTCACTTGAACATGCCTTTGATTAAGAGATACAAAGAGAATGTCAAGGTTTGCCAAACACCCTCTATCTTTCTAAAATGTAATTGGGAAAGTGGTATATATTGATGAAAATGTCTTAAAAAAAAGAAAGAAACGAGAAAGAAAAAAGGACTATCCAATTGTTCACAGCTAAATCAATCTTTCATTTTTCACTTATTTCAAAAGAATTAGGAAGAATGGGTAGATAAAAGAAGTCACCTATTCAGTCAAAATTGGTTGCTGTAGCAAGATAAAAATCAAAATAGCAATGACTGCATGTAAATTAAAATGTAAAGAGAAAGTCTACTCCCTCGTAAAGTTACTTTATTTGTGATTCTTTTTTTTTTTTTTTTAAAGATTTTATTTATTTATTTGTCAGAGAGAGAGAGAAAGCACAGGCAGACAGAATGGCAGGCAGAGGCAGAGGGAGAAGCAGGCTCCCTGATGAGCAAGGAGCCCGATGTGGGACTCGATCCCAGGACGCTGGGATCATGACCTGAGCCGAAGGCAGCTGCTTAACCAACTGAGCCACCCAGGCGTCCCTTTATTTGTGATTCTTTTGTGACTTTTAAGGTATATTAATAACATAAAACACTTCCATGTCTCTACTTAGCTTTGTTAATGAAGCAGACCATGTCGATGGAGCAGAAAATACTTCAGCAAGGCACAGGAATTCAGTGGGAAAAAAAATCACCAATTTGTCTCTTTAAAAATGTATTTGGCATATTTTGCTAATGCAAAGAAATAAATATCTGCTAAAATATCTGTTTACTCAAGATGGATAAGGCTCTTTTGCTTTGTGTTGCTTTTTTTTTTTTTTAACCTAATATTGGCAATTTGTGTAAAAGGGTTTTTGAACACATCTGGTGTCTTTAGAAAACCAAAGAGCTGGCTCCTGGATTTTTTCTCACTTCTTGTCAGAGGCATCTAGAATTATAACATCAGTTATGTTGACAGTTTTAGGCCAAAATTCATTGGAATGACTCTAATTTGAAACTAAATGATTTTATTTTATTTTTTTTTTTGGCACAGAAAGGTCGTTTACTTCCCTTTTTCTGATTCTAGTTCACTGTTCACATTTTACATAATAGACCTCTGGTCTTTATGGGAAGAAACAGAAAAATCCCGAAGGAAAGTGTTTACCACATAATTGCTGAGCAAAACCAGCTGACTGAGAAGGGGGCATGTCCTGAATGTGCTGGGAAGATATTTGCTTCTTTTCTTACTGTAACTTCAGCATTGTATAAAAATGCTATTTTTATGACTGTGAACAAGCCTCTCCGTAACTCATTCAGGCAGTTTTAAGGGCTATTTTGTATGCAGCAGCACTTTTTTTCATTTTAATAAGTATGTTTCTATAGTTCTGTATTTCGACTAATGCATCGTTTCTATATTCTTACTCGTACCTTAGTTTTCTACCAACTGCCTATTTAGAGTCAAGTTAAAAATGAAGCTGAAGGGAAGGAGAAACTCATTTTAAATATATTCGTAAAAATGGCAAGGTCAAGAGGTAAATGTTATTTTAAAATATCATGTAATGCAGAGTACTGCTCCTTTTTATCTTTAGGTCTAAAAATATACGATCCGTGTAGTTGCTGCTGATTGAGAGTTTTGAAAAACAGGTGGAGAGGCCAAGAGGTGGGACCAGTTGATAAATCACCTGATGTATCAAGGGACCACAGTTTTCTACCAAAGGAGAGCAGAGCTAGATATTTACAATTGCTCAAAGTTCCCAACATAGCAGTTGCCAGCCATAGCTTGCTTCAAGAGCGATAGCTACTAAGGAGGGTTTGGTGAGTGAATAACATGCTTCGTTCACAAGGATATTTTTTTTTTTTAAGATTTTATTTATTTGACAGACAGAGATCACAACTAGGCAGAGAAGCAGGCAGAGAAGGAGAAGCAGGCTCCCCGCTGAGCAGAGAGCCTGATGCAGGGATGCGGGACTTGATCCCAGGACCCTGGGATCATGACCTGAGCCGAAGGCAGAGGCTTTAACCCACTGAGCCACCTAGGCACCCCAAGGATATTTTATTTTTATTTCTTTAGCAAAATCCTAACATTCTCCCTCTCTTATGCCATCCTTTCCAACTTGGTGGCCTGATGAGTAGGAAAGCAGTGCCATTAACTGGAGTGTTAGAGAGAAAAGGGATGTATGGAAGAACGAGGTGCTTACCACTGCGGGCACAGAGGAGGTAAAATCCCTGTGAGTAAAGCTTGTGATACATTCAAGCATGAGCCCGTGGTTCCCAGTGTAACATGGCTTAAAATGGGAAAGCAATGAAGGATATACAATTCTATAGTAATGGATCATAGGGGTAATGATCTGGATGTGAATATCCAAGTACCACAGCTTTTAACACTATTCTGCGGATCTGTTTTCCCACGCTGAGCCCTACGCCTGTGCACACGGGACATAAGGGCCCTCTGCCAAAATGGACCCTTCACCCCCACCAATGACCCACTTCCGGAATGAGTCCACAACCTATCCCCCTAGCAGCTGTGATATGTACAGGATATTCCCTGGACACAAAATGCATATCCAGACCCACAAGATTGCAGACACATTTTCTTCTCCCATGTGAAAATCCTCACAGACTATCTGTAGAACCTCCCTATTTAAAGTAAACAGTATCACACGGTCTTAGATCTCCAAGTGCCATTTGAAGTGACATTTAAATTATGGATGAATGGATGATATTAAAAAAAAAAAAAAAGGCAGCACCATATAGATTAGAGGCAAGAAGTCTAGGTGGAGGGAACCGCCTGGGAGGAAGCCCGGAGGCATGGAAGCACTTGGCGTGTTCAAAGAACTGAAAGGGGCCGGCACAGATGGGGGGTGGCTGAGCACATATGGGAAACAGCTCGTGCTGGACGGGTAAGCAAGCTCCTAGTCATGCAGATCTGGGATCTCGTGAATTGTAACCAAGATAAAAATAAATGTTTCATCTGTGTTTTAAGATTTACTTATTTGAGGGAGGGAGAGAGAGAGAGAGAGAGAGAGCGCGCGCACAAATGGTGGGAGCAGAGGGAGAGGGAGGAGGCTCCCCACTGAGCAGGGAGCCCAATGTGGGGCTCAATCCCAGGTTCTGGGATCATGACCCGAGTGGAAGGCAGATGCTTAACTCACTAAGCCACCCAAGAACCCCTCATCTGTGTTTCTTTAAAATGCAATTCTGAAGATGAAGATTAAAAAAAAAAATGAGAGTGAGGTGACTCTAATAAAAGTTATCAACACCCTGGAGTCATGAAAGGAAGGAATAATTTATCGTTTTTTTACAAGGACCAACCCAAGCTACCTGGGATATACATTTCCGACCTGGGCTGCTGAAGCTAGACTTCGTTAGGAAGCACGCTCTGACTCTCTACTAGTCATTCCCACAGGTGCTCAGTAGAATGAAGTTAACTGGAAATTCTGAAAAGAATTCCAAAGCCAGATTTTGTTCAGTATGTGCTGAGTATAAAGAAAAAAAAAAAAACCCACTCAGATCTATCAACATGGAAACATTATGTTATCCATGAGTAATTATATAATTTATTTGGCTACTACCCTCTTTTTTTTTTTTTTTCTTTTCCCTCCTGAACTACCTGACAGCACTAGAGCTTCAGGGGACATAATTAGGTCATTGCTGTTCCTAGAGACTTGACAACAATAAATCTGTCTTGGTTCTTGTTTGCTTATTATAAAATACTGTTTCTTTTTATACATTTTCCATTATAATAATTATGAAGACTTAATCTTTAAGAACATAAAATGGGCTATTTATTCCCTTAGGCATAGGAGATTAATTTGATGACTTTATTTTGGATTTTATTTCCAGCTGAGGTTTTATACCTGGATGTTGAAAGCCCATAATCTGGCTGACAGCAAACGAGGGATGGATAAAGTCAGGGAAATCTTCAATAATGTTTCGAAGTGATCCTGTGTGATCTGAATTCTTAATTTTGGACTGACCCAATTGGTCTTTATTGGACCTATACAAAAGTCCTATTAACGTGGCCTTATTTCATGGAACCAATTATTGCCTAAAATAATTCCTATTATCTCTGAAGACAAAGTAGCCCATTCACATGCTCTTGTAATTCTGAAAGATCTGGACGCACTTTTAACTATTTTGAAATTGTATAGTAAGCAAAAGTTGCCAAAGTAGTTACGGAGCCTTCCTGAATACCCGTCACCCAGCTTCTTCCCACGGTAACATATAAACATATTGTCAAAACCAGAAATTTGATGGTGCTACAATAGTACTACTCAGGGACAGACTTTATTTGGATTTTAATAGCTTCGACATGCAGTGTGTGTGTGCTGTGTTGGGGGTGGGGTGGGGAGTGGATATCTTTTAAGGAAGGATTTTACCCAGGGAGTTTTCAAAAAAGATAGCTACTATAAGCAAGCTAATTAGACATCCACTGCTAACAATCTTGACCTCAATTAGGTGAAGGATTCCTAATTAAATCGTTACAGGCTTTTGTGTTAAATGGTAATTGAACGCCTAAAAGTTCTTCACAATTATATCATATTAACAAGAATGTATTTGCATTTTTAATGCTTTATTGATTTCCAATTCAGGACAGGGCTGTTAGTTTTATCTTACCCTACCGTTGAAAGCTTTACAAATTGTTCTTTAGGGTTGACAAGCTTAGGGAACAGGTTAAAAAAACAACAAAGTTTGTGACCCACTCAGGGTTCCTCAGAGTGCTGAGTTTTGCTACTCCCTCCCACAATTAACACCATCTATTTAAATGTAAATCTGTGGGTAAGAAGGCAGAGGACAGGTGACACTGGAGATAGGGGACTTAGGCCACTCCCCTTTCCTTACCATTTTTTATAGTACGCACCATGATTTCTCTTATTCAGTGGAGTAGGCTTGACTAATTTGGTTGTACACATGAAAACCTTAGGTTTCAGTACATTTCATATTTATTTATTTAACATAAATTTGTGGTCAATAATGATTATCTATGTTCATTCGGACATAGAGCATTAATTCCTCTAAAATATTTACCCAAATCTGTTAACAATACTGTATTTGTTTTTATTTATGGACTCATCTTTTGTACTGGCTTTGACCAGTCCATTAAAAATAAACCAAACTTGTACAAGATGGACAAAGTGAGATTTTTAGAAAATCAATGTCTACTTACCTTACGATCAACCATGGGCCTGAATCGATTTTTTGGACATGAGTTTAATTGGTCATTTAAAAGGATGGGATTAATTTGAGAAGGCCTACATGGGTTTATAGATTGAAATAAATTATAAAGAAGATGCATATGAGTCTGTCTCAAATTCAGATTATTTTCTCCAGCAGTCATTGGTGGTATAATCTCATTTTTTAACGTCAAAACCAATTTCAGAACAACGTATTTTGCCAGAATGTATCTCTTTTCCCAAATGATTGGCCATGCCCCACCTTCTACCATCTTCCTTCATGCTGTGTTATGCATTCCTCCTCGGTTTCAGGGTCTTTTCAACTTGGTTTTAGGAAGGGTATTTTCATAGATTACGCATTCCAGTGGTGCCTTATGCATTACTTAGTGTATGTCCCTCACTCTTATATGAGATTTGTTATCTATTATAAGCCTAGGAAGCACAGTAGTGAAAATCAGATGCCCACACACTAGAATACATTAACAAATATAAACAAAACATTTTTCTTCATCTTTTTCTGTTAATGTCTCCTGGGAGTCTGTTAGATGATGGAGGCTACATTAAAACAATCAGATTTTTTTTAGAAAGGAGTATTTTTGCAAATATGTCCTGGAGAAAATATCTGTTTGAAATCAGCAATTGTTCCTACCTAATGTGATAGGTGAACACACCTTCATCACCAAGCACAAAGGTCATGCTAACTTTTCTGCTGCCAGCCAGGAAATACTAAAGACAGAAAGGATGTAATAGTTAAAAGTTTGCTCTGGGGTACATATTTCAAGTTCCTGATATTATTTAGGGGAATACCAAATCATATTTTCAAATTTTTCAGTTATGATTAAAAATACAAAACAAGGAGCGCCTGGGTGGCTCAGTGGGTTAAGCTTCTGCCTTCAACTCAGGTCATGATCTCGGAGTCCTGGGATTGAGCCCCACATTGGGCTCTCTGCTCAGCGGGGAGCCTGCTTCCCCCTCTCTCTCTGCCTCTCTTGCCTACTTGTGATCTCTCTCTTTCTGTCAAATAAATAAAAAAAAAAACAAAAAACAAAACAAGGGGCGTCTGGGTGGCTCAGTGGGTTAAAACCTCTGCCTTCGGCTCAGGTCATGATCTCAGGGTCCTGGGATGGAGCTCCGCATTGGGCTCTCTGCTCAGCAGGGAGCCTGTTTCCTCCTCTCTCTCTGCCTGCCTCTCCACCTACTTGTAATCTCTGTCTGTCAAATAAATAAATAAAATCTTTTAAAAAATACAAAATAATTACTCAGATATAATTGGAAGTGAACAATAACAGATCAGCCAACATAATGCCACCACAAGCATATCACAGCAAAAGGGTCTAGAGAATGCTGTTAATGCAGGATTGATCCTACCTCTTGTCTCCCACAGCACAACGAAGTTGATGGGCTAGATTGTTTAAGTTTTCACACACTTCGTTTCTCTGTTTCACAGTATTAGATGCACTAGTATCGCTATACAAATTCAAGCCCACGAAAAAGACTTTAAAATATTTAATACTGGTAATAAAGTATTAATCTATAAAAAATTAATTAATCTACAAAAAAATCAATATTCCTATTGATATGTTTACGTTGCTCTGGTCTGCTCTTTGGAATCACTTATAGAGTAAAATTTCCTCCAAAATTTCCTCAAAAAATCCTTACTGTGCTATGCATTTATCTTTATTAGAAACGGCTCATTTTAATAATCCTATGTTCCTGTTCATGGAGTCACAGATCAAGATCAAAATACTTCAGACATAATATAGCTGAACTCACCATAATGGGGTCATGACACAGATGTTAATTATTTTTGCAAATTTTACCACGACACGGGCTTACACATATTTTCCAAGTATTTTGCATTTCGCCACTTTTACTAATATATGCATGAGCAGTTACTACTAGAAGTTTCACATCATAATTTTCAATTCAGTGACTTTATATCGTATGGTCGATCCAAATTGGAGCATCACCAAAATGTACCAGGATCTGTTTATAAGCCTCCTCCGATCTGCTTAGCTGGCCTGTCCTTGTTTTTTGGTTCTGTTCGTACAGAAGGACTCCCAAGAACCACTTGTACCATTCTTGTGGCCTTAAATGTCGTCCCATACTAAACTTCAGGTTGTGCAGTATTCCTCTGGACTGTGCTACAGCCTGTATCCCGTGTGTAACATCTCTTCTGTGTTTTCCAACTCTCTCACTCCCTAGACGACGCCTGCATAATTTCTCCAGACCTTTCAGCCCTGATGTTACTTCTGTTTTTATTTAATCTTTTTTTTCCCCAACTCATCCATTTAGCTTTTAATTTCAGTGAAATATTTTTCAATCTATTTTTTCAAATTCCACTACTGGCTATTTACTCAAAGCAAACAAAAACACTAATTCAAAAAGATACATGCACCCTTATATTCAATACGGCATTATTTACAGTAGCCAGGATGTGGAAGCTATCCAAGTATCCATCCATAGATGAATGGATAAGGGAGATGGGACACGCGTGTGCGCGCACACACGCGTGCACACACACACACACCCTCAAATATTACACAGCCATAAAAAAGAATCTTGCCATTTGTGACAATGTGCATAGACATAGAGGATATTACACTATGTGAGATAAGTCAGAGAAAGACATATACCATATAGTTTCAGGTATACTTGGAATCTAAAAAACAGAACAAATGAACAAGCAAACAAAAAAGACAGTATCAGACCTAAGAATACAGAAAACAAACTGGTACATGCCAGAAGAGAAGGGGGAGGAGGGAGGGGCACAATGGGTGAAGAAGGGTGGGAGATACAGGCTTCCAGTTTGGAACGAATAAATCATGGGAATAGAGGGTACATCAAAGGGAAGATATTGGACGGTACTGGAATAGTGATGTACGGTGACAGATGGTGGCTACAGTTCAGGTGCATGTAGCTTAATATACAGAGTGGTTGAATCATGATGTTGTACACCTGAAACTAATCTAACATTGTCAGCTATACTCAAACAAAAAAATTCTTTTTTTAGAAATTTAAAAATTTAGAAATTTCCTTTCTAAGTTCATCTTTTCCAAATGTACTTTATCTTTTAAAAATCTTTTTAGCGGTTGCCCTGCAGTTCATAATATCCATTTACAACTAATTTAAGTACTTTCAAACAATACTAGACTGTTTCGTGGGTAGTGCAGATACCTTCTAAAGGATTATTCCCCATTCCTCCTCCCATCTTCTTCAAGACTACTGGTATTCGGGGCGCCTGGGTGGCTCAGTGGGTTAAAGCCACTGTCTTTGGCTCAGGTCATGGATCTCAGGGTCCTGCGATTGAGCCCCGCATCGCACTCTCTGCTCAGCAGGGAGCCTGCTTCCTCCTCTCTCTCTGCCTGCCTCTCTATGTACTTGTGATCTCTCTCTCTCTCTCTCTCTGTCAAATAAACAAATAAATAAATAAATAAATCTTAAAAAAAAAAAAAAAAAGACGACTGGTATTCATGTCACTTGTCCACACCGACCTATTAGACCGATTAAGAATATGACGAGATTTTGTTTTACTTGATTCTTTTCCCAATGCTTTCCCTTTCTTTTGGTAGATCTCAGTTTTTTTGTTCTTTCAGTATTTCTTGCAGCACATGTTTGCTGGCAATGTATTCTCTATTTTAGTTTGTCTAAGGAAGTCTTTATGTCTTTCACTCTTGAAGGCTGATTTCACTGGATACAGAATTCTAAGTTGGTGTATTTTGTTGTTCTTTCAATAGTTAAAATATGTCACTCTATTCTCTTTTTGCTTGCATGGTTTCAGATAAAAAGTCCACTGTAATTATTATCCCCATTCCTCTAGAATAGCCCCCAGCTTCTGTTAAGGTTTTACCTGTGCCTCGGGTTTTATGCGGTTCCTTTCTTGTGTTTTGATCCACTCTTAGACACTGATAAATACGTGTTCCCAATAATTCCACAATCTATAGTTCTTGGGATCTGATGACATATATATTTTTTTTCCTGACAACTCTTACTAATATGACTTTTTCTCTTTCATGTCTTGTAATTCTGAATTATGAGCTCATCCTTGGTAGATCTACCTGGGAAAATCAACCTCTCGAGTTAGCTGATGAAGTGTCTTTTTTTTTTTTTTTTTTTTTGAAACTATGTTATTATCTTCTGCAAGGTAGCAGGTGCAATATCGGCTGCAGATAAATTTAAATTTATTTCTCAGCCTCAGTTTTTCCCAATTACAGCAGTATTATGAATTCAAACCCCAAAGACATATGAGGGCATGCCTGTGCTTGTAAATATTTAAGCAATTTTTTAAAAATTTACAGTCTGGACTGAAACAGGCAAAGTCCTTTGCTTGCTTTTTAAGAGGGTAATAACTGGAAATATCTGTTAGAGTGATTATCAGTGTCACAGTGGAATTATTAGTGATGATTTAGTAAGGTATAATGCGGTGATACACTCAACAAAATGTCATCTGGTTACAATAAATCAATATAGTCAAGAGTTAGTGAATTAAACATTGTTTTGCTATAGTCACTTAAAACCAGAGGCTTTAAACCATTTAGAGGAATTTGTACCAGGCCCTGTCCTGGCCTTATAAGCTAAGTGTTAAAAAAAAAAAAAAAAAAAGGACTTAAAAATTAATTACCATTATATAAATATTTTATTTCTTCCAAGCATAATGTCAATATTACAATGTAAAAATCCCTTGAACATGAGTTTGGTTCATGAGTTTCTAATGCTGTAAATTATCTGCTATTCTGAGACCCTTTCACCCATCAAGAAAACTGGGTTCTCTTAAAACAATGACTAATTCTTGATTCTCCCTCCAAATCCACTCATCTCAAACCTATACCCTCCCCCCTCCCCCGAGCTCACCTCTTTCAGGAAATGACAGCTCTCCCAGAGTTGTTCAAACCAAAATCTTGGGATCATCTCGATTCCCCTCTCTCTTACCAAACCCATCTCGATTCCCCCCCCCCCTTGCTCCTCCAGCAAATCCTGAAAGCTCTACCTTTAATGCATATCTAGAATCCAAACAGCTCACAGTTGTCATAACCGGGTAACTGATCTATGTGCTTCTACCCTTTCCCATAATAAAGTCTACTCCACAGAACCACAGAGTGAGCCTTTATTATTCATTCAGGACAGAGCACTTTATTTACCAAGTCAGACCACATCACACCCCGCTCATAACTCTCCGATGACTTCTCATCTCACTCAGAATAAAATTCAAAGTTCTAATGCAACATGCCTTAAGACCCTAAGTGATGTGGCCAGAAAGCGGAGTGTCTTATGTCTCAGTTAATTTAACTCCCTTCTCCAATGTCTGTTCAGCAAAGAGACGGTCTCTGACCAGGGGACATAAAACTATAGCACATCCCCCCTCACTCTATCCCCACTCTGTTGTAATATTCTTTCTTTTTATCCATAGAACTACCAACATAGTATTCCTACACACTACCTGATGTTTATTTATTATCTATTAATAATCGGTCTCCGTGGAGCTTGCTCTGATTCCTACAGGAGACAGATCACTGGCCAGGAACAAAGTAGGCACCTTATCAATATTTGTTCATTCATTGAAAAATATTTGGTTCACTATATTTAGTGTTCAGAATAAAATGTCGAGCCAAATGTCCATGTGTTCAATATATTATTAAATGGATAGCAAGGAAAAATGTATGTTGGTTTTACAAAGGGTGTGTAAACAGAACCTCTCATCTGCTCTAGGGAGCTGTGAGTCACTTCTCGGAAGAACTGACATCTGTACGGATACGGGTGTGTGAAAGGTGTCTGAGTGACAAGGGCATTTCAGGTGGAGGGATCAGCCTATGCAAAGTCCCTGTGGCAGGAGGGAGCAAAGCCTACGCATGTTAACTGAGAGAAGCCCAAGGTGCCTGTTGAACATAGAAAAGGGGGAGACTGAGAGTAAGACTGAAATTATGAGCAAAGCACAGAACTCTGGGCAGATCTTGATAAAAAGTGTTCTTTATCTTTGGGCAAGCGAGCAGTCAGTGCAGTCTGCAGTAGGTGGAATCAGGTGACCCAGTTTCCATCATAAGAAGACAATTATACTTCCAGGGCAGGAAATGCAGAGACTTTCACAATCATGTGCAATATGAACTAGGAGATGGTAACAGTCTATGTGGGGATAGTTTCCTAGAGATACTTGGGGGTTAAAGTGGCATTGCCTGGCGATCAATTAGACTAAGAGAAAATAGCTAAGTATTGAAAACACACCCTTGGGGTGCCTGGGTGGCTTAGTGGGTTAAGCCTCTGCCTTCGGCTTGGGTCATGGTCCCAGGGATGCGGGATTGAGCCCCGCATCCGGCTCTCTGCTCAGTGGGGAGCCTGCTTCCCCCTCTCCCTGCCTCTCTGCTTACTTGTGATTTCCCTCTCTGTCAAATAAATAAATAAAATCTTTAAAGGAAAAAAAGAAAAAGAAAACACGTCCTTGATGAATGGCTTGCTCAGATAGAAGGAGAGTTGGTGGTACTCCTGATTTGGGAGGGAAAGAAAGTAAATATGAATGCGGACTCGCACGCATTGCGAGTGATAGAAACTGCATTCCTGTTCCTGAACAAACTCTGTCCTCCAAATTCTGCAAATTACACAGTAAGCAAGTTGCTCATTTTAAAACTGTCCTCACGCCTGTGACTGAATCTTAACTGCAGCAGAGTCCCAAAGTATCCCAGCACGTAACTTTAATCCATCCCTGTTGACCTTTGTTTTCTCTTTGCTCTGCTGAGGAGTGATTTATTCAAGCAAGTTTGCAGGACAAGGTGGGAGAATTTGAACCCAAAGAATATTTTAAAAAGTAATTCTTGTCTCCATGCAGTTTAAAGTTTGAAATATGCAATAAATAATATCTAAATAATAAAGTAATATATCTTTGAGGAACAGTTCTCTGTAAGAAGCAGGTCTCATGGATTATCTTCATTGCCAATAACCAGAATCTTAAATCAGAGGCAAAATATTAGCCACTGAAATATTAGTGTCAATAGGAAAATGCAGAGATGCCTCATCATTTACTTTCAGTAGAGGCTACCTGAGTGTTTTCAAATAAAGGACAGAAATAAACTCAACAGAACATTTTATTACGTTAAAAATTGGTCATTGAGTGGGTTTGAAATAATAATTATTTTTTACTGAAACATTATGAAAATAGAGGTCTTGAAGTTAACTGTTTAGGTTTGAATTATGAAAAAATCATTACATAGATGCTTTAATGAAATCATAATGTCTGAATAATTACAGACTTTTGCTTTTTATGTAAATGGCTGCTATTCTATAGAAACCACAATTATATTAATAAAAGCTAAATGCAATATATTAATTTTGCATTTTGGTTCAGAGTATAATATTGAAGGAAACAAAAAACAACATTGGATCTAACTCATGAGGGGATAAATTAAAAAAAAAAAAAACACACCACTATACATCTAGCCATTTTGCATCAGGGCAGAGTATTTTCTGACTCAGAAAATCAGCCAAACGTCCCACAGAAAGGAAAGATCACAAGCAGCTGTCTTTGAAGCAGGTCTGACTTGAACTGCCTTGAGCTGAAGAGCACTGTAAAAAGGAATCTTTTTTGTGATGTGAAGGAAATCATCTCACTGCTGTTGAGCATGACCAGATAACCAGAGCTGGAGTGGGACTCTATAATGAGAAATTATTTTAAAGCAGATTGGTTATCCCTAAACATAAAATATGGGATTCCCATCTTTGTGTCTATGTAACATTTATCTTGATATTCTGGGGACAACATGTTTGGCAAAATTACTAGAAAATCATGGAACAATCATTTCATGATGGGGCACGATGTGTGTATAAGAAACATCTTACTAATTTACAAGGTTGGACTCCTATGAATAGAGCCTCTGGGAACACTTGTATGCATGTCTTTGTGATGTATGTTTTCATTTCCCAGAATAAGTATCTAGGAATTGGATTGCTGGGTCATAGGCCTATGTTTAACTTTGGAAGAAAACCCTTAAATGATTTTCTTAAATCATTTTATAATTTGGCATCCTGTCCAGCACTGTAGGGCCATTCTAGCTGTAACCAACACTGTCCCTTGCTACTGTCAATCGCAGTGGTATTTCACTGTGGTATTAATTTGCATATCCCCGATGACTAGTGAGGGTGAGCCTCTTTCCATGTGCTTAACAGCAAGCTGCATATTTGGTAACTCATGTGTTCAAATATTTTCCCTATTTAATTTACCTCATCTTATTTTAGAAAAAGTTCTAGATTTACAGAAAAAATTGTGAATACAGTATCCCCATAAACCCTGACCCCACTCGCCCCTATAATTAATATTTTACATTAGCATGATACATTAGTTAATTTTATTGAGCTGATATTAGTATATTACCATGGACTAAAGTCCATGCTTTATTCAGATTTTCTTACTTTGTACCTTATGTGCTTTTTCTGTTCCTAGATCCTGTTCATGATAATGCATTACATTTAGAAATCACATCTCCTTAGGCTACTCTTACTTGTGATGGTTTTTCAGACTTTCTCTATTTTTGATGACCTTGACAGTGCAGAGTAGTGGTCAAGTATATTGAAAAATGTACCTCTACTGGGATTTTTCTGATATGTTTCTTACCATTAGCCTAGGGTTATAGGTTTCAGGGGTAAAGTGTCATTTTTATCACACCATATCAAAGGTACATCAATCAATGGGACCTATTACTGTTTTTTTTTTTTTAAGATTTTTTAAAAAATTTATTTGACAGAGAGAGAGAGAGATCACAAGTAGGCAGAGCAGCAGGCAGAGAGAGAGATGCAAAGCAGAGAGCCCGATGTGGCGCTCGAGCCCAGGACCCTGAGATCATGACCTGAGCTGAAGGCAGAGGCTTAACCCGCTGAGCCACCCAGGTGCCCCGGGACCTATTACTGTTGATGTTAACCTTCATTACCAGACTGAGGAAGTGGCTGTTGGGTTTCTCTACAATAAACTTACTCTACTTTCTCCCCTTTCCATACTGTGCTCTTTAGAAGGAAGCCACTGGGGGGCACCTGGGTGGTTCAGTGGGTTAAAGCCTCTGCCTTCGGCTCAGGTCATGATCCCAGGGTCCTGGGATCGAGCCCCACATCGGGCTCTCTGCTCAGCGGGGAGCCTGCTTCCTCCTCTCTCTCTCTCTGCCTGCCTCTCTGCCTACTTGTGATCTGTCTGTCAAGTAAATAAATAAAATCTTTAAAAAAAAAAAAAAAAGAAGGAAGCCACTGGTCCAGCCCACACTTAAAAACAAGGGATTTCTGCTTCAGTTTTTTAGGGGCAGGGATCTACATAAAATATCTGGATGTTTTCTGCAGGGCAGACTTGTGTCTCTTCTTCCATTTGTTTACTTAATCATTTGTTAGTATAGACTCATGGATTTTTATTTTATTTATTTATTTGACAGAGAGAGATCACAAGTAGACAGAGAGGTGGGGGGGCAGGGGGGTGGAGCGGGAAGCAGGCTCCCTGCTGAGCACAGAGCCCAATGCGGGACTTGATCCCCAGACCCTGGGATCATGACCTGAGCCGAAGGCAGAGGCTTTAACCCACTGAGGCACCCAGGTGCCCCTAGACTCATGGATTTGATACTTACTTTATACTTTGTGTTATAATCCAATACTACTTTACTTCTTTTATTGCTCAAACCATCCCATCTTTAGCCACTGGGAATTCTTTGAGTTGGGTCTTGTGTTGCTTTGGCATTCACTGTAGGTTTTTGTCACCTTATTTGTAGCATTTCCTTACCTTTGGCACTACAAGATACACCAGGCTCACTGCGTATATTTTCTGCCCTACTTTTATAATGAGCCTTTTCCCAAAGATCCCTGAATGCTTTGATTGGAAATGTGGCTATCTAGCAGAAATAATTTTCCTTATGAAGTTTCAAGTGAACAGAGAAAATGTTTTTAAATGATCATTTGGCAAAGCAGGATAATCCAAACAATTTCTCTTTATCAATTATTACTTTATATTTGAACACAGATTTTGGAATCTCTGTGATGAGTCATATTCAGCGTTACGAAAGACGGTCATACTTTCTAGATGTTTGAATCATTTCAAAATCTGGTGTGTCACAGGAGAATTTTATGACAAGTGTAAAATTTACTGTCATGGCCTTTTCCAGCTATTGTTTCCAACCCTAACATACCCTAGGGCACAAGAGGAACAGACTAAAGTATTTATTACATGTGGGTTCTACTTGGAGTTTTCTTCCAGTGAACCTTCCTGTGTAAGGTACAAAGAGACTTTGCAGACTGGTCCTGGAGGCAAGAGTATTACATTGTAACGACAGCAAATTCCTGGATTGGATCCCAGTAAATCTGGTGTCCAGTTTCAATTCTGCTTAACAATAGGTACATAATATTGTAAAAAATCACATAGGAGCCTCAGGTCACTTTCCGTTATGTAAGGAGGTTAGATTAGAGGATTAGCGAAATTCTTTCAGATGCTACCAGGCTATTTTTGCAGACAAGGCAGCACATCATTACAAGGTGAAGTACTGAGTGTAATTACTACAGGAGCTCTGAGAACAGAAAGAATGACGTTTGCCGAAACCACAGGGGAGGAAATGATGAAAGACGGGTGACCGAGGATTTCAGGTGACTGCAAAATATTTAGTACTTGGATTTATAACCAAAGTCAAACATTTATGACCTGGTAATCACCCTTATGTTTTATTTTGTGTGACAACAGCAATGCTAATCTGAGCCACTTTTAATCAGATTGATTGGTTGTTTTATGAAACAGCTTACCGCTCATTATCGGACTGAGGTTTACCAGAGAGGCAGGACATGCGTTTCATATAAGGATAAGCCTAATTTATCTGCAAGAGTAAAATTCCTGATATTTTAGTTGTCCCGTACTAATGAACTGTTTCTAGCGCTAACAGTTTCACCGCGGGCTGGGCAGTAAGATAGCCTTTTTAAATGATGCCCAGATGTTCGAGAGTTCTGGTTAGGGGTTCTACTTGAGTTATGGTTTCTGGTGTAAAGAACTGTGTGAAACCCCACTTGCAACCAGAGAGCAGCATATAATACCAAGTGTGGCAAATAATGTTTGCTACCAACTGCCGCTCATCATTTTTTTTTTTGACAGATTCAGCTCACGATTAGAGACGAAAGTAACACTCCCCATGGTGTTGAGATGTGAATTCATGAAAACAGCTGCCATTGGTAAACACTTCAAGTGTTGAAACAGCCAAATTCTTCCAGTCCCAGAGAAAAAAATATACAGTATAATGAAATTAATGACAGCAATAAATGTGCTTCTTGGGTTCAGATCCTTTCTTATTACAGCATAGGGAAATTCATGTGGTAGGATGAAGTAGGTGAATACATTTTACTTATTTTTTTTTTTTTTTTGTCTCTGATTCCCAAAAGTAAATTGCCCCAGATTAAAGATTTAGGAATAGGTTTCAGCTATGTTAAGAACAGTTCAAAATCACTTGGATGGTAGTTGAAGTTCAGATGCTAAAACTTTATCAGTGGGGCTCTGCTCTCAGGGATCACTGCATTATTCCTTAATATTCTTTAATAAAGAAAATTTCACCAATTATAACCTGACATGTGTTTTTACTCTTTCTGCTAGGTTGGTAATTGCTAACTGAAGAGAACTTTTATCTGTTCATGCAGTAAAAACCCAAAGAAAATAATAGGAAGAAAGCAAGATGTGAATTAAACCCCAAGTAACAAACTAAGGGCATAGTCGGTAAGAAGAACGCTCTCTTTGTAGCAAGTCAGAAAGCCAAGAATCTCGCCTCTCCCACCAGTTTGAGGGGGATACATCAACAATTCATGTTATGTGTCAGAGTTTCAGCTCCTATGTTTAAAAAAAAAAATGGGTAAATAGGAAAGGATCATCTATAAGATTTCTCCCAGGCATAAATAACTGTTATTTATGTTAGCAAGAACACTACTGCCAGAGCAGAACCTTCAGATAAAAGGAAGGCTTCACACTAGTAAAGAAAACAAATGGAAAAAGGAAATCAAACACTAAGAAGACGGCTTAGACTTTAAAAAAAGAATCCTGATAAGGATCCCATTTGTAAGGCGGTGTCTTACACCACAAATAATAGAATATTTGCAAGTTCAAGTTAGACCTTCATGATGCAGATGAGGAAACTGGCTTCAGAGGAATGAAGGGGCTGGTTCAAAGTCAGGGAGCGAGCGGAAAGAATGGAAGATCAGGAATGAGGATCTCTGACCGCCAGTGCCCCAGTGGCCCCAGGCCCCCTGCACCACCTGTCACCACCACCTGATTCCTCATGATATGACATATTCTTCCTCTTCCTGTCATCTGCCCTGGGGGATCAGATGTCCCTCCTTCATCATTCATTCAGCAGTATTTACAGAGCACATACGAGCCGGGTACTACTCTGAGCTCAGCAGACGCGACGGTAGATGATGGGGCATCTCTCTGTCATTAGCGTGCAAAACAAACGCTGTCTGAAAGTATGTGTCTGTGGATGACATTCTGGGCTTCTCCAGCACCTCCGCTGAGGGAGCTGTTCGTATCAGCAAACAGAAACTGAATACGGACAACGCTACTACGATTGAAACCTATTCCTCCAAACAGGTCCAAGTTTGAAACAAACGTCCTCAAGGCAAATCCTTTTTCTTTCCTAAAGATCCTCAAAAATAGGTTGTGGATCTTGAATGGAAGTAGTGAGTGTGCACAGAACGAAATTCTTCCACTTTTAACATGAATCCCTCGCTCTCAGAAGTACTGACGTGGTGTAAGGGAAATAAAAGATCATTGTGCTTTTTGTAAGATTTCAAATATACCTTATCTGCTTAAATATTTGGGTATTTATTATAATTACATGTATTTAATTTTTAAAATTTTGAAAGGCTATTATGGAGATAGAATTATAGAGATTGATTATAGAGTTAACAACACCCTATAGAAATCAATTCTCTAATATAGAGCATCTATGGGTAACAGAGATAAATTAAAATGGTAAGAATAAAGAATAGTTTTGAAGATTTCCATTATTTTTCCCCACCTGTAGCCTAAACTGTTATTTTCACCCATTTTTGGGAGATGTTAACTTGACTTCTGTAATATGTGTCTAAAAATGCTGATAGGACATGGAATAAAAATTGGGTCTACATTTAAAAAAAAAAACAACTCTAGCCCTGAGTAAGTGCCATGAGTAATTCTGGCATTACTTAGGATATTTTCCATAGAAGCAGATGAAGGATTGATTGCTTGAGAAGAGGTATTTAGATCACTTCATAAGGAAGCAAAATACAAATAACAAGCCAGCAACAACAAATAGCCAACCAAACCCGTAACATAAACTAACATTGTAAAAATGAGTTTCAAGACCAACAGAGTGACAGCAGAGGGAGTGACAGATGTGTATGAAATTTTAGGAAAAAAGCATGTCAGACAAATGGGGCGGTCTTTATGGATAATTATCCAAAGATCAGAGTGGGAAAGGACAGGATTCCCTAAATCCCAGGGCTGACAGCCGCGATTGCCCAGATGCTGGAAATCAAACCAATGATGTCAGTGTGACCAGGAGACCTCCCTCACACAGCATGTGGCCTCCTGTCCCACCCTCGCTGAAATCTGTGACTGGGAACTCCTTTTCCTTAGCTGTGCTCCACAGACCACCAGCTCCTCCCTCCTGCTGTATCTCGTCATGTTCAGCAAAAGGAAACCAAGTGACATTTTCATTGTCCACTTAAGAAACACAATGCCAAGGCCAAATATTCATCAGGTACGTGGTTTCTACTTTCTACTCAGAGCAAGTGGTACTTTTGTCCATAAACCACAGGTCACCCTTTTTCCAGCATCCAATAAAATCTTTCTCACGGGTTCCCAAGCTTTTGTAACAGTTTTTGCTTCCCCCCGCCACCCCCTCCCCGACCCCAGCTCTGGCTCATGTTTTCTTTCTTCCCAATGCTGCGTATTTTAGATTTCCACTAGGATCACAACCCGTTTCTAAGTCATACTTTCTATACCACATTTCTGTTCCTGTAGGCCAGCCACCCCAAAACTCACCAATTTAAAATAATAATACTTCATTACCACTTACCTAATCTACAGGCCACTGGGCTCTCTCTTCTGTTGAGGGTGGCTGTGGGTCAGCGGGTTCTCTCTCCTTCTGGGGGGGCTGTCTGGCTTCCCTTCTCCTCCCCGCAGCCTCTCATACCCCAGCGGGCCAGCTCAGGCTCTTTCTCAGGGAGCCCAGAGGATTCTGAAAGAGAGTACAAGCAAGCAAGTCTTCTTGAGTCCTAGGCTTGGACCGGGTACACCCGTCCTTCCTTTGACTTCTGTTGGCCAACAGGAATCATAAAGCCAGCCCAGATTCAAGAAATGGGAAAATAACTCTCTCTCTCTCTTAAGGAAAGAAGCTGCACCACAGGGGACAAGACCAGGAGGATGTAAGGTCAAATCAACACTTTCCCCCGTATTTCCTATGTTCTGAGCTGATGAATTTAAACAAACATAGGAACAGGTGCTCCATACAGAACCATACAGACCCTGTTTCAATGAAGAGAAAGGTCCCTTTCTGAATGATCAAAAGCAGTAAACATCTGTATTTGTTATTATCCATTTACTATGGACAGATCATACTGAATACATCTGCTTTGTTCTGTATAGTATGGCTGTTATCAAAGGTATGTCATGATTCCTTTTTTCCTTTTCCTACTATATTCCACCAAGTAGAAGGAGACAAACACCATGACCGGGGCTTTACTGCCACCAGGAGAAATGAAGTGATGGGTCAGCTTTTGTTCTTAGTCCTGTTTTTGGCATTTCATAAAATATACAAGGTATGCAACGGAAGTTTTCTTTTGTCCTAACGTTATAAAATGAAATTAATTTCCCATGGCAACTTTTGTATCTAGAGTTTAGTATAAGGAAGTGAGGGACCAAAACCCAGCAAACTTCCAGATGGTTTCAAAGCAGAGTAAACAAACCAGCATCTGCCTGTCTTCAGCCCCCTGGGTGCCATGTGCTTCCCCTTTAATCCATCTGTGGTCCTGATTACATAATTTTCAATCTTATTTTCTCAGGTTCCTTCTCCAAGCGCTCCCCCTCTGCTTTCTCAACTGAAATCACACCAGTGATAGTGTGAGTTTTGCTTTTTTTTGTTTTGTTTCGTTCTAACATGGAAGACTTCCCATGAGGAACCAGACGATCAGATAATTAGGAGCCAAAGGCTTATTATA
Source organism: Enhydra lutris kenyoni (assembly GCF_002288905.1). Taxonomy (NCBI): domain Eukaryota; kingdom Metazoa; phylum Chordata; class Mammalia; order Carnivora; family Mustelidae; genus Enhydra; species Enhydra lutris. The sequence goes on from NW_019154114.1 coordinate 12,159,362, forward strand.
TTTCAAATATCTAACAATGTGTGATGCTTATTATTTATTAGTCTTTGTGTAAAAAGTTATTGAGAATGTGAAGACATAAAGGATTATCACCGAAAATCTCTTCCTAGAGTATTTTCTTGGGAAACTTATAATAAGAGTTCATTTCTTTCAATAGTTGGCAAAAGTCTGAAAACCAAAGTTTACTCCTGCTAACTGAACAGATTAGATAATCTTGCCAGTAAACAAGGGTCTAGTGGGTCTCTTCCACCACCGAAACCCACAGCTGGAAGGACCTTTAGTACAGAAACTAAGCCATCTTATAGGTGTTTGGGATTGCTCAGCCTTACCTGGGAAAGGACTCTTCCTACTAATTTAACTCTTGGTGTTCAAGCCTGGCTAAATATTAGAATCACTTGGGCATCTCCCAGAGTCTACCACTCTGCAGAATGAAGTATTCTCACCTGATGGGTGTATCATGGGGCCACTGTTCAATTTTAACATAATTCCTGCGTGACTCCCCTGTAGAGCCCAACACGAGGACTATTACTAGCCTCTCAGTGAATATTTCTTTGAGTTGTGTTTCATTTTTTAAAAAACATAATATTGTGTCTGAATTTACTGACACTTTTTGAGTCAACATCGCATTCATTGTTCTCACGTGTGCACAGACCATCTTTCCTGACAAAGGGGTGTCGTTAGGTTCTACGAGCCGAGGAGCCACATGACAAAGATGGAAAGACACTGCATGATGGAATGGGCTTTGCATACAAATGACTTCAGCTAATCATATTTTGGGAACATAATTAGCAGCCTGGGGAAAAATAAACAAAGATAGCTGTAGGTTCTGATGCAGCATCATTGGGCCTTAATCTCGCTGGTATGGGAAATTTGAATAAATGTATGCTCCTTTGAGATTGGCCGAATCGGAGAGTGGCATATATTATTATTCAGCACCTTTGATGAGTTACAGTATTAATTAAATGTTACAACTAAAGGACATTCAATGCAAATGAGGATAACTTTATAATGTGATTTTTAATCTGACCGTCCAGGGTCATAAACAAGAAGTGACTTTTGGTGGGTTTCCATGTAGGTCAATAAAACTACGTTTTTCCATAAAGAGGAAACATGTGTCCACTTATCCCTGAAACACGCATGTACACCGATGATAGTTAATTCAACAAATTTTTATCAACCTCCTGTATCGGTGGGCACTGTGAGCTCATAGTACTACAGGATCTCCAATCTATGATATTGTTGACTACAAGGTCAACATTTGGATGTGACAACGAGAGAAAAAATTGCTGATTAAAACATAGCGGCCATTGCTTAAAAGTGTCTTAGAATTTGGAAAAAAAAAAAAAAAAAAAAGTCAAACTTACTGAGTAGTTACAATGCACCAGGCCTTGTGTCAAACTCTAAACATCACAATAACCATATGAGGGATCATTATAATTCTTAACCTATGGATGGGGGTGGGGGGTGGGGAATCAGGTTTAGAGAAGTTCAAGCACTTCCCCAAGGTCACATGATCTGATATTAAGATTCAGAGTTCCATCTTTTAACAACATAGCATTCCACTGCTTACAGTCTATCAGGGAAAAAAACAAACTTTATTTTCAAACTAACAGAATGTGCAGTTTTACATGCGGTCTTTCAAAAGAAGGACATGTAAGTGAAACTCTAGGTTCCCAGAAAGTATCCTGGAGCAGAGAGATCTGGTTTTTAAAGTCCCTGAAACAACAGGTTTAGCGAAACACGTAAAGACCACCAATTTGCATAGCTAACTGAATTACGTAAAGAATCGGAGGATTTTAGAGGGAGAAGACTATTATAAGTCATTTAGCCTAGCTTTTAGAAGGAGGGACTTGGGATCCAGGGAGGCCAACGCATTTGCTGAAGGACAGGGTACCAGTTCATCGCCCAGACAGTACACCGCTAACAGTTCACGACCTGTGTTCAACAATGCCATTATTTATGGGGCAAATAATAAATTCTGTAGACATGGTAACCCGGCAAAAAGTATTTAGGCAAGATAGAGATGCAACTGGCATTTTTATTCTAAAAATATCTTATTATTGGCAATGTGACAGATTTTGGGCAGAGGAAGACAAGTATCAGATTATTATGTAAGTCTAGTGGCTCCCCAGGGAGTAACTGTGATACCCAAGACCATAGCTGGTAACACCTAGAGACACTTTTGATTATCAGGACTGAAGGGAGGTGCTACCAGCATCTTGTGGGTAGAAGCATATCCCTTGTGGATAGAGATGCTGCTTAAATATCCTACAACAAATGGAATGCCCCCACCCCCGCCCAACACACACACACACACACACACACACCAAATAATCATCTGGTCCCATGTCAATCATGCCCAGGTTGGGAAATCCCTTCGTCATCCAACAAGACATCAAGATCTGAACTGGCATGACTGCAGCAGGGTTGAGTTCAAGTTTCACTTATTCATTAAATATTCACTGTGGATCAGCTTTTGTGCCAGTGACTGAAACGTACTCCAGATTAAAAATAAATGGATATGCACAGGGAACCCCTGTTCTCCCATGGCTTACTACACAGCAGGAGAGATCTGAGCTACTTAAATACAACATTAAGAGGATTGTGGTGGTGGAAATGTATGCAGTGATGGGAGGACGGGGAGGTCTCGCCTCCCATTCTTCTGGGAGCCTTCCGTTCTGTCAGTTTCTTACATCAGTCTTTTCATAATTTAATATTAACTCAACGGTGTGTAATGAAAAAGATTCCGCCGACCACAGATACGGTGCTACGAGAAGGAGGAACGGGGCCACACATAACTTCTTGGTTTACCAAATACTCCACTGGGAAAGTAACACTGAAGGTACCATTTTAAGAAAAAGAGGAGGAGGAAAATCCTCCAAGCACCTGGAACACCATCTGGGACAAACGGAGTCAGAATTAGAAGGGAGGCAGCAGATGGTGACCAGATCACAGAAAAAGCTGTGTGGGAAAGAGGCGGCTCAATGAGGGTCACAGGGGTAAGATCCCCCCTGGCCAACCATTATTTTTTGAGCAGGCAATGGAAATCATGTGCTCCAATACCAATCTGTAACAGAACACCCACTGACCTTAGGGGAAAGCCCCTCATGACGAGAACATGGGCAACTCCCCCTCCACACAGCTGTGCTCTCTGAACGGTGCGGGGCTGGGATTCGAGGTCTGGACTCAACAGGTATTTGGGAAGGTCATGATTTAGAACGGTTCCATGAACGTCGGGATCTGACTTCAATGCACTCCCCCAATCCACACACGCATACAATTTATTTAAGGCTCAGGACATTTTTAGAGAAAGGACTGTAGCCGCTATGAATTTACTTATTTAAAGTCATCAGAATGAAAGAAATAAAGCATCTGGGAATGTGGCATTTCAGTGAATTGTGGCCTTTTCTAAAGACATTTTGAATTGCAAAGGAGGGTTTTTTTTTGTTTGTTTTTTTTTTTTTGAGATTGCAACTGAAAACAGAAGAAGAGGGTTTTTTTTTCGGGTCAATCTTACATTTTCTTCTTAATGAAAATTAGTTTTGGAGAGAATGGCATCCCTCTGATTTCACGGTATTTATAGGGAAAAAAATCGTGCCTTTCTCAGGGCTAGTAATTAAATAACTGAACGGAAATTAAGATGATAGGGAATTAGTGGTACATAAAGCATACGGCTATTTCTCTTCCTTTAAAATACATTTGTGAGGTTGAGTACAGCCTGTGCGGGGTGAAATGGTGAATCTCTATAGTGTTTAAAAACATTTGATGCACAATTTACCTGTGACATAATTAAAGAGTGAATTAGCAACTTGTACATAAAAGCACGATGGCAGAGTAACCAGCACAGACATTAGGATCTCACCGAGCTGACGGTGAGTCTTGGTGGCAACCTCTTGTCTGCCTAATGGCCAAGCAGGTTTGAGGGAAACTGCATTACAGAAGTGTCCAGGACCTGTTACTCAAAAACTGAATATTGTTGGGGAAAATGACATATAAAAAAAAAGAAAGCAAGGCACTCTATGATAATTGTGTCAAGCATACCCTCCCATTAGATGCTGTTTTCTTGCAGAGTGATGTTCCTCCTGGGGTAATGCTGAGAGCAAATCAATGGTGAGGTCCAGATATCACACATATTTTAAGACCTTTCATTTTCTTTGAGAATATCTGCCCGAATCTGATGCCGATGAAAAGGCGGGATTAGGATATAGAGAAATTGGGCATGACTTCAAACTGATAATTTCTTGCCTTTAACATTTCGATCATTTGAAGCCATTTAGACATTGGGTTGACATACATAGTATTTAAAATAAGGCAGCACACATGCATCCTTTTAAAAAATGACATTTCACTCATAAACTTCCATTATTTGTAATAACTGGGCATGGTAGGAATAACGACCTATTTGCATTTTTAGTTTTATGGGAGCTGTCCTTTGTGATGTGAGTTTAGTGAGTACTTCCAAATATCCCAGAGGGCCTAAAAAGCTTGTTATAATATTACTGCAATTATAATGATAGAAAAATAATGACAGGTGATGGCTTTGTTTCTAGGGAATTACACTGGAATATGGAAAATTAGAGTATTTTCTAAGTTACAAATGAGCTTCAAACTTGTTTGTATACTTGGGATACAAAGTTTGACACATTTCCTCTCCCCAACTGGATGATTATGGCTCCTGGTTTACAATGGAAGGTGAGCTGACCTCCTATTCAAAATGTAAAACCAAGTGTCGAGCTGCCAAAAGTGTCTTTAACAGACTGGACAAGGGAGACGGTAATTGAAATTCAGAGCAAGCAATTAACTCCACGGTTCATCAAATCACGAAATCTGCCCACTTTTTTTTTTTTTTTTTAAAGATTTTTATAAACAAAACCCATGATAATCAAAAGACTTCCTTCTTGTAAATTAAACATGTAAAACCACATCTGCTTCTTCAGGATAATTAATTCATTGACATTTAAATCAATTGATAAGAGCACCAGCCAGCACCCTTAGTTAATTAGTAACTTAAGAAAACACGCGTGGAGTGCTTAGCGCGTCCCTGGTCATCAACCAAGCACAGGGACACGGTAAAAACAAAACAAAACAAAACAACAAGATGCAGTCACGTGGTCTGTGGTGGGATTCTAAGTTCGGGCTTATCCGGAAGCGACTTTGGGTCAAGGCTGGACCCAGAGACGCTGTCGGGGGCCATCCTGCTCAGGCAAGTAGGCAAGCAAGGTGGAAAGGAGGAGTCTGACGATGATGGACAGGAGGACATACACTAACACGTCGCATCGCAATGACCAAACACATGCATTTGAAACCCAGAGTGAGCACCAGCTTCTACTTGGAGGACTAGGCTGGTTGGAGGGTGGGGGTGGTGGGCGGTGACAGTGAGAAGCTTTATAAGTAGAAGGAAGTGGAAAAACGAGTGGAGGGTGACTGCAGCCCACTGCTCAGGGGGTCCCCATCAAGTCAAAAACTCAAGTGGCTCCTCCCTGCACCCCCCACCCTCCTGTCTGCCGTCTCTCCCCACCTCACCTGGAGCAGCGCCCCTTTCTGGCTTATTATCCAAGGGATTGATGGAAGTGGCTTTAAAAATATGAAAACAAATGGAGAAGAACAATTAGCTAATTAAGCATGAAATCCTTTAGTATTTAGTAAATTGCGTGTATGGATACATATATGTAAATAGAACAGGAAATAAATATATATAAAAATAATAATTACACAAAACAGGAGAGAAAGTAAACGTGAAATCATTTTGGCTCTCTGGGGGGCTCTTTCCCGGGCTACTAGCCCTACCACTTACTACATGTGTGTCATCAGCCAAATTATCTAAGTCATTTAAGCCTCTGTTTCTCTGCCAAGTGGGGGCAGTAGTGGCACCTGTGTCCCACTGGGGCTGAGGGAATGAAGAGTCCGCACAGACAGCATTTAGAAGACAGGCTGGCCCAGAATAACCTCCCAGACGGTGTCATCGATTTTCCTTCCGCGGCCAGGGGCACCTGCTGAATTGTTAAAAGGTGGAGGGAAAAAGCAGCCTCAGTATCCTGCTTTCGGCTTTTAGCTAAGATTTTCTGAACCGAGAGGGACAGAATAACTTTCAACAGCTGGGGAGGCCTGGAGAGGGTAGAGTCAACTCAACACCTACATTTTACAGACTGAGTCCATTTGTAAGATGGTGAGAGTCTGTAAGTTGGTTGAGAGTGTGGGTTTCGCTCTGAGTCACTGGGGGCGGGGGGGGGGGGGGGGGGGTGTGGTGTCCTGACCTTGCCCTGGAGAGAGAGGACCAGCATACTTGTGCCCCTGGGAGTTGGTCAAAGGGGGGTTGTGAACAGCAGAGATTGGACCAGAACCCTGTGACAGGGCGCCACCGCCCCATCACCCCTCACATGGCACAAGAGCCATACACGGCCAGGGTGGATGGCGGTCTCCGAGATCAACGACTTGAAATAGTGCCCTGAGGCTGAGCTCCCACATACGGCACTGCCAAGTGCAAATACAGCCCAGGGTTCCCAAGTGTTTAGATCGCGAGGACGTCTTCAGCTGATGACCCATGGAGGCCTCGGAGTGGGACAAGATCAGACATGGAGGTCCTTTGAACTGCAGGCAGAAGGTGACAATCAGCAGTGGGTACCAGGCACCATCAATAGCCCCTCCATCAAGTAGAGGATAGAGAAGCCGCTCAAAGCCAAAGGCCCCAGCAGGGTCTCCCGAAGCCTCCCCGGACCATTCACTTCTGAGTGCAGAGGGACAAGAAAGGATTGCCCAGACATAGTAGGATTTGCACACAGCCTCACTCAGCAGCCCCCCACCCCCGCCCCGGGGATAAGGAGGAATAAAGGCAAGAGGGGCCACAGACAAACAGCCATGAAAAGGGATTTAAATTTTGCAGGCACTTTCCCCTCAAGAATCAGAATTAAACAGGAAGAGATAGTTTTGAACTGAAAAAAAAAAAACAAAAAAACAAAAAAAAAACCTGTGCCTTGACTTTGTTCACCCTATGTCATTTTCAGGGTTCCCCATCTCCCTGCCATGGGATGGCTGCTCTTAGGAACCGGGCTCCAGAGCAAGTTACAGAACATGAAAAGGAATGACTTTTGTTGAACCTTTCAGTTTGAACAGGACGCAATCTTACCACTTCACAAAATGTAAATGGTTAGCCATTACTAATGGGGCCACCCCGTCTCCCATCTCTAGAAGGTCCTCTCAGTTTTCAGGAATCCTATGTAGGGGCTCAGAGTGTTCACCACAATGTGTCATTTCTAAAGGTAGTTTCGTCCACAGAGGCTAACACCCAGTGTCCTTCCCAAAGCTAAACTATCTTTTTTTTTTTTTTAAAGATTTATTTATTTGACAGAGAGATCACAAGTAGGCAGAGAGGCAGGCAGAGAGAGAGGGGAAGCAGGCTCCCCGTGGAGCAGAGAGCCCGATGCGGGGCTCGATCCCAGGACCCTGGGATCATGACCTGAGCTGAAGGCAGAGGCTTTAACCCACTGAGCCACCCAGGTGCCAAACTATCTTTGAGTCGGAACTCTGAGTTGGGTCCCCTCTCGATTCCTCGAGGGTGACCACTTCTCAGTAAGAGCGGACCGTGACTCAGGAACCATTTCCGATTTTTTGGTTTTGGACTCACTAGTCATTTATTATGAACACCCATCTTGCTTTCTGTCATTTCCCCTTGGGTGGATTGGAGAGAGTGTCATCGAACCTTCCGAATTAGAAGGAACCTTAGAGAGATTCTAGTCTAGATTTATACATAAACTGAGTCCCAGGTCATCTACAGGACTTGCAGAGGCCACCTAATAATGTTAGTGGTACACCTAAGCCTCTGTGGCCTCCTGGTGCCCGCCCCAGAGCCTTAAGACACATGCTTTGGGGCACACCCCCGGAGGTGGCCTGAAAATGCATGAGGGCAAGCCTTCGGATCCACTGAGACCGTTACTCCCTTTACAAACACCCGTTAGAGAGCAATTTCCCAAACTCAGAGAGCGCACGTTGTTAGCTCCCACAGAAGAGGAATTCCGACCATGGGCGCCGAGTGCTTGATTTTTCAGAGGAAACAACCACTAGTTACCAAGAACTGAGTGTAGAGTTTACCCATTTGGGGGCCTGATGAACAGGAGTGAAAGGAGTCTGATTTAGGTTTTGTTCACAAGAGGGGAAGTCGTTTGATGTACAGCTTCACCAAAAAAGTAAACTTCACTGCAGAAGGAAAATACTTCCAGTGGAGAATTCCTAGGTTTTATTGGAGTTCAGTAAAAGTAGAAGCTATTGATGTAGGAGGTTAATGTCTGTCACAGTCTGGGTGTTTTGCAATGACTTCCTTCACAGCATGTTCATTTTAAGAATAAAGAGGTCTTTATGGTTAGTGGAGGTTTAATGAGGATTACAATGGCCCCCCAGATGCTTACAACCCATTTAAATAACCCATAACCCCTGTGTTTATCATGAGAAGGAACATGCCAATTTAAGGTATTACAAACATTCCCCTGAAAAACTTTAGTTTCCACAGGCATTTTCAATAATTTTCCTCTACATTCTGCAATTTATAAATGGCAGAATGTATGTTACTATGGAAACAACCTCTGGTCTGTTACTCGAATGCATGAGAGATAAGCTTTGGGGACGCACCCCCTCTAGCAAGTGTCTTTCTTTACTGTTTCATCCCTCCATACCCCCTTCTTCTGTCATACACGTTAGCAACGAGACGTTAGAATAGGTATCATAAAGAAGACAAATAGGGAATTCAATAAAAGCACAAATGTTTTCTGCAAACCGAATCGGGAGAGCCTAAAGATAGAAAAGTAATAGAAGTAATGTCGACGCTGCTAATATTTGTTGACTACTTACAAGGGTTTGCTCCTATGAAATTCAAACTTCAGTGGGCATGAGCGTGAGTCATCCAGCTAGACTCTACCCCTATGGCTCAGAGGCAGCAGATCTGGGGTGGGACCCCCATTTTGCTTTCTTAACAAGTCCCAGGGGAAGGGGCTACAGAGGGTCCAGACACCATAAGGAGAACCTCTACTCTAAGCATCAAAGTATTTTTTTTTAATTGTGATAAATATTACGTAAGATTTGCCCTTTTAACCATTTTCAAGCATAGGACATTCAGGATGTTCACAAGGTCGTGCAACTACCTGGTGACGGTTCCAGCTCCCAAACTCCTTCATCCCTAACTGAAACTGTTCCCACTAATAAATAACGTCCATTCCTCCCTTCATCCAGCCTGTGGCAACCGCCGTTCTACGGTCTCTGGGAACTCAACTACTTTAGGTACCTCACAAAGTGACATCATACTGTATTTGTCCTCTGGGGACTAACTCAGCATAACGTGGTCAGCGTGTACCCATGTTGTAGCAGGTGTCAGGACTTCCTTCCTCTTTAAGGCTGAAGAACACGCCTGTGTTGGGTCCACCACATTTTGTTGATCCGTCCGTCTGTTGATGGACGTCGGTTTTGTTTCTACCTCTTGGCTACTGCAAATCATGCGGTGAACATGGGTTTATAAATATCTTTTCAAATACCTGCTTTCAATTATTTTGGTCATATACCAAGAAGTAGAATTGCGGATTCTAAGCATTTTCCATGTATACGTAAACTGCACATTTAGAAAAAGATAGGTGATCATCCCCACCTTATAGGTGAGGGGACAGGCACCCAGAATTCACCTTGTCTTCCTGAGGCCACGCAGCTGGTAAGCACACCCTGGTTTCTGGCACGGGCCAGGCTGCTTCCTCTGTTCAGGTACCCAGGACACTTAATTTTATTCTCTACCTAAAGAAAGCACTTTATTTTCCTGGGAAGACTCCCCTCACTTATACAGACATTAATTTTTTTTTTACAATAAAAGTGGAAGTAATTACCTTTCAAAATTAATGGCTAGTATGAGATTAAAATAATAATATGTATGTAAGAATTCTGGTAGAGGATAAAGCCAATTTAATTCTTTCAGTTCGTTAATTTATGCATTTCTCCTTTAAATTATTTCCGGAATAAAGTAGGCTCAACTATTTCTAAAATCTGCCACATAAGGGCCAAAACTATTTTCAGTTGCCTAGCCTACACAGTTCAACTCTAAGCGGTAAAAAATTACAATCTGACAGTAGAGTGAAACTGTCCTTCCAATGGTCAGAATAGCAAGACTGGCCCATGGTCATATATTCCATTCTTTGGATAATTAGGCCAACCGTCCACTGAGAAATTCCTTTAGTGGGATTTACAGGCAGTTAGGTTAAATTAATATGCCACAAGAATTAGAAGCCATGATCTGAATACTACAGGGAAAATCCAGCACCGGGTATAGGACACAGGATAACAGAAGAACATGGCTGAGAAATTCACAGCGGGCCCAGATTAAAACGCTAGACTCTGTTTCTGGAAGGCACCTTTCTACGTGGACTGCTTACTCCCATGTCTCAAACTCAGAAAGGCTAGTATGTATGACAGTGCACGTCAAATATGAGGGATGATGAAGATGGTGCTTTAAAGTCATCCGAAGACTGGAGGACATGATTAATGATGGACATTTTAAATATTTTAAAAGGGCACATTTATTCTCCCAGATTTGCAATCAGGAAGCAGTGGGTTTTAAGGCTGTGCATAGGCAAATAAGCATTTCCATTCTTCAAACCTTGTCTCAGATCAGACATACACATTGTATTTCCTGCCAAACTCAATGCTTCGAGAATACTCAAAGATTAAAAAAAAAAAAAAAAAGAATACTGAAAGATTATTAGAGCACTATTGCATTGGTAACTGAAAGCCAACTTTTAGGTCAAAGAGACATGAGAGAAGATGAGACTATATGAGAAAGGCACTTCCTCACTCCTTGGTCTAGTTCCTCAGGCAGCATGATACTGGAATTCTAGAAGTAAGGAGAAAGATTTCTCTTACATAAACAACTGAATGGTGGGCACTTCCTGCATGTGAAAAATTTGCAAATATTTCCCCATCTCTAGTTTTATAGGCTATAACCTAAATGTTGCCTGCCCTTCCAGTTGCTCTGTTAATTACATAATTTTCTGTCGTATTTGTGGAGCTCTCAATGAACAGTCTTTTGTGGGAGATTCTACCCAGCCTCTCCCCCCATCTTCCGGAAAACTGTCCTTTCCCCCCTACAGTACCACCAACATGGCCTTCCTGGTACTTTTAGTATAACATCAAAGATTGCTTTTGAACAGAACTGGAAATCTCAATTTCCACTAAATAATAAAAGTTTCTTCTCCCATCTCCTAAGGTTCTACTTGCACTTAAATATTTTTCTCTTTCCATTTCAACAGTTAGTGACAATACAAAGGGAGAACAAAAATTAAAGTTATAGGATGGCATTCTCTCACTTTTTTCAATGTATTATCCCCACCCTGAGTCAAGCCTTCATTTTTCATGTTAATTTTCTTACACAAAGGACTTTAAACATATTTTTCTCACATTTAGATATAATGTTTAAGCATGAATAAATTCTGGATGGGCTCCTCCTTGAAACTGTTTTTATAGCTTGAGATACCTTTCTTACATCAACATTTGACTAGATCTTCCTTTCCATACCTAGAACATTCTTAATATCTGAGCTCAAATGGCTCTCTGATCAACATTGGTCCCACTAAGTAACTTTTTCAGTTCTCAAAGTACTTATGATTCTCCAGACATTTAATGTGAGATCCAAATATTATATATAAATCTACCTCCTGTTGTAATATGTCTGCTGGAGAATCTATAATTATTTCTTGTTGAGCTTTCTTTAAATATTTGGTTCTCTGAAGTCAAGATGGTACCCGCACGTTCAGTGTTCTCCTTCTCATCAGTCAGGATTCTTATTTGCATATGAGAAACACACACTGGATCATTTAAGCAGAAAAGAGCTTCATGGAAAGAAAACTAAATAGCTCACAGGCTTTCTTGGATCCAAAGAGACTTGGGGAACTTTTCAGGAACACCCCCACAAACCTTACCAACAAAGCCTCCTGCATACCTGTTCAAAATCTCATTGGCTCTGCTTCTTTCTCCAATCAACGCTTCAAGAGTCAGTTCCATGAAGACTTTGATGGACTTCCTGTATGTGATATCCGATAGTGCCTTGTCTTGAGCCTGCCTAAGCCACCAGTGAAGACACCCTTAAGAGCCCAAGGGTGCATATGGAGTCACAACGGAGCAGAGGATGAATCTATGTCAGTCCCTTTCATCAGCCAGGTACACAGTTAGGACCTTCATTTCATTAAGGTTCTTCACACGTATTCTGGAAGCATGTAAGGCTTATACCTCATCATGATACCTAATCAGTAACACATATCTGCATCTGCTTTCCTTCCTACTGTGTTTCAACTACTACTATGAACTCCTGCTCCCTGGGACCACATCCCCCAAAAACCTACCAGCTCCCAAGTCTGTTCCTTCAGACTTTTATTTTGAGGAAAGCAATGATAAAAAAGCATGATGTACTATGAATCTTATCATTCCACTTCTCTCTTGATTAGCCTGTTAGTATATTCTTTTATTATTTTTTTTAAAAGTTACTCTATAGAACAAACAGGGTTGATGGAGGGAGGTTGAGGATAGGTAGATGGGTGATGGGTATTAAGGAGGGTACTTGTTGTAACGAGCCCCGGGTGTTGTATGGAAGTGACGAGTCACTGAATTCTACTCCGGAAACCAATACTGCACAGTCTGTTAAAATTTTTGAAAAGAAAAATGTTACTCTAGAGATTGCAGCATGCATTCTTGATTAATTAATGTCTAATTTAAATTATTTCTTTTTGTGGAGCACCTGGGTGGCTCAGTGGGTTAAGCCTCTGCCTTCAGCTCAGGTCATGATCCCAGGGTCCTGGGATCGAGCCCTGCATCAGGCTCTCTGCTCAGCAGGGAGCCTGCTTCCCCCTCACTCTCTCTATGCTGCTCTGCCTACTTGTGATCTCTCTCTGTGTCAAAGAAATAAAATCTTTTAAAAAAAAAGTTATTACTTTTTGTCACATCCTGGTCAGTTACGTGGACCTTTCTCTGACATGTGGACTATTGGTGTTGGATATTTTATATCAACTTCAAATTCCACAAGACATCATGATGTGTTGTTCTGAACAACAGATAATGACTTTTCAAGGAAAGGACTATGAAGGAGGAAAGACTGCTATACAAGTTGAATTGCTTTCATAGCCCAGTTGGTGGTCCTCGTGTGTTAAAGCGATGGCAGAAAATAAGCCGCTAAGCAATGAGTTTAGCAAACTCATCATGGATTCATCCCTTACCAGAAATACTATTTCTTAAGCTGCTGGTGGGTGCTGCTGAGCATTCATGCTATTCCTTATATCTCTGTGTGTGTTTATGTGTATTTCTTTTTAAATGTTATTGTGGCAAAATCCACAAAAAATTTACAATTTTTAAGCATAGAGCACTATGGTATTAAACACATTTTTATATGATAAAGCCATCATGACATCCATCTCCACGAATTTTATCCTTTTGTAAAACTGAAACTGTATATCCAAAATGGCATGCTTTTACTCACATAGTTATCTGCTCAGTTTTACCCTCTGACCTGCCTTTAATATTATTTTCTTTCTGTATGAGAACACACATCAGTGTTATTTTTAATGAAGGTCTGCGGTGACAGCTGCTCTCACATTTCATTTGTTGAAAAATATTTTGCCTCCATTTTCCAAAGGATTATTTTTATTGGGTATAGAACTCTACATTGTCTGTTACTTTCTTCTAGCACTGTTTAGAAATAATGAAAAGTAATTGTATTTTGGCTTCCACTCTTTCATATGGAGAGGTCAACTGTCATTCTTATTCTTCCAGTTAGGAAGGTAATACAAAGTTTTTCTTCTGGGTGATGTTTAAGATTTTTCCATGGGTCTTTGGCTTTCAGCAGTGTTTAGGTGTGGCCTTCTAGGAAGCATCCTGTTTGAAGTCTGTAATACTTCTTAAGTTGGTGAATTAATGACTTCCATGAATTTTGGGAAATTGTCTGCTTCTGCCCCATTTTCCTCCCTCTTTTCTGCAACTACAGTTCACCTAGTGTCTGAATTTTACCCAGGGAAAACATCTCTTTTAAATTCTTTTTAGTATTTGTCCTGCTTTTTCCACTCTCCATTTCATCCTTGATATTCTGTTCTCACCTACCAACCAAACCATCCCAAACTACCTCTAAGCTATGACTGCATTCGTCTATTTGGCAACTATTCAGTTTTGCATGGTTTTGTTGCTAGAACTTTCACTTTGCCCTTCATTAGAGTTTCCAGTTCTCTGCCAATTCTATCCCATCTTTCAATGCTTTAGGAATAGTTTCATGACCATGATTTCAAGGCACATGGCTGATATTTTCATTGCTTTTCTTTTGCATCTATTTTTATTATATAAATTTTTCTTTGGTTCTTAGTCTTTTCTTCTTTTAAGCCAAATCATATTGTATTGACCCTTGTGTATTTATATAAAAATCTAGAGTAAGAATTTGCTTCTGCTTCAGGCATGCAGCTGGATCGGAGAATATCATCTAAATCTAATCTGGGAATCGAGTAGGTTTTAAATTAGACGTTTCGGTATTAGTGACTGCTGGTTTCTGGATCACTATAATCTTGTGTGGCATTTTCAGGGACCCAAAAAAGCCCCTACTGATTTAAAAGGGTCCCTCTTGGGCACCTGGGTGGCTCAGTGGGTTAAGCCGCTGCCTTCGGCTCAGGTCATGATCTCAGGGTCCTGGGATCGAGTCCCGCATTGGGCTCTCTGCTCAGCAGGGAGCCTGCTTCCCTCTCTCTCTCTCTCTGCCTGCTTCTCTACTTGTGATCTCTGTCTGTCAAATAAATAAATAAAATCTTTAAAAAATAATAATAATAATAAAAGGGTCCCTCTTCATGGGGTGAATATAAACACCATCTTCTTCTTTCTCCCAATCCCATGGGACTATTGAAATTTTATTCTTCCCAGTCTCCTAGCAACTGCTTTTTAGCATTCTCACTGCCTTGAGTGGAGAATGAAGACAACTACCGGATGCCCATTTCTTTGGCTTTTTTCTTTTCCTAGGATCCTAGCCCCCCAAATACCTAGTGCCTTAAACGTAGCTCTCAGGTGTCTTTGAACAGTTTTGCTGGGTTTTGTCCAGCTTATTCCAGTAGTTCTCGGGCAAAAGCTGGTCCATCACTAACTATGCTGCTACTATTGTAAACTGAGATTACAAAAGCTAGAAAAGATGGGCTAGACAGAGCATTTACATACACACTACTTTATTAAGAGAAAAGCTCAGTGGCTGGTCTTGCCAGTTTCCCTAAAGCTCACTCCCTCTCCCCAGACAGAACACCAGCCTACAGAGGCAATCTCATCTGAGTGTTCTGGCTAAAATGCCCCTTGGATATTGATTCACCGGTCAACGAGGTGATAATCGCTTCCATTTTCACAAGTTTTGCTGTGACAAACTTTCACAATTGTTTGCTGACAATTAAAGCACTATTTTTTTTTAGGTTAAAATAATTTTTCTTCCCAATAGTTGAGAAAACGTGGATAGTGAAGACAGTAAAAAATTTACAGTAAGAATCAGCAAAGCTGCAGACAACAAATTTTGAGAATGCCGAAAGATATTAAAAATGAACAAATATAGCAACAGTAATATTTTCATGAAGAATAGTCATTTCCCTTTGGGCAGAAATAGTGTTGTTGCATAGCACCAAGGGTAAGCTAACCCTAACAGAGAAATACAAAGGCAAAACAAAAGCAAAACCATGCTAGTGTAATATAAATGTTAAATTCTGGTTGCGGTTGACTTTGCCAATCAATGGGGGCGAAAATCAACATGTTAGTATTAATAGGTTGTTAAAACTGTGTTAGTGGGAAGGATATGGTATCCCTGCACTCACACACTCCTCCATCTGGACATATCTCTTCCAGACTTTTCCAGGCAGATGCATAAGGGAAGGTGGGAAAAGCATGAGAGTAGGATGGCATAATTCAAGGCTTCAGAAGGACTAATGGCATTATCAATCTTGTATTGCATCTAGAAGCCCAATCATGTGCCAATTATTTTATATCATAATAAAAATTATCCCATTATACATGCAGTAGCAATGTCCAATGTGCTCTGTTCAGAAACTTCAGATTATAAGCAGTTTTCACTTTGGAGAAGCTGAGCAAGTGATGAATTATGGATTGAGAAATAGGATAAATAGCAAATGTTATTTATATAAAAAGGTTCCCCATATTGTTAGATATGAAGAAAGAGAACATTAACTGTACGAAAATCCAGCAAAAAAATAACCATTATTTAGACTTGCAGTCCAATGGATGAGTCTTGACTCTTTATGAAGTCCATCTAAACGTACTAAAACAGCACACTCATGTTTGTGTCTAACTTCTGTTGTTCAACATTGTATCTGTGAAATTTGTCCATGGTTCTTCCTTATAGTGTAATTTCTATTTTTATGTATTATTTTGTTGCATGGATATACCATAAATTATTTATCCATTCTATACCTGGTGAGTATTTGGGTCTGAACTATAGTAAACACTGCCATGGATATGACTGTACATCTTTAATGGACATATTCTATGCATTTCTGTTGATCGAGCCCGGTAGTTGAGTTATTGGGTCATGGAAAATCTACACATTTGTATTTAGTATTCTGGACCGAAGACCTGTCCCCAGGGCTGGTAACCATTCTACCTTCTACCAAAAGAATAGGAGTCATGTTCTTTCACACCCTCTCCATCACCAGCCTTTCAATTTTATCATTCTGGCCATTACAGAATTTGCATTTTTTGAATGATGATGTAGGGTATCTTATATACTAATGCCTTATTGGTTGTTTTCATTTGTGAAGTGTAATTTGGTAAAGTTGTTGATCTATTCTCTATAAGTTCTTTCTTATATAATGCAAATAGCTTTCCCCACTTCCTGGCCTACTTTTCTAGTCTCTTCTCTGTGTCTTTGGGTGACCCCAAATTCTTAATTCTTAAGAAATTCTGTCCAGCTTTTCCTATATGGCTACTTTTTTTTTAAACTATGTATGTTAAAGGTATATAACATAATGCTTTGACATACACATACATTGTGAAATGATTACATTCAAGGTAATTAACATATCTCACACAGTGACCATGATTTTGTGTGATGAGAGCACCTGAAATATACTCTTTTAGAAAATTTCCAGTATTCGATACACTTAACTATGGTCATCACGCTGTGCATTAGATCTCTGCATTCTGTATAACTGTGGGCTTGTACCCTTGGACCAATGTCCCCCTCTCTCCAATTTCCCCACCTCTCCACCCCTGGTAATCACCACTCAACCCTCCACTTCTGTGTGTTTGGGATTTACAGTAGCCAAGATTTGGAAACAATCTAAATGTCTGTTAAGAGATGAATGGATACAGAAATCATGATACATACACACACACACACACACACACACACACACACACACACACGGGGGAATATCACGGAACCTTAATAAAAGCAGATCCTGCCATGTACACCAACATGGATGAATTGAGAAACACTACAATGACTGCTTTTGGCATCACTTTAAGAGAACTTGGCCTACTCTGAAACCATGCAGGAATTTTATAGGGACTCCAGCTCTATGGGGATCCTCTCACTCACCATCTCTCCTCTTGGTAAAAATCATAATTTTAAACTTCCTTTCCATGTACTTTGAAATAGGGATGATCATTGATTCTGTTTCTAACGTTGTTATCTTCTTGGACCTATTGTTGACCTCTTCATTTTTTTTTAATTAAATGCCATCCATTTTTGCATGAAAAAATTTATGGGCTGATGTTATATTCCTCTAGGGAACTAGGTTATAAATTCTTGCATGTAGCTGATTATGGCATCCCCTTACCCAAGCAGGACTTGGACAGATTCAAGTGTGGGTTTAGGTTTTTATAAGGCCTGGTCTATCTCCTGCCTGCTTTTCCTACAGGTTGTTTATCAGCACCCGTCCCTTCTTAGGGACATAGTTCCTAGTTTTTTCAATTTCTTGTTCTGTGAATCTGCAAACATTTCTGAGTATCTTGTTAGAAACATTTAGGAGCTAACCTCTGTTTTGCCTTTTGCTCTATGATCCCTTTTCACTGACAAACAACTTTAAGATGAAAATGAAAGCACAGATTTCCTTTGCTTCTCTTCCCTTCACTGCAGAAGTCAGCCCTTCCAGTCCTGGATGCCATGAAAGATCGGATTCCTGGTGTTTGGCTCTCACACCTGCAAGCCTGTCACCAACGCTGCTCAGCTGTTATGTTCTGCTCAGCTCTCTACCTCCTGCCCCATGCTGTTGCACAATCTGCAAATGCCTTGACTAAAAAAATGCCATGGAGACCGTTTGGCTTACCTCCAATGTGTTATCCTTCTCTCCAGGTTCCTGGCACCCCCAGTTCTAACTCCCTTGAAAACTCTCTGGTACCTTCGAGAATGTATTCTCATTGAATTTACCTTCTCTTGTGTTCTTGGCTTTGGGTTTGGTCAGCTGCACACTAATCCATCAGGGCCAGAAGCAGAAATCTTCAATTACCACAGTCTCGAGTCCAAAACTAAAGCCCTGAAAGAAAATGATAGAACAAAATGACCATCAATGTAAGATACTTGAGTAAATATATGATCATATTTCAAAGGAGATTATCTAATTGGATCATTCAAAGGACCCACGGAATTACATTCATTTGGCCCCCTCAAGATTCCAACATGTAAGATGTAATTCAGAAAATAGTAGTATAGGTTTAATCCACTTGAATGTATAATAAGTTTATTTCACTTAAAATAAAAGCTAAGAAATAGCATATTCTTGCCACCGAAAGCACTTTCATGATGAGCTCTAGCAGTAGCTGGTATTTTATTGTACACAGCACTTTAATCCACGTTTTCATTAAATACACAAAAGGATTACTGCTATTTTTACTTTTGAAATGAGGGAACAGGCAGAAGGAGACAAGAAACTTGTTCAATGCTCCTCTGTAGCAATGAAAGAAGCCAAAATTCCAACTCCAGTCTATTTGATTCCAAGGCCCAGAGGTATACCTGTTGTACATTCTGTTCAGGAGATCTACTCAGAGTTATATTTGGAGAGCAAAATATTGAGCACGAACACAAATATAAATATGGAACACTCATATGAAGCTACTGGCGAAGACAAATTCTAGCATGCCTATCATGTGTACCCGCAAAAAGGACAAATGAAACAGAGGCTTTCACCTCTACTCATCAGAGTCACCTAATCTGTTATGATCCTTTAATAGTTTGAGGATCCCACTGGGAGAGACATTTCTGATTACATAAGCTTCACCAGGAGCTGCAGCTGTCCCTGCATCCGTGCTCGTTAGTTCAATAACGTGGAAGTGAATATGAAGGCTGTGGGGGCCCCCAGTGATGATAATATTGTTGGATTTTAAGATGTTATTAACAATTTGCAATACAAATGAGTTGTCTGCAGGAGGGGGAATCACACTGTGATCATACCTAATCAATGTGAGAATTAAAAACAAGCTAACATGTGGGGAGGCACAGATGTGGATATTAGGAGCTAAGCTTTGGCTTGCCATTAGCCTGACCATCATCGGACTCAAGGTCAGGATAGATGTGCTCAGGTTTACTTTAGTATTCTTTTCTGTCATTTTCAATGAACGTGGACAGAGCTAGAAAATCTTCCAACATGAACGTGGATAAAGAGTTCTCTCTTGCTTCTATGCTGAACAGAGACTTTTGGGACCACTGGTCGGAAGTCACAGAGACTGAGAGGAGACATAAATGAAATCAGCATTCGTATAGTGCATTCATGACCAGAAAACATTTTGGGGGGAACTTCTCTTTAATTTAATGCAAGAGGTTGTAATCTCTTTAATTTCTTCACTTCAACTCTTCCGGTGTGTTAACTCTTAAAGCATTCAATGCACCCCCATCCCAGTATTTGGTAGCCAGTAGAACTTTTGTATACAACCGGAGTTGGGCATTTTTGAACACACAGGAAGACTGAAGGAATATATGGACCTGAAACATGTAAAATTCTATCTCTTGGAAATACGGTCTCTGGTGAAAAAGAATGCTGCATTTTGTTGAATCTGTCACTCTTTTTGCCTTGAAGTGATGGTTTTCTGTTTCATTGTTGCAGTGAACATTTTTGATGGGTCCTAAAATTATATTTTCACTTCACTTCAGACATATACTAAGATTTAATTTTCTTTGTTGCGGCAACAAGTTTTAAAGGTGATTGAGGAAGGATTCATTGAAAGCAATTACAAATAAGCTGAAGAATAACCAACGGGCCCACAGGATGATTCTGCGGCTGTTTATCCTTCAGAATTTAAACAAATCTTTGTGTTTCCATATAAACACTTTTTTTCCCCCCAGAATACCACCTCAGTGACATTTTGTCCTCCTTAGTGGATCGTATCAGGAGGCACCTGCTGTCCTGTTACCCTAGTAACAGTGATACTAATTTTGATCACTTGGTCAAGGTGGTGTCCACCAGATCTTCTCCACTGAAAAAGTATTTTGCTCTTTTTGTTATTAATATCTCTGGTGAGGAAGTTTTGAAACTAAGTGTCCTGTCGAAACTATGACCAGTGTCGCATAAGTTAGTTTCACACTAGTTTCAAAATTAAGGTTTTCCTATAGTCCTTGTCTGTTTGCAGAAATACTGTTCTACTCAAAGAAACATTTCTCTCTCTCCATGTTTGTCTCTTTGTGGATGTTGTTTAATACAGGAAAGAACCATTTTGTAGAAAGGGACTAATATTATTCTGACATATATTAAAAATATGAGCCACAAACACCCATTAGATTTGATGCCAGTTTCTTGGGAAATTTGGTCCAAGAATCTGCGCTAAGCACACTGTACTTGAATACTATTGGCACGAAATCCTTTCTGTTTCTTGGTACGTGTTTGGTTGGCACATGGAAGGAGTTTTCAGTGAAACATTTGTGTGGCCTGGAGAGAACGTGCCAGAAACACGGAGTGGCAGAGGACTCCTAATCTGAAACCCCTTGTTCAGAATCATGTCTGAGACTGTGTATGGCTCCTGAAAGAAGAGGTGATGCCTTGCTTTTCCCACAGCCAATGAGCCAACATGTGTCTCTTTCCAGTTTTGACGAGTTGCTTCCAGATGTTAAGTAGGCATTTCCAAATATAAATATATGTTAATTAAATGTTCTTCAAAACTTTATTTTTTAGATGATTTGACTTACAGAGCTTGGTAAAACTTTGCCTTATCAAAGTCTTTTGATTGTGACATCTTATTAGATGTAACTAACAGCTCATCCACTTGTATTTTACATGGTTTTACTTGTCCTCAAACTCTAGGTGTATCCAGAGCTTCTGGCATCAAATCTTTTTTTCCCTAAGAGTTTATTTACTTGAGAGCAAAAGAGAGAACACAGAGGGAGAAGGAGAAGCGGACTCCCTGATGAGCAGGGAGCCCCTTGCCGGGCTCAATCCCAGGACCCTGAGATCATGACCTGAGCTGAAGGCAGATCCTTAACCCACTGAGCCACCCAGGTATTCCGTGGCATCAAATCTTAACTTTCTGAATGATGTCTTCAATTTTGTTTATAAAAAATATTTTCATAGATCATGAAAGGAGAATGAGTCCTGGGAACAATGCACTAGCTAAAAAGTAAGATAACCTACAAATACAAAAGTCTATTATTTTAATTTTTTAACAAACACATCCCAATTGATTTGTTTGATTTTATCAACAAGGGTAGATGAGACATTTTCTAAAATCAGCAGGGAAGAGTTTTAGATGGTTGTTTATTTTGTCTGTTTTGGGTTCCTTTGGAATTTTTATCCCCCTGTGGTCTAGAAATACTCCACATAAGCCTCATCCTTATTTAGCCTTGAAAACTTCAACAGCAGCATATGAAATGCATGTAGTTAAAACACAGCGATTCAGCGTGGGAGCCAACGGAATGGAAGGGCAAGAAGTGAAGCAAATCCAGTTCAGAGAGAGCTATGGAGACATTGATGGCTTGTGTTATGAGCACAGACCGCCTCTACCCCCTGCCAACCCTTCACTGACCACTCCGTGTTGATGGGATGTTTCAAATGAATCCTTATCCAAGTCAAAGATGGCCATGAGAAAATGAAAAGAACAAGATTATATGGCAACTTGTTTTGATGTTTTTCTTTTCAAGCTACGCTCATATATTAAATTCCTTACAGAACACAGGACAATGGGAAGGAGAGGAAAAGGTCTCATTGTGGAGGTGTGCCATCTGTGCATTCTGTCCCTTAGGTGATTATCTGGCCTGGACAGATTTCTTAAGTGATAGGAACTACCACTTCATCAAGGAACGTTCATTAGAGCAATGACTAAAAAAGTAGACAGACTATTTGCCACAAGCCTGTTAGTCACTCTGCAGAAATTCAGCCCCATATTCTATTGTGTGTAAATGCCGTCCTCATAGAGACCCATGTGTCTGTCATCCACCGGCAGGGACATCCTCTATGGAACCCCAAGATACAAAAGTCTGTCCTTTACAACTGCTCATTGCCAAGTAAAAATAAAAAATAAAGTTTTGTGAGTTTCCAAATCATCTCCCAAAATAGTGATTGCTAGAGAGCATGGATTCCATGGTAATTTCCTGATGCTACAGAACTAATAGTGACACACCATTTGGTATTGACCATTTTAGTACATAGCAGGCTCTGGCTCTGTGAGAAATTTGCGTTAGTGTCTATTTTGCAAGTAAAGAGTTTGAGGTCCAAAATAAAGGCTACTTAAGGTACCCAAGATCCTTCGGGAAATCTAAGTTTGCATATATTTAACACCCGAGGTAACTAATAAAATATGTTAAATTAATCAACGTGTGTTTCTTCATCTTCCTTGGAATCAACTTACGTAGTTAAAATGTCAGCATCTAGTTATTTTTTAGTGGTATACATTCTGGAAAACAGAAACAAATTTTTATTTACAACTTCAGAGTCCAGTAATATGTGACGGTGGACAAAAATATCACTTCTCCTGGCAAAGAAACAGCCTAGAACTTGTATAAAGATCGGCCAAACTGTGGAAGCAGCTGTGGCTCTCCCATGTTTAGCCTCCATGCCTTTTTCCCTTTAATATACATGTTAATTATCTGAGAGAGCAAGGGAGTGGGCATGGGTGGGGGAGGGTCAGAGGCAGTGGGAGAAGCAGGCTCCCTGCTGGGCAGGGAGCTTGACACTGAACTTGATCCCAGGACCCCAAGATCAGGACCTGAGCTGAAGGCAGACACAACCAACTGAGCCTCCCAGGCGCCCCATCTCCTTGGGTGTCAACAAATCATGCTCCAGACTACACTGTGGGGAAGAATTTTTTTGTGTTTATTCTTTTTTTTTAGTACATTATTCTTTAAAGTTTATTTATGTTAAGGACTATGCAGTGCACATTATTTTAGTACCTTTTTTTTTTTTTTTTAAGTGTCCCTGGTGATTTTGTTAAGGTGTGTACAGGAGTAAATACATGTTAAAAAAAAAGAAAGAAAGAAAGAAAGAAAGAAAGATAAAGAAAAAAAGAAAGACAAATAAGTAGAGCAAAGCATACAAATGTAAATAGAAAGTAAACAGGTACTTCTCAAGCAAAGGCACAAAACATTTATTTTTTGCTCCTCTGTTACACACATTTGATTTCTTTTCTTCACAAGAGAATAATGTTTGGGGTGTAAATATATTTGAGAATTTACCTGTAGATGTATAACGTGTTTGTATGTGTGTTTCTCACAAGTTCCTGTTTCATTTTATGAAGGTGCTACATGTCTTTTTTTTTTTTTTTTTAAAGATTTTATTTATTTAGACAGAGAGAAAGAGAGCACACAAACGGGCAGGAGGGGTGGAGGGAGGGGAGATGGAGGGCCTGAGAGATAGGGAGAAGCAGATTTCCCAATGAGTGGGGAGCCCGAAGTGGGATTCAACCTCAAGGACCCTGATATCATGACCAGAGCCAAAGGTTGATACTTAACTGACTAGGCCATCCAGGTGCCCCTAGGCTTGTCTTTTCTTAATGAAGAACTTCTTCTGGGTTTTTTGTTTTTGTTTTTAACTTCTTTTCCTAAGATTTTTTTGCCAATTAAGAAACTGGAGGGCGCCTGGGTGGCTCAGCCATTAAGCCTCAGCCTTCAGCTCAGGTCATGATCCCAGGGTCCTGGGATCGATCCCCATAATGGGCTCCCTGCTCAGCCAGAAGCCCGCTTCTCCCTCTCCTACTCCCCCTGCTTGTGTTCCCTCTCTCGCTGTATTTCTCATAGTCAAATAAATAAAAAAATCTTAAAAAAAAAAAAAAAGAGAGAGAGAGAAAAGAAATTGGACTCTTTCATTTAAATTATGGAGGGAGGAAAAACCATGGGCAAACAGAACAGTGTCTTTCAAAGACAGCAACAGTGGGAGAATGGTAGAGAAGATTATTGCTGAAATTTTCTTTTAAGACAAATACTACTTTCTTAAAATGTAGAATTCATTTTATTCTGCGAATAAGGAAACTGAGATCCTAGAGTATCTGGGTGAAATTCATAAGGTGTCAAAGCACAGTAATGTGATACTGTGAATGACAATCAGAAGTTCTCTGGATTTGAACTTCCTCCTCTTTAAAAATGAAGAAAGGAAAATGTATGTCACCTACTGAGGTCTATTCCAGATCCATCACACAGCTGAGAATCACAGACTTAACATTTAAAGCCCACCAATGACTTTATAATATGACAACACTTTTGGATACTTCCATTGCCAGACCTGCCCTTAGTCCTTTCTAGACCTTATCACTTGCCCATAGTCCCTAAAAGAGGTATTCCTGGTTTTTCTTTTTTTTCTTGTGATTCCACTTTCCTCTCCCCTCCCCACCGTCCTTGGTCATATACCTGATCATGCAGGGATGGGCACCTGATCAAAGATAGCCAACCCTGTTGCCTTTGTTCTGTGAACTTGCTTGGGGGTAACCAAGCAAAACCATGTACAAAGCAGCAAAGAGTAGAACAGATGCAGAGAAAACGGAGGTAAGAGACCACAAGGCTCTGGACAGACTGAGCAAGAAGCAGAGCTTCCCATATCTCAACACAGACCCTGTTTCCAGGAACAGACCACTCAAGGCCAGGAAATACTTCTTACTCTGTCCCTAGATCCCAAATGGTGCTCCTTACCAAAAAGATTTTATTCACTGCATAGAACTTGGGTAGAATTGGGGTCCTCCTTTTACTAGAGGAAATCTTCTAAAACCTTCTGAAAAACCTTCAAAAAAGTATTTCATTGGTGAATTCTGTAATTCAGTGAATAAAAAAATCCATGTTTTGATTTTTTTTTTTGTAAAATAAATGAAATCCCGGAATCCCTTACTTATCCATTCATTTAACACATCTTGATAAAAATAGGAGTACCTCATATATTCTAGGCACTTTTCAAGGGTCTGTGGGTCAACAAAATGGACAAATATCTTTGTCCTCATGAACCTTGCACTTCTGTGGGGAACAGAGGTGATAAAAAAGATTATGAAGGATTAAGAAGTGATAGATGGGGGCACCTGGGTGGCTCAGTCCTTGAGTGTCTGCCTTCGGCTCAGGTCATGATCCCAGGATTCTGGGATGGAGCCCCACATCAGGCTCCCGGCTTGGTGGGAAGCCTGCTTCTCCCTCTCTCACTCCCCCTGCTTGTGTTCCCTCTCTCGCTGTGTCTCTCTGTCAAATAAATAAATACAATATTTAAAAAAAAAAAAAAAGTGATAGATGTTAATGATGTCTTCTAGAGAGGAGAATTTTAAAAAGGCAGGAAAAGTCAGGGGTAGTTACGATATTCTACGAAGTATCCAGAGATTTATGTGACAAAGTGACACCTGAAGAAGATGAGGAGGTAAACAGAGAGGAGAGCTGAGGGCAAAAATTTCCATGTAAAGGAAAGAAGTAAAAAGGATTTCAGGTGGGCGTATGACTGCAAAAGAGTGAGGGGAGATTTGGGTTTCCAGTTCCTGCAGGTAAGGACCTTGAAAGCCACCACTCCACCCCAGTAAGTAAAAGCAGAACAGACTGAAAAATCCACAACTGTTTTTGGATCCCTTGGATCCTTAAGAGAGGCGAGGATACAGGGCAAACCACTGCCTCTAAAGACCGGAGAAACAGTCCAGCAAACAACAGAGTCACAGTGTCTTCCCAAGCAGAGACTTGTATACCACCATGGGGACCTGAAATAGGGCCGATCTGTGATTGTTCAGTTGCTGGGAGCTCAGTGTGGAAAAGTCAGAGACAAAAACTCTGGTGGGGTGCAGTTCGGTCATAAAAGCACACCCATAATATTGTGAGATTTATCTCCAGAAGCTCAACCAGATGTCCACAGTGAATATCAGGAAAAAATCTCTTCCTGTTTCCATCAGAGGGAAGGGGAGAGGAACCATTTTAAAATACATCCGAGAACTCTGTTCTTAACAAGGCCTGTCTTTAGGAGAAACTTCTTACCCAGAAGCTAACCTGATGAGGTATATTCTCAGAGCCTCACTGACCAGTGAAAGGGAAATACCCAACGGCAGCTCACTGTAGCCCTCCAGTCCCACCAGAGTGGAAAGAAGTAACAGACCAACACTGGTGAAGTCCACAGACAGAGACACACTCAGAGACTCGGACCCATCACAGGATATGGGACACTTCTCCTTCCCCCATAGCTCTTGGCTACATTACCAAAGGCCTATCTACAGCAGTTCCTTTTACCCTGTACACCATGTCAGGCTAGCAAGAAAAAAATCACAAGGCACACCAAAAGGCAAAAACAAAACAAAACAAAACAAAACAAAACCCCACAATCTGAAGACACAGAGCTAGCACGAGGACTGGATGTGCTAAGGATGATGGGATAACCATACAGGGAATTTAAAACAACTTCAAGGGGCGCCTGGGTGGCTCAGTGGGTTAAAGCCTCTGCCTTCAGCTCCGGTCATGATCCCAGGGTCCTGAGATCGAGCCCTACGTCAGGCTCTCTGCTCAGCGGGGAGCCTGTTTCCCCGGCTCGCTCTCTGCCTGCCTCTGCCTGCTTGTGATCTCTGTCAAATAAATAAAATCTTTTTTAAAAAAATTAAACAACTTTAATATATATGCTAAGGACTCAGAGTAGATAAAGCTGACAACACATGTAAGAACAGACAGTGCAAGCAGAGAGATGGAAATTCTAAGAATGAACCATAAGGAAATGCTAGATATAAAAATACTATAACAGAGATGGAGAAGGCCTTTGATTTGGCCTTACAGTAGACTGGACACAGTGGAGGAAAGAAGCTCTAAGCTTACGGACATCTCAGTAGAAGCTTCCAGAACTGAAAAGTAGAGAGAAAAAAAGGCTGGAAAACTGAAAAGCAAAGAGAAAGACTGGAGAAAACACACACACACACACACACACTACAGACTGTGGGGCAACTACAAAGACACTCACATTACCCATGCATTGGTGCCATGCTATTTGAAAATGAAATTGGATTAGTTGTAGGCCCATGTTGTGAACTCTAGGAACACCACTGAAAAAGCTATTTTAAAAAAAGGTATAACTGATGTACTAAGGAAGGAGAGAAAATGGAATCAGATAAAATGCCCAGTTAAAACCACAAAAGGCAGGAAGGGAATGGAAGACACAACAGGAAGAAGGTCAACAAGCAGAAAACACCAATGACCGTGGTAGGTAATCATACAACGACAACAGTAACCACTAGATCATTATCAAGAACCCATTGAACATCAATGGTCTGAAGAGACCCATTAGAAGACAGAGGTTTTTCTGAGTAGATCAAAAAACCAGGCCCCAACTATATGTCATCTCCCAGAAGCCCTCTTTAAATATAAAAACACATGCAGTAAGTTTAAAGCAAATAGATGGGGGAAATATGCCATGCTAAATAAACCAGGGAGGTGACAAGGTAGCAGGGTGAAGTGTGTTTGAGGAGGGTCAGTAAAACAGAGATCCCAGAGGTAGCAAGTAGCCAGATTGTGTACGACTTTTTTCCCCCCAATTCTCTTAATTAAAAAAGAAACAACTTTATTGACCACAAGGGATGAGAGACTGTGCACAGATGGGGATCACCACCTGCTGCTGAATCATAAGAGGCTCAGATAGGATATACGTGTTTCTTCTTGTGTGCACTGGAGGAAGCAGAGAAAAGTGGAAGCCATAAATTTAATTCCTGGTTATGCCATTTACATCAGGTGATAATGGGTTAATTACTTCCCTGTATAGGCTTCAGTTTCTTCATTAAAATTAACGATAGGGAATTTCATGAATTACCTTAACTTTCAATACAAAAGTTCATGACTCTATGGCTCATATCAGCATTCATTACCATGGATCTATGGGCTATTAGTCAGGGCTCATTTGGTTACAGAACAAAACAAAAACTCATTTCGAAACTAGCTCATGATAAAACACAACCGTCCTGAAGAGAGGACATGGGACTAATACCCAACAGGAGCCTCAACCGTGACAAGTGAAAGAGAACAAGGGCAGAACTCGATGTTCAGGACCCCGGGACCCCCATTTCTATCCACAGGCTGCTGACTGCTCTCCTCCTTGCCTGTCCCAAGAGATGGGAGGCTCTGCCTCCAGCAGCTCCAGGAACACACTCCCCCTCTTTGGAAAAAGCCTCCTCACCTCAGTTCTAATTAGGAAAACCCCAGGGCTACAACATCTGGTCCCTTCTCTGGCCCATCTCTATGCAAACCACATCCTTGAGAGTGAGGAGAAGAGGGAAAGCCCTTCCCTAAAGTGCAGAAAAGGGACAGAGTCCCCATCAGAGGGGAGTCCCGTGGGTATCCAAGCAGACACAGGACCAGTAGATGGTTGTCAATCATCCATCACTGACTTTAAAATGTTACGTGTATACATTCAATCTGAAGGAGACATTTTCCATTTTTACATGAATTAAGATTAAAGGTCTCTAGGTTATTGTTAAACTTTTTTTTTTTTTGACTGCCTAAGATGGAGAAGAAGAAAAGAGGGGGAGGAGGGAGTGTCTTTCCCGACTCACAAAATGAAACCTGGAATTTAGCCCCGAGCATGTGTTTTACCACTAATTGCCAAGGCCAAGTGATGGATATCCTATGGGAGAGGAATAGCAATCGGACCTCAAGCCTCCCCAGGTAACAGAGACTACAGATAATTTACTGTTCAGGAAACATTTCGTCAGTGACAATCCCATGGGGTTACCACTAGGTAATCTGCTGGAGACATGGAAGCTCAAAGTGCTTTTATCTCTCAATTTGGAAAAAAAAAAAAAAATATCTATCTATCTATCTATCTATCGAAGGTTGTAAGCACCGAGGAATTCCATTTAGTGTATTGTGGTACGAGGTCTATTCACATAGAATAAAATTCACACATTTTTATGCAGAGTTCTATGAATTTTGACAAATTCATCTAGTCATGTAAAACCACCACCAGCAAGAAATACTGTATTTGACAGTATTAGAGGGTTATTGATGACCAGTTCCCCACTTCCCAACACCTGGCTGACACTGGTCTGATTCTTGTCCCTGTAACTTCCCCTTTCCCCGAATGCCACTAAGTGCAGGCCTACAGTATGGGGCTGTTCAGACTGGCTCTGAGAACAGAACGCCTCCGAGACGCCCCAAAGACTGTTACTGTGTATCAAGAACTCATTCCCATATACTACGGAGTAGTATTCTCCGGTGTAGATGTACTATAATTTTTCCATTCATCCCCCAGATGACTTCTGGGTTATTTCCGGCTTCCGGACAATGACAAATGAAGCGACAATCAACATTCATGTAAGGTTTCTATGGGGACGTAGGTCTTCTTTTTTTCTTGGGTAAATGTCTAAGCATGGCATTGCTGGCTCATATGCCAAATTCTTTTGCAAAGGGGCTGTATCGTTTTGCTTCCAACCCACAATATAGGAGAGTTTCAGCTGTTCTATACCTTTGCCAGTATTTATATGGTCAGTTTTTAAAAATGGGTTTTGGTAACATGGCCTATAAAAGACAAAACTGGAATTCAAACATACATCTTTTGATTCTATTTGGAATAGATTAAATAAACTTGAAAGTGGATCTATATTTATAGAATTATGTAGAAGTTTTTGCACACAATGCTTATTTTCTTTTCTTTTTCTTTTTTTTTTTTTTAAGATTGTATCTATTTATTTGACAGAGCGAGAGAACACAAGCAGGGGAGCAGTAGGAGAGGGAGAAGCAGGCTCCCCACCTAACAGGGAGCCTGATGAGGGGCTCCATCCCAGGATCCTGGGCTCATGACCTGAGCCAAAGACAGATGCTTAACTGACTCAGCCACCCAGGTACCCCCAATAGTGCTTATTTTGTATATGGGATCCCAGTCATGGATCACGGTCAGTTGCCTAATTCTTGTAATAAAGTCAGATCGGTAAAGTCACCATATGGACTTTCTGTCCTGATTTCAATTCATTTGCTGATTTAATGACAGAACACAACTTGGATCAACACCAGCAGAATTTGGGGAACTGCAATTTTAAGAAGCAGAAATTAGAAATTTTACTCTGGGCATAATAGTTTATCTATCTTGTCCTTAGAATTTAAAAAAAAATGATGATATGACACTTGGTGGACATTCCTTCCACTTTGGTGATTTAGTAGTCAGAAAAGAATACACTAGACCAAGTGTAGCTGTGATCTTCCCTCTTTCATCCATGGCAATTAATTGAAGTCCCTTTCCCAGTAAAGCACTATGAACGTTGCGGTGACACATAAGACAAGTCTCTCCCTCTGGGGAAAGCCTTGTGTCACCCCCAATGTACAATTACTTTTGTCCTTCCTAAACTTTCAGGAGAGGATAACTGATGACCTTTGCCACTCCAGATCTTCACCTAGAAATTCCTCCTTGAGAAGTAGAGGAGGTAGGGTGGAGAACATCCAACAGATGTTCTGTCTTGTCTTGCTCATCCTGTTACCAATGACATTTGTTGTAGGAGTTGCATGCTAATTAATCTTTTTTTCCATCTTTCCTCCAAATTCTACTTACTCCCTTGAAGTAGGATCCCACTGTATCTCGGTGATAATATAGAGTATAACCATTTCCTAAGACATGCCTGTGTTTCATAGGAGAAAATAATTTCAACTCATAATCTATTACCAGTGAGATGAAAGACAATCCTGAAAAATGTTTTCATTCATTTCATATACTTTGCATTCAAGATGCCTAAACTTGATTTCCTTTTTAAAATCTTGATGCACATTAATTTCAGATTGTTTTATAGGCATCTTACAGCATTGAGGGAGTAGCTATTTACATGGGCTACGTCGTCTATAAGGAAATTCAACATCTTCATAGTCACTGTCTTCACCAACAAACCTGACACTCTTTAAAAGAAGCAACTGCGCACCTGGTAGATTTTACTAAGGTTTTGAGTCTAGGTCATGTTCAGAGAGACAAAGATACCCAATTTTTTTTTTTTTTTATCAACCATTGACTTTTAGTTCATTTTCCACTTGAATCCAATCAACCTCTTGTGTGTTTCTTAAGTGACTTTAGATCTGACTCAGGCCTTCACTATTTTCCCTGGTTGGGATTTCATTTCCAACTCCCACCTTTTATTTTGCATCTTCTTATTTACAATTTTGTTTTGCAGAAAATCCCATTCAGGAGGAACACATCAAAGAAGGGTTCCTAAGGTAACAGTTGGTGAAAGAGAACCCCTGGGTTCTCATTCCTGATCCCCCTGCCTCTAGCTTGTACAACTGCGTAAGTCATTTGGCCGCTCCGTGGCTAGTTGTCCGATTTGGGAAAGTGGGCTGGTCAAAGTAAAACTAACGCACAGGGTATCTGAGGATTAGGTGGGTTAACCCACGGGGTGCACAGCTGGTTTCCTGGGCATGCCTGGGGCCGTATCAGCATCCACCACCAGTTTATGTGGCATTTCCATGGACAATACATCAGCCCTGGTTGCACTCTTAGGAGTTCTATTCCCATCCAGGCCCCCAGCTTCTCTTCTTCCATCCCAGAGGGCATGTTAAATATTTTATAAACAAAAATAGCTCCTTCCAAAGAGAAATTCTGAGGGCAAATCATCAGAGAATGCATTTATCCCATTGTTAAGGATCTATGTCTTACGCAGTGCTAGCCAAAGTAATTGGCTTGGGAATACCACTTCCTTTTCATGTATCTTCTTTACAATCATATTAGCAATATTTGTGATCATACCGAAGAAAGCTTCGCTAGCTCTTCATGGTAGCTAATCATTAGTAACCAGGTGTTGGGATAAATTACTTACATCATTTTAGAAAAAAAAAAAAAAGTGAAGGTTAGTATCTCCTGTTCTATCTATCTCACTGTTAGGACACTTACATAAATATTAGAGATTTTAGTAAATCAGAATAACTACAACATCACTGTGGAGTTTAGATGCACTGGGGCAGTAGAGAAAGAATGGGTTTTGGCACCAGACAGTCCTGAGTCTACATACAGCCAGTTCCTCGATGGGTGACCTTGAGCAAGTAACAAACTCTTTGAGTTTCCAGTATCCTCTAAGAATGACAACACCCATGGAAGCATTCATTATAAGGATTAAATGAGATGCACGCAGCAGGTATCCACTGAATTTCATCCACTTTCCAATCCCTACACAGATAACAGGCAGGAAGATTCATCTGTAGCATCTGATTAATGGGAGAATTAGTTCAGTTCCTCACTGATTCCTGTGGCTGATTCCTGAGGAAGCTTCCAGATGTAGCTTCTACCAGAGTTAGGCCCAAGGCTTGTGCTGTCAGGAAGGACGGTAGAGGTCATACGGCCTGGGATAGCTGTACTTCCAGGGGTGGTGTAACCCAAGAAGCGCAGGCTTGAAAGCTGTGGAAGGAGACGAAGGAAATCTGAAGAGAGACCAGGGTGGGGCACGGGCATGCGCTCAATCAGCTGACTTGGTCATGAAAAATGGCCGCCAATGGTCAGAGGTGTATGGAGGTAAGCATTTGCTCTCATGGATCTTCAAGTCAGCTGGGTTGGGGTGAGCTTGGCTGAGCAGCTCTACTCCCCATGTCCTGCATCCTTCTTGGCTAATGATAACTCGGGCTTGCTCTTCTCACGGCATAGGCCAATACACAAAAGGACAGACAGAAATACACGAGGCCTCTGAAGGCCTATCCTTGAATTTTCACAGTTCTTACTGCCAACAGGTCATAGGCAAAAGCACCTCTGATGGTACAGCTCACACACAAAGCTTTGCCATGTCCTCTGCAATCATGGACTTAGTTCCAGCTGCTCCAAGGGAGCTCCTACGTCCCACCTAGGGAGGCTCATCCAAATGGACAGCAAATGGTAAAAATTGTCTTTTATCCTAAAATTATTCAGACCCATATTCTCATCCTATGAGCAAGACTTGCACATGTCAACTGTCACCTTGTTATGCCATCCCCTTCTTCAATGTTTAGAATATCCAGAGAACTGAGCTGTTCTGCTCAATTACATGGATGTCAGTGAGCCTTCTAGTAATGCTGTCATCGAGACACCTGTGTAAGTTATAAAGACGGTTCTGAGTTGTATTTGAGAAAAACTTGAGAAAGGTTTTTGATCTGGGTATTAACCCCTTTAAAACATGACCATATAAGCTTATCTTTGCAGGATTTTAAAAATTAAAAGAATAGGGGCGCCTGGGTGGCTCAGTGGGTTAAGCCTCTGCCTTTGGCTCGGGTCATGATCTTTAGGGTCCTGGGATCGAGCCCCGAGTTGGGCTCTCTGCTCAGCGGGGAGCCTGCTTTCCCCTCTCTCTCTCTGTCTGCCTCTCTGCCTACTTGCAATCTCTCTCTCTGTGTCAAATAAATAAATAAAATCTTTTAAAAAATTTAAAAAATACACATATTTCCAATGAGAACACTGAACTTTTTTTAAGCTTTAATTTATATTCTGTCTCTGATTTTTATTCTAGTTACTGGCTTAAAATGATGTCATATGCAATCCACGTTCTACCAGTGTAAACATAAATGAAACTCATGAAATTTAGCATGGCTCATTGAATCACAAGTAAATGGCTTCTCTATTTTTGGTATTATACAAATTAACTGTCAGTCATTTGCCTAAAATATCTGCTCTATTTTAATTCATGGGTGATTCATTTTTTTCTTGCTTATATGCGTATGTGTGTATGTGCATTTGTTATTTTCCTTTTGCTCATGGTAATCATTATGAGTATAAGTGATGCTTGCCAGGTCCCCAGCGTTCTAGGGTTTGGCCACTCAGGCCTCATGTGTATGACCACCTCCTCTGGGAACTGCCCTCAGCCCACAGAAGCTGCTTCTGAGAGAGTGAATTCTCCCACTTTCCATCACAATTGTGTCTTAAGGTATCTTGCCACATTGGATATTCCGCAGAACGTATTTTGGTCCATTCTATTTATGACATCCTACTAATCGCTTTTTTTAAAAAAATGTATTTATTTATTTGACAGAGATCACAAGTAGGCAGGCAGAGAGAGGGAGGGAAGCAGGCTCCCTGCTGAGGAGAGAGCCTGATGCGGGGGCTCGATCCCAGGACCCCGAGATCATGACCTGAGCTGAAGGCAGAGGCTTAACCCACTGAGCCACCCAGGCACCCCTGACATCCTACTAATCTCTTGAGCAAGAAGCAACAAATACTCTAGATGCCCTGATAGTGGGAAAGAAAGTCTACAAAGATTCAGGACATCGCCCACACATCCCCTGAAAAATAAAGGACCACCAGTGCACATGGCATCTTTTATTACAAAGAAAGAAGCACACACGCTTTGTGTACTCTGGGCATGAGGGTAATGCTCCCACCCACTTACTGGGTTACACGCAAGACTTTTAGTTTTGAGTGTGGTCCTGAGGACAAAACTATTTGCTGAACCTGATGCAGGCTGAGACACATGCAACCTACATCTTTAGCCGTATGACTCAACAGACCTCAAGGAACCGAAGGATCTACAGTTTAAAAAAAAAAAAAAAAGATACTACAGTGTATCTAGAAAGACACAGAAATGTGTTCCTATATTTGCAGATGTAATTGACCCTAATCACAATCACAGGCACACTGCTGACATCAACACGACTTTCCAATGAGGATGTTAATCTTGATCAATGCCAGACTCCTTCGCTACAAATTCTCTCTCTCCCCCTATTTTATTCTGCGCAAGCTAGTGATTAAATACAACGCACACTCAGCAGAAGGGAAGCTGGTCATACCACCTGGTGGGGACACATCTCCCCACCCCGGGAAGAGGAAAATTATTTGTCAGCCCTTCTCCTGTATTTATTCATTTACCTATTTACTTCTATCAATATTGATCAGATACTTATTTCTGTTATAATAACATTCTGTCATTATTTATTTTGTTGCTCCTAATGTTCCAGCTTTGACCACTGGGAGCTCTTTCAGGTTGACTCTGGTGTCCTTTCGGAGTGCCTCATGTTATTGTGTTTTTTTTTTCTTTTTTCTTTAGCAATTCCCTGTTTTCTGTCATTCCTAGATCCTCTAGGCTCATCTTGTATTTCCTGCCCCAGACCAAGAACGAGACATTTCCCGAAGGAGCCATAAGGCCAGTTTTAAATGTGGCCAGAAAATGGAATATGCCAAAACAGTTTATATTTCAGAGTCAGCTTCTTGGGGAATGGGTTTCTGGGAAAACACTTAGGATGCAGAAAGATATCACATTCTGGCACATGATTTGTTTTTCCTTATCTTCAGTGGTGACCGCTTTCTGCCTTCAACCCATGCCTTAGCACTAGCGCTTTTATGTTCTTCCACGGAGACCAGTAAGCAGAATTTGTCGATTTGTGTCATAATGTGTGTCATCATTAATCTCGCTTCATCATAGTAAGTTAATGGTTATTCCCTGTTCACTTACTGCTAGCAGCTCAAAGGGTTAAAACCGGGAAGAATGGAACATCTTCATAATGTAGTGTCTTCATCCATTCAGGGAGAAACTGAGTAACTAGCACTTGAGGCACCAAATAGAGGGGTAAGGGATGGACAGGACACCAGCAGCTCCTCCTTGGTCCATGGAGACTTGACTCAACTTTGAGAACTCAGGAGAAAGCTCCAGGCATTTCACACCAGACCCAAAGGACAAGGACTGGAACAAAGAGAAAGACCATGTTGCTTCTTTCTGAGTAGGTGTGTTTACTGGCCTTTTGACCCATGACAACAGTTGGATTACCCGTTTAGACAGTAGCTAATTGAAAGCACATGCACTGGAAAGATAAAGATTCCAATGGTTTTCACTTTTCAGACAAAGTTTAAGGTTAAAAAACAAAAACAAAAACAAAACTTAATGAACATTCAGACTAAAATTTGTTTCCATGAAAGACTTCACAATCCATTTATGACTCTCACCTCCTCTTGGCCCTCTCTACAGGAATTGCTTCATTGGCATACTCATACATTTGCTCGAATATATTATGTAAATAAGGAACAAATAATTTGTTGAAAAGCTTTAGACGGGTGAGAAATTTTGAATACAGCTGCTTGGAATTTTTAAATATTCGGAGTAATAATTGTTGGCTATGATAATTTATTTCAAAAACGGGAGGTATTTGTCTGAAAATGGACTCATCCCCAGCCTGTCTCACTATTTAATTAATTTCCTGAAGATGAGACTTGATAGCATCATTATAGATGCGGAGAAAAAAAAATGTTTCCATTAAATGAAAAGAAGTCAAAATGCAAAGCTTAATTAGTAGACTAT
Source organism: Enhydra lutris kenyoni (assembly GCF_002288905.1). Taxonomy (NCBI): domain Eukaryota; kingdom Metazoa; phylum Chordata; class Mammalia; order Carnivora; family Mustelidae; genus Enhydra; species Enhydra lutris. Next base: position 12,195,938 of record NW_019154114.1, read on the forward strand.
ATTTACCAGTAAGAAATAATTAAATAAGACATTTATCAGTTAAAATAAATGTAGCAGTAGTAGGTTCTTTCTATAGTTCTCTTCATTCTGGTCTATGCCATTAGGATGCCTTTTCTGTTTTAGTCTCCCCACTCCTGGCTTTGTTTCATTAGCCACCCCTTACTCTCCTCTGTTGGTTTATTCTACTCCTGTGACCTCTATAGGCTGCTTGGTCCCAAGGTTCTGGGTTCAGTTTTCCTCTCCATATATGTACTTCTGTATCAATTCATCAAGTCACGGTTTTAAAGGTCTTTACCTTTCCAGCCCTGACCCCTTCTCAAAGTTTGAGACTCTGAAATCCACCTTCATGCATGACTTCTTACCTAGAGTCCTGTCCAGGGTCTCAAACTTCTAGCCCCCAGGTGCACCTCTAAACCTCTACCCTTCAGTCTTCTCCATGTCATTACACAGGTTCAACACCTACCTTCTTCTTTGGGCCAAATGTGAGAAATTTTCCCATAATCTTTTCTGTTCCCACCTATATCCAATCTGTTGGCCTAGCTCCAACATACTTCTGTATCTAAATATGTGGTCTTTTGCATCTGATTCCTTGACCTTGGCATGTTTTCGAGGTTCATTCATATTGCAGCCCTTATCAGTACCTTGTTCCTTTTGAGTGAATAGTTTTCCACCGTATAAATATACCACATTTGTTGAACCATTCAACAGGACATTTGGACTGTTTGCCGTTTTTTTTTTAAGATTTTATTGATTTATTCAACAGAGAGAGAGAGAGAGATCACAAGTAGGCAGAGAAGCAGGCAGAGAGAGAGGGGGAAGCAGGCTCCCCGCTGTGCAGAGAGCCCAATGTGGGGCTTGATCCCAGGACCCTGAGACCATGACCCGAGCTGAAGGCAGAGGCCTAACCCAGTGAGCCACCCAGGCGCCCCTGCCATTTTTGATTATTAAGAATAATGCTACAATAATGTTTGCATTAAAGTCTTGGTGCAAGAATAACTTTCTTCCTTTATGCAGGTAGATTCCTAGGAACAGGATTCCTGAGATGCATACAAAATATTTACCTTTCTAAGAAACTGCCAAACTGCACTCCAAAGTGAGTGTACTGTTTTACTAGCAATGTGTGAGGCATCCCTAGATCACTGGCAGCCCTAATGATTTCTCTCTGATCCAATTCACTTTTGTTTTAAACATGTCTAGTCAGTGAATTCTAATGGAAACCATTAATTCACATGCCAAGTAAACGTGAATGCCCTGTGACACTATGTTTCTCCTGAGTTGGAAAAAAAAAAAAAAAAAAGAATGAATAAAAGGAAATTGTGAATGATTAGGGTATAAGCAAGGATAGCCATTTCCCAAGATAGCAGGCCACTAAATCTCTGATCTGGAGAAGTCTGCTCATCAGATCAAGTTACCATGAAACCCCTTCCCTACTGCAACCACATGGAGAGCTAGGTTCTCGGATACGCAAACACTCCCTTGTTGGGCATACATCGTAGGCAGGGCTGAGATGAACCACTGCCCAGAGAAAGTGTAAAATTAAAGACAAGAAGCCAGTAATTCAAAGTAATACTAAAATTAACACCAATGACCATGAAAAAAAAAATACAGTCCTCAAGAGCTTTCATTGGCTTCTGGGGCATTGAAGGTAAGGGTACAAAATTGATGGGTGTTATATTTGAAGTTAATTATTAGCTTGAATTTTAATTGAGGTCCGTTTATATCCTGTAAGGGTTATTGGGGTCCTAATTAATTTCTCCTGTAATATTTGAGTCTCAAATATCTAGAATCTAGAATATCTGGACTGAAGAATGAATCTAAGGACACAAACGTGGCTAGCAGGTTTGGGGGTCATTGTTTCTTTAGCACGACAATAAAGAATGAGGCTATTTCTCAGGGTCTTGCAACAGCCATCTATGCACAAACTTTATGGTAACAGAAATGTTGAATTTCCCATTATGGGCAAAGAGTAAGAGAAAGTGAAAGGTCATTTATTTTATATTTTGGAATACTGCACTTATACAAAGTTCAAGAGTCTGATATTTGAATACAGGGCAATAAATTATTTCTGGCAGACTAATTAAAGAGATTAATAATATTCCCATTTGCCTTGATACTGCGAAAAATGAGTTCCACATCTTCTTTATATCATAATTGCACACTTCTTTTCCTATCATACTTATCACTCGTCTTATATACAATAAACATATATTTTAGGGTATAAACATCGTACTTTCTCAGGATTACCTTATTCCATATAGCAAATATTTATGTAGGTATTATATTCATAGATTTTTTAAAATTAAAACAATGGACAAAACTCATTTATCATGATCCTCTAAAGCCCTACAGAAATTATAATTATAATTATTCATAGTCTTATAATATGCAGAGAGCTCTTAATTCAACTAAATACCAATATGACATTTCTAGCACCCCAAATGGTCTCTTAAATAACCATCTACTGATACTACTGATACTCTTTTACGAGCATTTACTAAGTTCCCAGGCACTATATTGAACACATTGCCTAATTTAATCCGGCCTACCACTCTATGAAGAAATACATGTACTCACTTTTGCAAGGAAGACAACATAAACTTACTAAGTTTAACTATTTGCCCAAGATCACTTAGCCTCAAAACGCTGGCTCTCAGATTTAAATCTTGGTATGTCTGATTACTGAGCTTGCTGGCATAACTATCGCGTTATTCTATCTCCTTCCTCTCTCACTGTCAAAAGGGATTGCGGAGAGAGACACCTGAGTCATTTCAGGATTCAGGGTCCTCAGGCATGCCATGGGCCCATGCACCTGTGTTCCTCCAGGGGACCCACTGCTGGGATCCATCTCAAGTGGGAGGAGGAGGATTGAGGATAGGAAAGACAACAGAGGCTGGGACACACAGTCACAAATCAACTAGTGCCACTGGGTATTTGGAAAGCATCTTCTCTGAAAGGTACTTGCATCTGTTTGCACACATCTCTCTGACGTTTCCTCCCCCTTATGCACCCAGGAAACCCCCCCGTCTCTCAGGGTAGCTAAGAGCTACCGCCATGTACCACTCAAGGCAAATTGTGCCCGTCTCAGATTCTACTCATGCTCTTGTCTTTCTACTAGAAAAATAAGTGCCAGATGCAATGAAATATAAAAGATGTCAAAACTGCCATGTGATCCTTTGGGAAACCGTACCAAGAGAAATACATAAGGCTTCCACTTAGTCCTAGCCCCGGATTGAACTACAGTATACTTGGGGGATGAGGAGTCACAGAGAAATACCTCACGTCACTTGCCTTTGGAAAGCACACCTTGTCTGAGAGCAATTCACACAGCAACATTTCGACCATGGTCCGATGCACGAATAATATGAAATGAGCACAGGGTGCTTGGGAAGCCATCAGAGCAGCAGGCCAGTGGGCCGGGTTCATCTCCAGAAGGCAAGAGATATCACTGCTGAGGTTGCTATAGTGTGCTCACTTTTCTAGAAATCACGCTATCGGTGTGGGGTGTGGATGGCTGTTCTAACCTTCACCTGTGAGCACACACATTTAAGGCACACAGAAGGGTGTGTGTGCACAGGCTCAACCCCCCCATGCATCTGTCCAGTTCACCAGCATCTTTCTGAAGGTTATGATGGTGACACACAGTGGTGGTAAAACCAGGCTCTGTGAATATGAACAAAAAAAAAATCTTTTTTTAAGATTTTATTTATTTGAGAGAGAGAGAGAGAGAGAGAGAGAGAGAATGCTCCAGTTGGCGAGGGCCAGCGGGAGAGGAACAAGCAGACTCCTTGCTGAGTGCAGAGCCAAACGTGGGGCTCAATCCCATGACCCTGAGATCATGACCTGAGATGAAATCAAACTGGACACTTAACCAACTAAGCCACCCAGGTGCCCCTTATGAATTCTTCATTAAAATAGATATTCTTGGGGCATCTCGGTGGCTCAGTCAGTTGAACGTCTCTCTTCAGCTCAGTCATGACCCCAGGGTCCTGGGATGGAGCCCCACATTGTGCTCTCTGCTCAGCGGGAGCCTGCTTCTCCCTCTCCCTGCTGCTCCCCCTAGTTGTACTCTCTCTCTCTCTCTAATAAACAAATAAAATATTTAAAAAATACATATTCTAGCATCTATTGGCTTGAATAATTCTGTATAGCCATTCCCATATGGAACTAATTTGCTTGATTTTGTGGGCTTTCTCTGGTAGGTGGATCAAGGCTGACAGCAGCACGAAAGTCAACAGTATCACAGTCACAACTGGGAACTAAAGACATGCCCGCCACCCACTTTCTCCCAGGAAAGTCCCTCCAGAAAAATCTGTGAGACCCTGGTGTAACAGAGGGAATGTCTCTGAAATTCTATTTCTAGGTAGGATCACAGGCCCAGTTTTAAGATGATTAGGAAGTATTACATCATTTGGTCCACGTATCATAGAACAAATATCTATCAATTATCTTGGCAAAACTTTTCGAATAAGGATAATGTGTTAAATGCCAAGAAAAACATTAAAATGTATAGCTTTCAAAGAAAAGCAATAGCACTCAGTCATGGGAGGAATTATTTAAAGTTCTTTGGTTATTGTTATTGTAGGCACAAGATTAATTAAGTCAAAAAAATACTAGAGCCACTTACAGAACATAACACAAAGTCTCTGATGGGCAACTAAACACAGTCACAGAACTCTAATATGTTTTCAGGGAAGTATTCCTTGAAGAGAGGATGGGAGGATGAAGGGATGAATGGATGGATGGATGGACAGATGGATGGATGGAAGGGAGGGAGGGAGGATGGATGGACGGACAGACAGATGGATAGAGGTATAATGCCATGTAGGTATGTAACCATATGGATACATAGATGTAATTCCCATCAGTTGTGAAATAATTAAGAATGGACATCATGATTCTTCTGATTTTAGGTTTGATACGTGGTAGGAGAACGGGTTCACTGTAAGATATATCTTCAGTGCAAACCCTTCACCCAGTGATACCAATAGACAGGAATGTTTCCATGTACCCTCTTTAGGTTTGTACATTTGAAAGACGATGGTCAAAGGGTAGCTTTTGAACACATCTCCTAAGTTTTATTGGCAGATGCTTTAAATGGTGCCCTTACTCCCAATGTGTGATTGATAGATTTCCTTTTTTTGTTACATAATTTCCCCATTCAAACAGAACTATAGACTCAGACAACTGAGCCAACCACAAAAATGACATGAACAGTATATTACCACTTGGTTAAAATAAATATAACAGTTTCAAGAACGCAGTCATCCCTTTCTAGGCAATATCCCTAGTCTCTCACACCTCTGGCCATTACTGGACCTTCAGACAGCTGATACTCTTCCCTCTAGAAAAAGTCTGCTCCCTTACACACGCAGGTGCACACACGCACGCCTATCATTATTTTATGACAAATGGAGAAAGAAGGATGCTTGCCAAGAAGCCATAGTATTTAAAATCACGAAGACAAACAATGATACTAGTAGTCTGTCAGCAAATAGGAGTCTTAAAATCAGGTTTGCTTTCTCTGATGACGCTGGATAATTTTCTGGGTACTGCCTTAGGTCAAACGGGCGACTGAAGTTAGGGACATGGTGACCTGGGAAAACCAACATGGAAAGGTTACACCAGAAAGGAAATACCAGGGGAGGCTCAGTTGGTTAAGCATCTCCTTTGGCTCAGGTCATGATCCTGGGCTCCTGAGATCGAGCCCCTCCTCCTCACTGAGTGGGGAGCCTGCTTCTCCTCCCTTTGCCCCACTGCCCCCCTCATGCGCTCTCTTGCTCTCACGCTATCTCAAGTAAATAAAATCTTTAAAAAAAAAAAAAAGGAACTACCAGTTTCTTGCCCTTGACTTACTTCCTGGCAAACTGTGTCCTACTAAAATGCATTAAATTAAAATTAAGATCTCCTTTCCTGACCCTTTTCCCTGTTCTACAACTTAAAAGAAAATTTTTATGTTAAGAGTCCAAGCCTTTTCCCCATCCAAATCCTATGCCTTATTCTGTAAATTGAGTCTTGTTATTTGTATGAAAATCAGCCATCAAGCTTCTGAGAGGTCTGAACATGTTTATTCAATTATTTCAACATTATTTTCTTCCCAAATAATTTCCAGCATCTAGATTCACAAAATATATAGAACATCTGTTCAGCTATAGCGGACTTTTGAATTCAGGGGGTGAAGTGAGACGGGGCACGGGAAAAGAGTTCCTTTTATTTTAGTCAATGGTTTTTATTTACTTCATCCCCAACAACCCAACACGCAGGCACAGACATGCTTCCCTGCTCGTTCTCCTTATGATTCTTCACCTTCTCTTCCCTTTGGGTCTATGGGGGCTGACGGCAGAGCTGGACAAGAGAGGAGAGCTCTTCTCCCATCATTAGCAACCAAGATCTGACTCCAATATAGCAGCTTTCTTTTCAAAATGGCTTAAAACACACACACACACACACACACACACACACACACACACGCGGATGATCATACATTTTAACAACCAGCTCGTTTCAGAGTTATGTTGAAACTATAGATACAAGGCATTACGATTTACTTTAAAAGTAGTATCTATTTCTTGTCCCCTTTACCCACCACATTATGAATCATCAAAAGGGAGGTGACTGCTTTTGTGAAAAGCATATGACAAACATGTATTGTTGAAAAACGGGATTTCCTCAACCAAAACCTGAATAAATATAAGATAATGGGTACCTGTGAAACAGGGGGAGAAGAAAACCTTGGCATTTGTTCCTAAAGTACACAGAAGCAAACAAACAAAAGAAGGTAGGTGATAAAGCCTTTTCTTAACTAACAGACCCCAATCTCCTAGGAAATATTTTATATAGTCTTTCTTATTTTAAGAACAAAATAAGCCATTTCATCTTTTTTTTTTCTAATTTCAAAATGCCTGTGGTTTCATTAGCTCTGTTCCTGGCGTTCTATTTCTGGGGCTGTGTTGAGAGCTATTTCACATCTTTAAGAAGTGGTAGTGCAGAAATAACGGGAGCTCTACACCCCAGATAATTTAAAATGGAAATCTGAGTGGCACTTCTGGGAGTGATAAAGAGGAGCCATATGCACAGATAAACTCTCCTGAGTCCCAGCAAACTTTTCAGAGGTTTGAAAAGCACTGAAAGTAGAATTTTCTCTGGTGGAGCTATGCCATGGTTTGACTCAACCTAATTTTATTCAAGAACAACCCAGAGGAAACAAAACAAAACACACACACACACACACACACACACACACACACACACCCCCCTCCTGGATTCTGATAGCTCCTTATAATTATAACATGATGGTCACAAATTAACTAATTCATCTCAAAAGTCATGTATACTTTATTTTAAAAATACTACCATAGGGGCACCTGGGTGGCTCAGTGGGTTAAAGCCTCTGCCTTCAGCTCAGGTCATGGTCCCAGGGTCCTGGGATCAATGCCCCCAACAGGCTCTCTGCTCAGTGGGGAGCCTGCTTCCTCCTGTCTCTCTGCCAACTTGTGATCTCTGTCTGTCCAATAAACAAATAAAATCTTAAAAAATAAAAAATAAAGATGCTACCATAGTCCAAGAACCTCAGGGGAGATCTCACTAACAACTTCCGGGTTCCAGAACCCTTTTCAGCTACAACAGGCAACCCCGGATGGCTTACCATGAAAGACAGAGGGAATGAGTGAGCAGAGAACCTCCCTAAGGTTGCTGCTCCAAGGAAGGAGTCTGAGTCCAGTTCAGCATCCCCTTGTGTTTTTTTCCAGGCAGGAATGGAGGAATGGGGTGCCTGGGTGGCTTAGCCGGTTGGGCGTCTGCTTTCAGCTCGGGTCATGGTCCCAGAGTTCTAGGATCAAGCACTGAATTGGACTCCCTGCTCAGCAGGGGGTCTGCTTCTCTGTCCCTCCCCTGGCTCCTGTACATTCTCTCTCTCTCTCTCCCTCACTCTTTTCTGCACTCGAATAAACAAATAATCTTTAAAAAAAAAAGGGGGGGTGGTGTTTGGGTGGCTCAGTGGGTTAAAGCCTCTGCCTTAGGCTCAGGTCATGATCTCAGGGTCTTGGGATCGAGCCCCGCATCGGGCTCTCTGCTCCATGGGGAGCGTGCTTCCCCCACCCCCCACCTCCTGCCTGCCTCTCTGCCTACTTGTGATCTCTGTCTGTCAAATAAATAAATAAAATCTTAAAAAAAAAAAAAGGAACGGAGGAATGGAACTGGTAATTTTGAAAGTAATAGTTATCATTTTCATCCCTCGCAAAAAGCCCACATTCCCCCTGAAGGATCCATCTTGGCACCTGCTGCTCTGAGCTATTCCTCCCAATGTCCTGGACTCCCACACCTCCTGGGCTCCACAAAGGTACCTGATGCCCATTCTGCCCCCTTCTCCCTTATCAATACTCCAGCCTGATGCCTCAAATGTACGTCCAATTCCCACATCATAAATCCTATATTAAAATTTGAAAAATCTCTCTTGTATTTCTTCCCTTAAGTGTATTCAAAGCGGTCTCCTTGCTAATAGTCCTTCAAGGTGAGGTTCTCATTCATCGATCCATTTTATCCTCAGGATGTAGTGCGGTATGTGACAGTCACTACTCAGTAAATATTACATTGGACCAATGAATTAAGTACTTTTTGAGTATTTAAATTAATGACAATACTGAGGGCCTTGCCCGATCGGGACGCCAGCACAGCCCTTCAATCATCCAATGGTGATGCCCTCAACCAACCCAATGGGATGTGGAAGAAAGGAAAGATGTGGGATACAGCTTTGATGATTCCCTCATGACCTGGCATACACGGAGGGAAAGAAAGGGCAGCAAACAAAGACAGTATCACTCTGAGCTTTCAGTGTTGCGGCAACAAAGGACAGATGGCCAGAGTGTAGTAACTGAACAAAATCGGATGCTGATCGAAACCACACCACATACTTTTACTATTTGTGCCCTAAATTACACATTGGTCTATTAGGAACGTCCTTAGCTGCACATGAGGTCTCACTGGATTTGCCCTCTGGGTTCAGGAGCTCAGTGAGGCTCAACTCTCAAAGATTCCCAGCTTTCAACAAAGGACGATGAGGTGGGGAGCACCTCAGGAAAATCACACAGAAGAGCTAGTGATGGCCGGCCTAGGAAACCCTCCTCTCACAGATAGCAGGTTCGGAGGAGGACTCAGACGAATGTGGTAATCTCAAATAATGGTCCCTAGCAAATAAACAAACGCAATCATTCTTCCCCACGCCCAGGTGCCTTCTCGGTGGCTCCCCATCCCACGACTGTGACATCAATGATCCATTTCACACTCAGAGAAGAGAACCCATCAAGAGCACAACCCACGTTCATCCAAGTGATACACTACGTCTTCATAAATATCGGTCAGATTTCACCCTTAGAGATAAAAGCTCCTAGGGAAGAAAAGCTGCAGATGTTTTATAGGCTTGGACTTCAGATGAGCACCCCAGATAATTCCGTGGAAGGCGTGGGTTAAGAGTTCTCCTTTTATCTCCTTCCTCACTGTGGCTCGTTACATTTCTCAGAAGACGCAGGAACATCCATCTCGAGCTTATCTCTCATCTTACTTCCAGAGGACACAAAGTAGGTTAATGCTGAACTGGCTCAAGTTGAGACCCCAAATATCATAGTGGCTCTTCTTCAAAGTTTAATTTCCAAAGCAGCAGGTTGTTGGATAAAATTGTTCTTACTCCCCAAACAATTTCCTCACGTGGTTCTTGTGTTTGGTCTTTAGTAATTTGCCCATTGAACCTTGGATTGTGGAGAATCATAATGGAGGTCATGTACTTCACAGAGTCTCCAGGTCACCCTAGGCTGTCACTAAACATCTACATATATATATATATATATATATATATATATTTTTTTTTTTTTTTTTCTAGAAGGAGACCTACGTAAAATACATCCTTACCCACATTGCAAAAGTGTAAAAATAGAAGATCGAAGTTCTATAGGTTTATGTGAGCTCAAATACAGAAACTTCTAGTTGGATCTAAGTATTCTGTTTGCTAATTTAAAGTTTTCAGGTAGACTCCCTAATATCTATTATCTGATTAAGAAAAGCAGGCCTGCTTTTTAAAAGAGATAGAGATGTTCTGCTGTTAAACTTGAAGACAGATCATGGATGCAAGTCCTGTACTGACCCCATTTATGGGGCATGCCATCCGAGAATGTGGTCGCACCCTAGATAAAGGGAGCCCGTGAAGGAGAGACGCCTCAGCTCTCCCACTTGGGGTTCGTGGGGCTGGGTGACGTGGTCGTGCTTCTCCCTCTCCACTCACATTCCCACAGTCACCCACATATGTGCAGTACATGAGGTACTATAGTCTATCAACAAGAAAGGTGACTTATGAGTAACTAAAAAAAATTATAAAAGAACATAAAAATTATAAAACAAAAAATGTTCCCAAGGGTTCTGTGATTGTGATTGTGTTTCACTTCTCAGCAAGAAGGTCCTTTTTTTCCCTTAAGGGATCACGAATGATTAAAGACTTGGTAATACAAAAAAAAAAAAAAAAATTAATTATGAACCAAGAAAGCAGAACTGTTGGCTAATCACGAGTTTGCTATCAGTGGCCTGGAATACAACACATGTTTTACTTCACTCCTATCAGCTTCATGTTCAGGGATTAAGAAAGGGTCACGGATTGTGTTCACCAGACACGTAAGGAAAGGCTAAGCATCTTTTAAGCTACTTGCTCACTCTGAAGGAAAGTTGTCTAATGTAAAGAAAAGCACATCCCAAGGGGACCCACCAAGGACGTGCTAGATCCAGATTGATTTCATTTTGCCACCTGCTAATCACTTTCCATGTTCTTCCAATTAAGTCCAACTTCTAAAGAGAACCTAGCTAATTACAATGCATATTATGTTTAACTTCTCAAAAGGTTCCTTTTAATATAAACAGAATATGATTGTAGATAACATATTCCCTCTCAGGCACATCTAATTATAATATTGCAAAGAGTGAACGGAAAGAAACCTGGCATAGAGTGGCTTAATATGCATCTTGAATCAGAGCCTGCATTGTTTGCGGGGGGGAAAAAAAGCTGAAAGCAACAAAGGAGTCGTAGATAGATCCTATTAGAGAGTGGATTTTTTTTTTTTTTTTTAAAGATTCTATCCATTTGACAGACAGAGATCACAAGTAGGCAGAGAGGCAGGCAGAGAGAGAGGAAGGAAAGCAGGCTCCCTGCTCAGCAGAGAGCCCGATGCGGGGCTCGATCCCAGGACCCTGAGACCATGACCTGAGCCGAAGGCAGAGGCCTTAACCCACTGAGCCACCCAGGCGCCCGAGAGTGGATGTTTTTCAATAGCAGTTGCTTCTTACTGACATCCTGCCACATATGTGAGAGCAAAGCTTATGGAAAGAAAAGCAAGTCTTGAAGCAAACTCCAGTTCAGTATTCTGGCATTCTATTTAATTTTACTTTAAGGGGAGTTCTGGTTTTGTTTTTCCCTCCTGGGATAAAATTAGCCAGGAACCTGGCATCGTTGCTGTGGCTTGAAGTCTCACCCTTGTTGATTTTTTTGTACTCATCGCTGCAGCGGTGGAGCCATTCTAGATTTTCTCCGTGTGGAGGAATAAGAAACGAGTCAACAAAATAAGCTGATAAATAAGCAGACATCAGAGATTCAACGGAGGATAAGTGAGCACACCAAGCGAACTCTTTAGTAGGAGAGAATGTTTCCAGCAAAGGGGTAAGCCATAGGCAGCCTCAGATAAAAACTACGGTTGTCTTTCTTAGTAGATTCCTGCAAGCCAACCAAAGGTCAACCAAATCGATGGTATGCACAAAACCTTCAGATATAAAAGTTTTTTTTTTTCCCTAGTAGTTTACACAAGAGTATGAAAATATTAACCAGCATTTATGGAGCAAAAACAAACAAACAAACAAACAAACCAAAAACATGGTTTTGAAAGCATTCCAAGAGCTTTGCAGGGGCTTGGCGCAGACAGATGAAACGGGAAACAAAGTCCGCAGCCTCGTTGAACAGAGCTGGTTGTGTTCCTTTCTTATTCCAAACTTTTCTTGTCCCATTTGGGTAATCCATCTGTAGTGATGTGCTATTTATGACACTGTGCCTCTATTTGCTGGAACGCTGAAGTCACAGAGGTTTTTTTTTTTATGGAGTCTCAGTGGTGTTTTGAGTATAGAACTGTTGCAACAGGGAAGACCAAAGCAAGTCTGAACCCGCTCTTTACCTTTGAGTGTAAATAAAAAAAAACAAACAAAAAACCTCTCCTAGATCAAACAGAAAAGTTCCACCCAGTTCTCCACTTCTGAAAGGGAGTGGGGGCTTTGTTGGGCACTATCTCCATCACCAATGGCTTTGTATCAGATGTTCCAGCCATCACAGGTAGAAGACAGATATGCACCAATCCTACACAAACTGGAGTGGGCACACGTGTGTCAGCGAGGAATTTCTACTTGCAAGAGTGTGTACAAATCTGTTGCAGATAGATTTCTCAGAAAGAAGGCATGAAGGTAGTTCTCCATGAATCATATCCCAGGTTCCATGATTAAAACATGGAACTGATTCTCTCCACTTCCGTGTAAGTTTTGATATTACAATGGCTATTTACCATGAATAACATGTATGTTTCCATGAAACCTAAGGCCTTGTCTTCCTAGGTTTGCCCTGTCAAAGACCCAATTTTTCTAGACTTTCTTTTTTCTGCAAGTTAATTATTTTCCTACTAAGACCGGAAGAACTGCCATATCCTGCCAACCTTTGTCCCTATCAAACTATCATTTCAGAGTTTTTCCTTCTACTTCAAAGCAGAGGCACATGGGTAATTTTTTTTAATGCTATGTTAGTCACCATATCATCATATCATTAGTTTTTGATGTAGTGTTCCATGATTCATTGTTTGCGTATAACACCCGGTGCTCATTATAACACATGCCCTCCTTAATACCCATAACTGGGCTACTCCATCCCCCCAACTCTCTCCCCTCTGAACCCTTCAGATTGTTTCCCAGACTCCATAGTTTCTCATAATTCATTTCCCCCTCTGATTCAGTTTTTCTTCCTTCTCCTAATGTCCTCCATGCTATTCCTTATGTTCCACATGTGAGCGAAGCCATATGATAATTGTCTTTCTCTGTTTGACTTATTTCACTCAGCATAATCTCCTCCAGTTCCATCCATGTCAATGTAAATGGTGGGTATTCATCCTTTCTGATGGCTGAGTAATATTCCATTGTGTATATGAACCACATCTTCTCTATCCATTCATCTTTCGAAGGGTATCTTGGCTCCTTCCACAGTTTGACTATTGTGGACATCGCTCTATGAACATTTGGGTACATGTGCCTCTTCTTTTCACCACATCTGTATCTTTGGGGTCAATATCCAGTAGTGCAGTTGCTGGGTCATAGTGTAGCTCTATTTTCAACGTCTTGAGGAATCTCCACACTTTTTCAGAGTGGCTCTACCAGCTTGCATTCCCAACAAAAGTGTAAGAGGGTTCCCCTTTCTCCACATCCTCTCCAACATTTGTTGTTTCTTGTCAATTTTTGCCATTCTAACTGGTGTAAGGTGGTATCTCAATGTGGTTTTGATTTGAATTTAATGGGTGGCTAATGATGCTGAATATTTTTTCATGTGTCTGTTAGCCATTTGTATGTCTTCTCTGGAGAAGTAAGTGTCTGTTCATGTCTTCTGCCCATTTTTTGACTTGACTATTTGGTTTTTTTTTGGGTGTTGAGTTTGAGAAGTTCTTTGTAGATCTTGGATACCGCCCTTTATTTGTCATGTCATTTGCAAATATCTTCTCCCATTCCATAGGTTGCCTCTTAGTTTTGTTGACTGTTTCCTTTTATGGCACATGGATAACTGAGCAGCATCTGGGAGTCCTAGTAGATGCTACCGGTGGCCTGAACATATGCCCAGGCCCCATCATTTCAGTCCATGCCACAGGGGGCCCACACCCTGATCCCTGTTACATGCACATATATTAGGTTACACGGAAAAAAGGATTTTGCAGAGGTAATTAAGCTTATGAACTTTGAAGTAGGGAAATTATTTGGATTATCTGGGTGGGCCCAATCTCATCACACGGTTCCTTAAAAGCAGGGAACACTCTTCAGCTGAAGTCTGAGTGACAGAGCAGAACGCCAAGTCAGAGTGATTCACGGCACAAGAGGGTCTTAACCTGCCATTGCTGGTGGGAAGCCGCATGGAAAGAAGGAGAAAGAATGTGGGCAGCCTCGAGAAGCAAAAGGTGCGTCGCTACAGCTCTAAGGACCTGAATCTGGCTAACAACCTGAATGAACTTGGGAACAGCTTATCCTTGGAGCCTCCTGGGAGGAAGATGGCTTGGCTAACACTGTGATTTCAGCCCCATGAGACCACAAGCAGGGGGGTTCAGGGCAGTCCAACTGTACCTGGACTTCAGACTTACAGAACCATGAGGCGGGTGCCTGTTTTAAATCACTAAATTTGTAATAATTTATAATAGAAAACTAACACACAGACCGACCTCCAATAGCCAGGGCCACAGTTCCTTCTCTGAAGGCTTTCTCGTGCCTCCCGAGAACGATCTTCCCTAGTAGGTTGCTGGACATATATGCCAGGGAACTGGTAACAGATACGGAGCCAGAGCGGGGAGACAAGCCTCAGCTCCCTCGGCTCTTTAGTGGGTAACTTTGAGGTGTATGTTCCTCAGTGAGGCTCCGAGTCTCCTGGTGGAGCTAAGCTCCAGTGGCCCACAGTGGTGATATGCTTGACAAAGCACAGTGACATGCATTTGTTGGGGGGGGGCGGGGTGCTTCATTTTCTTCTGCATATTACATCTCTTATCTCTCCCGATTCTTGAAATCAATTTCTAAATATGCTTTTTCAACCCATCCCTCAGGGTCTACATTCCCAGGGTGCCCCCAAACCAAGGCAGCACTACTCTTCCTATCGCTTTCATAAATATTTCAGTGTGTAAGCCAGAATCTGGTTGAGTCCACAGGACTCATTTGACGAAATTAATTCCAACCAATGACAAACCAAGTTTGCATGGAGAGAGCAGCATTTCCCAGAGTTTCACAGAACCCTGCTTGAGAAATGCCGCACTGGTCATGAGCATTAGGGGCTGTGCCTCTTTTATTCTGATTTTTTAAATTTTATTTATTTGTGCGTGCACAAGAGATAAATAGTGCATAGGCAGGGAGAGAGGCAGGCAGGCAGAGGGAGAAGCACCAAGCTGAGCAGGGAGCCCCACGCGGGACTCGATCCCAGCACCCTAGGATCACGACCTGAGCTGAAGGCAGACGCTTAACCGACTAAGCCGCCCCGGCATGCGGGAAGCTGTGCCTTTCTCACTGCTCTGACCGCAGCCACTGGCACAGCTCTTGACACATTCCCAGCGCATTTTTACCAAATGTAGGGATCCATCTTCCATCTCCTAGACAGTTCCTATTGCTTCACTTAGGGACCCTGTTCAGGTCTCTCCTAGCTCTTCATTTCTATTCAGTCTCCTCTCTCCACAGGCTCTCGTTAGCAACCTGTTGCAACAGTCCTTTGCCAGGCCTCTGGCTTGCGTTTTCCAGGTTGTGGAGAGCTGATCAAAGGCATCTCCGCTAAGCCTGAGTGCAGGCAGGAGACTGACATGAAGAGAAGCCAAGCGTAGGACCCCCTGCTCTTTGTCGGGAAACTCTCACTTCACTAGTGGGCTCCCCAGAGTCCCTTCTCCAGCATTATTGATGCTGGCGAAACTCATAGGCATTATTTCACTCTATGTCATCTCCCGAGCAGCAATGGACGGCGGTCACAATTGGGAAAGATCAAGAAATAAAATGAAACAATGCTGAACCAATGATAAAGTCACAACAAAAACCTGCCTGACTGCAAAGCATTTAGGGCTCATCCTAAGTACTGACATGTGCTCAACGGGAATGTTTCTTTTTTTTTTTTTTTTTTAACACATTTTAAGAAACAATACTGCACTAATTCATAATGCCCACACAGGGTATTTTTTTAAAATAAGGAACTCACAAAGATACTTCTCTGTAACCTTTGGATAAGTGGAGTTTCCTTGCCCATGGACGCTACTGTCATTTCTGCCCTGAATCAGACAGGGGAAGGTAGTGAAGAAGGTAGGGGTTGGTATCTCTCAGGACAATAGAAAGAGACCACAAGTAAGAAGAGCAGGAAGTTAGCTTAAGTGATACACTTTTATAAAATACTAAGCACAGGCTGATATGCTGTACCTATGCCCCCACCCCACCACCCCGGCAAGACAGTATGTGTGACATTCCCCAGGCACTCTGGACTGCCCTCAAGCTAGGGGAAGGGAAAAACTAATGGAGATCACAGTCCTGACAGGGATCACAGTCCTATGGGGCTGCGAGTCTCCATCAGTTTACAAATGTCTTAGTGATTTAGGAAAAAAAAAAAAAAATTCTCTTCAATAACCTCACTTC
This sequence comes from Enhydra lutris kenyoni, assembly GCF_002288905.1. Classification (NCBI taxonomy): domain Eukaryota; kingdom Metazoa; phylum Chordata; class Mammalia; order Carnivora; family Mustelidae; genus Enhydra; species Enhydra lutris. Next base: position 12,212,342 of record NW_019154114.1, read on the forward strand.
CATTGACTTAATTTCCTGGAGCCCTAACATCACCTTCCCCTCCACAGTGATGTGGGAAACAGAGGTAGAAGGGAACAGAAATAGAGTAAGATTTCCTTATAACCTGCCACCCACTGACAAACACTTTGAGGCGCAGTAGAACATTCTTCTGGGAAGCTCCCAGCTACCTTCCTGTTAATGCCTCACTGGAAGGAAGAACCACCAGAGAGCTTGACAATAGGCAGGACTCCAGCATCCTGTAAGTCTTCCTTAACAGATCAAAGTCCTTTCAAATGCCTCCCTTTGTCCTTCCCTCCCCCAATGCCCAAGTATAGAATCAGCCATTCCTCACAACCCTGGTGCAGCTCTTCCTGCCCAGAGGTCCTGTCCCTGTGTTTTAATAAAACCACCTTTTTGTGCCAAACACCTCTCAAGGATTCTTTCTTGGCCATCAAGCACTGGACCTCACCAAAATGTTCCCAAACAAAAATCACCTTCATCGCCTTTCCGAGACGCATGCCCATGCGAAGCATGAAGTCATTGTCTTCTTAAAAAGGCCACTAATCCTTTGGGGAGCCTGGGTGGCTCAGTGGGTTAAAGCCTCTGCCTTCAGCTCAGGTCATGATCTCAGGGTCCTGGGATCGAGCCCCGCATCGAGCCCCGCATCGAGCCCTGCATCGGGCTCTCCGCTCAGCAGGGAGCCTGCTTCTCCCCCGCCCCCTCGGTCTGCCTTTCTGCCTACTTGTGATCTCTGTCTGTCAAATAAATATCTTAAAAAAAAAAAAAAAAAAAAGGCCACTAATCCTTTATGATGGGCTCAGTCTCTAGGAAGCTTCTAATCCCAGCTCCCTCCCACAGGCCCCATCTCTGAGCACCACAACACCGGGGGCAGCGGGACTTCCACATAAGAGCTTTCAGAGTCACCTACGTTCAGTCTAGAGCTGCTCATTTTCCAGTTGCAGTTTCCCCATTAAAAGTGGGGATTTCAGAATGGGGAAAGAAAATCTTTTCTCTGGAACACTGTGAAAAATGTTCAAGTGGTACCTGACAGCAGACTCCCAGCGGCTCATACGGGATGGGCGATGCATCAATGTCAGGCTCCCCGCCCTGCCCCGGGGACACTGGATCCCGCCATTCATCTCACAGAAGAGGTCAGGACGCCTGAGCCCACCAGACCATTCACTTCCATCCTCTGGGTTTCAGCTTCTCCATCTCTGTAATGAGGTCAGATCAGAGGTTTCCTAAAATCCCTGGAGTTCCAATATCCTCTTCCCATGCTTGTTTCGTGTTATTACCGACCCTGACTTCCCAAAATGATTGATGTTTTACATAGGATGCATAATTTTAGTTAGAAGAAAAATAAAAACATCTAATTAAAGCTCTGAAAAAAACGTTACTTAGAACCTGATCTATGGTTTGTGATGCATATTAGAATTTATCTTTTGGTTATGGTATTATTTCTTGCAAGTCTTCTAATTACTTTCATTAGAAACTCTGTAGAGATTGTGGGAATGGTTCAGTGCTAAATTTATAAAATAATGAACTAAAAATGATACTGTGAGCACACCTTTTTTTTTTTTTTAATTTTACTTGAGAGACAAAGAGAGGGCACAAGTGGGGGAAAAAGCAGAGGGAAAGGGAAAAACAGGTTCCCCACTGAGCAGGGAGCCAGAAGCTGGGCTCGATCCTGCGACACTGGGATCATGACCTGAGCTGAAGGCAGACACTTAAAGAACTGAGCCACCCAGGTACCTTGTGGGCCCTCTTGAAAGTATGATAGTTGAAGAATATTATTATAGCAACCTAAAGAATTGGGCTAATTTTGCTTTATTCAGAAAATAAAATTATTAAAAATGGTTAGTTATCAATCATATAAGAGCAAAGGAAAGCAAGCAAGCAGAGGGATGCAGGCAGAATGTTCAAATCCAACAAAAATCTCTCATAAGCTCTGCTACTATGATGCTAACATGTAAAACTGGCTCCTCACGGACCAACCCATTGTCATGAATGTTAGTCATCAGTGGGCCAATCACAATCATGGTAGTGCACACTTACAAGGACTCCAAGTTCTCCACATCCTGGCCAACAGCCATCTTCCCAGGTGTGAGGCCATAGCTCACGGTGGCTTTGGTTTGCATTTCCCTGATGGCTAGTGATACCGAGGGCCTCTTCATAGACCTGTTGGCCACTTGTATGGCCATCCTCGAAGAGCGTCTATTCCATGCCTTTACCTCATTTTTAAAATCAAGTTACTGAAGTTTTGTTTTTGTTTCCCTATTGAGTTGTAGGTGTTCCTTATTATTAGGAAATTAACCCCTTATCTGATATACAGTTGGCAAATATTTTCTCCTGATCTATAGGTTACTTTTTCACTCTGGTTTCCTTGGCTATACATAAGCTTTTTAGTTTAATCAAGTCCCCCTTGTATATTTTTGCTTGTGTCGCCTGTGCTTTTGGGGTCATATCCATGAAATCATTGTCAAGACCAATGTCACTACGGAGAACACTATGGCTATTTCTTCAGAAGTTGTTAATAGAGCTGCTTTATGATCCAGGACTCACACTGCTGGGTATTTATTTATCCACAAAGATTGAAATCAGCACGTCCAAGAGCGATGAGCACTCTAGTATTCAATGAGGCACTGGAGCCAAGATGTAAAAACAAGCTAAATATCCATTAACAAATGAATGGATAAAGAAAATGTGATATATACATACAACGGAATTTTACTAGCCTCACCCAAGAACCCTGCTGTTGGTGACAACATGGATAAACCCGGGGTACTTGATGGTAAGAGAAACAAACCAGTCACAGAAGGACAAACACTGCCTGATTCCACTTACAGGACGTTATCTGCGATAGTCAAACTTACAGAAGCAGAGAGTAGAGTGGTAGTTACCAGGAACTGGGGAAAGGGGGAAATGGGGAGTTGCTAATCAATGGACATCATGTCTTAAGTATGTAAGATGAAAAAGTTCTAGAGATCTGCTGCACAGCACTGCCTCTATAGTTAACAATACTGTATTTTATACTTAAAAATTTGTTAAGTGGATAGCTCTCATGTTTAAGGGTTCTTGCCACAATAAAATAAAATACAAGGCTAAAATTAGCAGCTGGTTGGCTAAGACTTTGAACATGACCTTGAATTTTTTAAAAAATGAAGTCAGTAAAGAAACTAAAGAATTACTTGTCTAATTAATAGCTCCAGAAGCTTTCATTTTCTTTAATAATACTCCTCAGATACCCCAGCATTAAGTTGGCACAGTCATGGAGGAGGATGGCAAATGCTTCCTTCCAGTTTTGCTCTGAATACTTTTCAACGGCTAAAATCTTTTAAAAGTACCTACCCAAGCATGGCTTGTGGAAAAGAGATAAAAAGCTAAAAAAAGAAAACACATTATGCAGCAGAACTCATTTGAATGATTTATTTAAAAGTGTTACTGAAGAAAAGAAAGAAAATTCTTTAGTATACAGAATCTATCTCTGAAATCCTTTGGGGAGACACAAATTTATTTTGCTCACATAATCTGGGCAATAAAATTATGGCATAATCATACAAACATTTTATAAAATAATGCTGGGGAAGTGAGTAATGCAAATCACTAGGCAATTTCCAGATCTCCATATTATTTGCATATTTAGAACAGGCTACTTCTAGAAACCTACTTTGCAGAAAGACTAGCATGTGTACACAAAGAAAATAATAGTTCTAAAAGTTATTAAGTGATGACTATGCCTCCATGTTGAGCTCACTTAATACTGACAAATATCCTTTTCTACCCATTACTTCTCTCCCCACCAGTGGCCCCACATGATGATTCTCAAAGGAAAACATTATTAAGAGAGAGGAAGGCTTGTGCTTTGCTGTCTGTCCTCACCATGATGCCTACGGAATAGTGGTATCATTTATAGACTTGAGGAAGAACTAAAGAACTCCTACTTTAAGAAATAATATAACAAATTAAAATCTAAAATGCTGTATAAAAAGTGATGTTACTTGGAAATCATTCAAAATTAGATTCCTAGACATTTTTTAAAAAATCCTTAATTATCACACAGATACAGAGGATAAGAGGAGGTGAAGGTAAAATCTAGGAAAGGTCAGTGTCCTAACTGTAAGCATGGAGGGATTTCTTAAGTTCAGGTCAATGTATTAGTTTCTTATTGCTGCTGTAACAAAGGACCACAAATGTAGTCACTCAGCTCAAATTAATTCATCTTGTAATTCAAGAGAGAAGAAGTCTGAAATAGATCTCAGCGGACTAACACCAAGGTGTCTGCAGGGCTGTGTCCCTTTTGGATGCAGGGGAGAATCTCCTACAGGGCAATCAGTTTCTTTGCCCTTCCCTGCTTCCAGAGGCTGCCCTGCATTACCATTACATGGTTCCCTTCATCTTCAATCTAGCAATTGGATCCTCTGACCTCTGATTCTGTAGGCCTGCCTTCTCTTTGACTCTCTTATCTCCCTCCTTCCTTTTTAAGGACACTTAGGATTACAGGGGGCCCACCCAGATAATCCAGGATAATCCCCCTATCACAAGATGCGTAATTTAATCACATTTGCAAAGTCCCTTTTACCATGTAAGGTAACATATTCGTGGAGGCTCTCGGGATTAGAATGTCAAGGGAGCTGAAGGGCCATGATGCTGCCAAACACAGTTATAAATGCATGTGGATATCCATGAGATTTCAAGATGGGAAAGGGAGGTGTGGAGAGGAAGCAGAAATGAAGATAGAGATTCTCAAATAATTCATCAGCCTAAGAAAGTAAGATGAGTGACTCGCGAAAGGGCTCCCTTTTTGATCATGAATATTTCTTTTGGACTTGAGTTGAAATATACATTATTAGACATGTATTACCAATCGTTTTTTCTTTCCTTAAAGATTTTTTAAAAGTAATCTCTACACCCAACATGGGGCTTGAACTCACAACCTCAAGATCCAGAGTCCCACCTGCTACCAGCCAGCCCAGCACCACTAGTTAGTTCTATGGTAAAATTTCCATTAGCAAAATATATTTATGTTACAGGATGTATAATTTGCTGAGTTTTGGTAAACATACGTACATGACTAACTGATACAGTTTGGGAATACAGGTGAGGTTTGGTGGGCTGAGATCCGGAGCCCACGACCAGGAAAGAATTCTTGAGACATCTTTGGTATAAAAATGGTGTGGGTTTATTAAAGTGCGGGACAGAACCTATGGGCAGAAATTGCTGTTGCCCCAGGGTTGTGAGGGGTGGCTGATTTTCAACTTGGGAGTTGGGGGAGGTAAGGAAAAGGGAGTTTTTCAGAAGAACTTTATTTTTAAAATTAAAAAAAAAAAATTTTTTTTCTCAGTGTTCCAAAATTCATTGTTTATGCACCACACCCAGTGCTCCATTGCAATACATGCCTTTCATATGCTAAAGAGGACCTCCAAGAAACAAAGGCCTTTGCCATTGCCAAGTTTAGGTTGTTTCTCCCTTTAGGAAGGCATTAACATTAAGACAAATGGGAGCTTCCCAGAGGGAGGACTGTCACACCTGGAGTGGTGGGGGGAGGGAGGGTTACAGGGTGTCAGCTTCTGCTTTGTCCTTAGCTAGCCTTCTGCTCCCTCATCATAACCACCACACTAATCAAGATAAAGAATTTCTCCATCACTCTAAACTAAAATACTCACAGATTTTCTATTTCTAGCAGTATCCTATATATATATATATACATACCATGTACACATATCAAGTATATGGCACATATATAGTTGGTGCCTCGTAAGATTTCTACTCATAAGGTAGAAATATACCTTTCTACCAGTGTATTCGGAATAGAAATTGTCCAAGGATAAAGAGGCTACCTCCTAACCAGGATTAGAACACTGGCCAAAAATATTTTGATTGAAAAAAAAAAAAAAACATAATTAAGTTGTTTCCCCCCCCCCCATAGTAAACCAGGGATCTTTCTTTCTTTCTTTCTTTCCTTTTCTTTTCTTTCTTTCAAGATTTTACTTATTTATTTGACAGAGAGATCACAAGTAGGCAGAGAGGCAGGCAGAAAGAGAGGGGGAAGCAGGCTCCCCACTGAGCCAAGCGCCTGATGCAGGGCTCAATCCCAGGACCCTGGGATCATGACCTGAGATGAAGGCAGAGGCTTTAACCCACCGAGGCACCCTGGGTATTTATTTCTTAAGGAGATACTTCAGCATATGGTTGAGATCTGTGAAAGCGAATCACTGCTGGGATGGTGTCTACTATACTCCTCATAGGATACTATGTATCTACTTGTATCTACCAAGAGTGCTCATAGCATTAATCACAAGTTCCTGCTTTTGTGAAATGTTTCTAGGCAGTTCTTGATGTCTGAACAAGAGGATGGTGACAAATTAGCTCTAAAATCATCTAAGACATGCAATGGTTAATAAAAATCTGGAAAATGAGGATTGGACCAAGTTCAAATTATATTATCGAGCCTTGGTAAATAAATCTAATTAGGTTGGCAACCCCCCCCCCCCCCCCCCCCCCCCCAAAAAAAACAAAGCACTTCATCTAAAATTTTAGGAAATGACAGTAAGTGTATTTTGTATCGCTCACAGGGAGAGCTAGAGAAAGGAAGTACTGTGAACTGGTGGCTATCACGGAAGCCTTGCCTAGAGCCTGGGTTAGTAGAATCCTCAGAACAAGACTTAGCGATGATGAGAGAACAATGCTCCCAGAAAAACAAAAAGAGGGGACAGCCCCTCACAGAGGGAGTGTCACTACTGAGCCAATCAAGAGGAAATCGGGGCCCAAGTTCTATGTAAAGTGGCAGAAGAGGTAAAAATCACTGCAAATGACTTGAAGGTGGAAAGTCAGAACCCCTGGCTGAGAGAGAAAGGCTCCATGTCCCACACAGATGGTCCGCTCAGGTGCTCGGTGGTGGCGGAAGGGACATCCACCATGTCAGTCACACACTAGCTGAGCTTCTGGTGCCTTGCCCAGAGAAATGGTTCCATTGAACCCTTCAAGTTTTGGTTCTATTCATGCAACAAACTCTGGGACAAAGTGGTGAGGGCTGCCTTTCCCAATTCTTACTGTGCCTCAACAAAAATCATTTTGGGTGTCTGCAGAGGGAGGGCTTTGGTGCCAGACGATCCAGGCTTTGAGTTTCAGCTAGCCCCCGTGTTAGCTATATTAACAGGATATACTACTTGTCCTTCGTACCTTTGGTTTCCAAACTGTGTAAGATGGAGATGATGCCCACCTCCTGTTCTTAGGAAGAGTCAATGTCATCCCAGATCTAAAATGTGCTGCGTGCCTTGCACAGTGCTGACCTCTCACCCAGGGTTCTGTATATTACGGCGTATTTCTCCTCTTCCCCTCACCATCATTCTGTCATCCTTCGGTTAAAGAGACAAATGTCAGATGAATAGACTCAACTCTAAAACATTAAAAAAGCAGCAAGGCCCAGCCGTGTTGGAGGGGCCAAGGATATTCTGTTGGACACGTGGACTTCACTGTGTGAAGAGGGGAACTGAGACCCACCCAGGAAGAGAGGGCACCCTTAGGCCGTCCTCCTGGCTAACATGAAGGAGAAATGGTCGATTAGGTCAGCCTGGAGAGAGGAGTCAGTGAGCATGTGCAGGGGGCACCCTCCTCTCTGGTACTTCTGGCTGCCTCCACCTCTTCTGACCCCAGCAGAAGTTTCTGGGCAATGGGGCACCTGGGTGGCTCAGTTGGTTAAGTGTCTGCCTTAGGCTCAGGCCATGATCCCAGGGTCCTGGGATTGAGCCCCACATCAGGCTTCTTGCTCAGTGAGAAGATTGCTTCTCCCTCTGCCTGCTGCTCCCCTGCTTATGCTCTCTCTGACAAATAAATAAATAAATAAATAAATAAAATCTTTAAAAAAAAAAAAGGTTTTGGGGCAATGAACTCTCCATTCTCCAGGGATGATTGAAGCTGTCATTCTAAGGAGATTGAAGAGAATATATTTCTTTCTAGCTATTAATGAGGCATATGTTTATGTGAGAGTCTATCTTCTGGCTGCTTGAATGTATCCTGACATTCAGTTGGAGATGTACCTTTATATGGAAACCGTCAAGTGATGTTCCTTTCCTTACTTTTTCCATTTTTTTTTAAATCAGTTGAACACACCAATACATATTCATTACACACACGTACATTTATATTATGTTTACAAGCCCAACTTAAAAACCATAAAACAATGGTTCCTAACAATAACTTCCTAACCCAGAAATTGCTACAAGCACAACTAAAAGGCACGTCAGCTGATTTTTCAAAAAATACCACTACTTCTAAGCCAACACTTCTGAAAGAATAAAAACATACGCATACAGATTTTAGTTATTGATTATTATTTTCAATGGAATAAAGAAAGTCCTATTGTCATAATCCAGAGGGTATAATTACTGCCAATATTTTATATTGTCATTATGACTTAGCAGAATTTTAATGTTTAATTCTTAAGGGTGTTCGAAAACACTGTTCAGAGTTCTCTGCCCTCTAACAGTATGTGCTGCAGACGTGTGAGAGAAGAAGAGAAAAGTTTGGAATGTTGAGGGTTGATGGCCATTTAAATCCTTCACACATCAGTGGGAGAACAGATTTCTCAGTATTGGAAATCACGATGCCTACCTGCACATTATAGATCTGTGATTAAATTAAAGCTTCAAGTTTCCCTGAAAACTTGTACAATTAAAGGCTTTTGCAAATGCATAATCTTCACACATTAAGTAAAACTATTTTTTTTCCTATTGATCTTTCTAACAACATTTTTCTAGAACATTCCATGGTATTGAGTTTTGAAATGGCAGCAGAGGAACAAGTCCCTCAAAAATCAATTCCATTGATTTCCATTCATGCAAATGCATTAAGTTTTACCCTAGTTGATGTTCTTTCCTACTAGAGGAGAGTCAGACTGAAGACCAGCTTTCTACATTCTGCTCAATCCCACTTCCCACCCATGTTTCTAAGAGGATCTCAGAGTATTTCTGAATAAACAACAAGGCAACATCTCACACGTAAAGTTTTCTAAAAAACATGAGCATCGCTATAGTATAATGAATTATGTGAATGATAAACTGCAAATACACATAATGATAAGAACTTATAATAATCATTGGAGAGACAAGATTCAACGTGACCCATTTACTGAATACAAAATAGGAGATACTCAGATTAAAACATTTAAAACTATGAAGAGGGGCACCTGGGTGGCTCAGTGGGTTAAGCCTCTGCCTTCAGCTCAGGTCGTGATCTCAGGGTCCTGGGATCAAGCCCCACATCGGGCTCTCTGCACAGCAGGGAGTCTGCTTCCCCCTCTCTCTCTGCCTGCCTCTCTGCCAACTTGTGATCTCTCTCTCTCTCTCTCCCTCTCTGTTGAATAAATAAAATCTTTTAAAAAATAAAATAATAAAACTATGGAGAGATAGGCCAGTGCAATGTAGGCAGAATGAGAAAGGGAGATGCAGCTCAAAGCACGTATCTATAGTTCCCAGGTGTCCCTTTACAGGAACCACCACCTATCTCCCACTAGAGTTGCAGGCAAGTCAGGAGACCCCATTCTCGGTCTTACAATGGTGTAAGACCCTGAGAAGTCAATTAATATCTTTTGACTATTTACTATTATATCCCAATGACTATAAAACATATATTTATACTCCAGACAGTCCTGCTAAGCAGCATGGTTTTTACTGAATTACTTTATTGTCTCTGCTGGGAAGTCCACTAGTCACATTTAAGTCCACATCTCCATTCAGCCCGTCCGTCATTCCCCCCAAGTCCTTAGACTGACCCTGATTGCTATTACTTCATGAGTGGCATTATTACTCACCTCTTCTACTCGTCTCAGCCTCTCAGAGGATCTTAGACATCTCCTTATTTTCCACTCCCATCCGTATCCCCCACTGTATACATTTGATTATGGTCAAGCCCCATAAATCTGATCCTATATTAACTTTCCAATCCATTGCTTCTTTTCCACTTGAGCTGGAGCTGCTTGAAGTAGGACCTCCAACACTTCGTATCTGGATTGTTCTAATGAGTTTCTAATAGATCTCCCTGCTTCCAATCCTGTTTTCCTTCTAATTTTTCTTCACACTATTGTCACATCATCTTGGAAAATGAAATCTGTCCCCCACCTCTCTCCATCCCTTGCTTAAAATCCTTGCCTGGCTTCCCTTAGAGTTCAGAATAATGTTTCAAGATCGAAAAAGGAATGTCTTATTAAATTTTGACTGAAATAGAGAGTAGGGTGACTGCATTTCCCTAATCTTTGAAATGTTTGGATTTCACCTGATAAACTTTAAGGATTATCTGTCTCACAAATTCTACCCCCATAGATCAAATCCCTCCACCCACCTTCCTGGCATCAGGACACCCCTCTCTTCCCACCACCACACTGTCTTCATCTCTTGGACACTCCACATATAATAGAGAACAGAGACCAAAAGGTTTACTGAGCCTTGGGATAATTAATTTTATGAAACCAATAATGCCTGGGAACCATGGAAGCAGCTGCCCAGTCTCAAAGCAGATTCCAGAGGAGAACATTCACAAAGATGTTATAGATGACCTCCAACCATATGGGTGCCTTTCCAGGCCCCTTTCTAATTAGCCACCTTACATCATTGTAACTACTCCTATGTCACAATTAACCATCGGCTTTATCAAGGAGATGATAAAAGGGTTTTGATATTTGTCTTTCCCAAGTATTTCTCTTCTTGATATTTCAGAGAGGACCTCTAACACTATCACAAGTCCAGCAAGGGCCTCCAGTCATGCCGGCACGTGTGCCATGGGACTCGAAATCAGCTGGAAACGCTGCTTACCAAGGCACACAGCATCTAAAAATCTACGATTCAAGATGGCGCCCTTCAGGAAAGGAAGAAGACTCCAATAACCAGACCAATAAATAGAAAAGGAATTCTCCAAGGGGCAAAAAGATACATGAAACAGGACAAAGTAGGACAGAAAATATCAGATTCCTTTCACCTGATTTTATCCATTCACTTAATTAAGCACTATACTTCTCAGTTGGGTTAGGACATTTCTAAGTCATTTGCAAATATATTAAATCATGCAATCCTCCTCCTAAGTCAATGAGCTCATTGCTATTCGTATTTCTATTTTGCAAATGTAGGCTCATAGAGATTATTACTTGAAGCGCATTCCCACAGCCAGGAATTGGCAGAGCCAGGCCATGAACTCTAGTACGTGGCTGTAGGATCTGTGTTCCTGAGGACTGTGCTCCGAAAATGTACTCTAACTCAGATGGCCTGGCCAAGAAAAACATTTCTCGACTCCACAGCACTAATAACACCAAATGTGTGGGTTTTCACACCCATCTGTTCTCCCGATCTCCAAGGGGACCAGCTGGGTGTCCTACAATTTAGTGCAATTTTGACTCCACCGACCATAAGTTCACAGACTCTAAAGGTCAAGAGCTCAGTCCCACGAGTCTGCCCTCCACTTCAGATGCCAAGCACAAGTAGTGGGTCACCAGGTTACCCACAGTTTTGTCTGACTTGGCTGCAAACTGGAGACCGCCATTACCCCCTCTTCAAATTCAATCATTTGCTATAATGGCACACATAACTCAGGGCAAGAATTTACTTACTATTACTGGTTTATTATAAAGGAGGTTATAAATGATACAGATGCACAAACACCTAGGACAGCATCTAGAAGGGTCCCAAATCATGTGAGTCTCTGTCCCCTTGGAGATGGGTATGCCATCCTCCTGGCACATGGATGCCTTCACCAACCCAGAAACTCTGCAGGCTCCTTTATTTAGGGTTCTTAGGAAGGTTCCATTATGTGGACATATTGATTAAACCATTGGTCACTGGTGATTAACTCAATCCTCAGCCCCTCTCCCCTCCTTGGAGACTGGGGGATGGGGCTAAAAATGCCAACCTTCTAATCACCTCGTTGGTTCCTCTGGAAAACAGCCCCCATCCTGAAGCTATCTGGAACAGCCAGCCACCAGTCATCTCATTAACGTAAACACAGGCCTGGTTGACAGGGGCTTATTATGGATGACAAAAGATGATGCTATCACTGCTATCACTCAGGAAATTAAAAGGGTTTCAAGAGCCCTGTGCCTGGAACTGGAGGCAGAGACCAGGTATATACAGACCTTCCTCAACTTACAATGGTGTTGTGTCCTGATAAACTCTTCGGAAATTGAAGATGTCTCAAGTCATAATGCATTTATTACAACACCTAACCCACTGAACTGACATCATAGCTTCCCCTAGCCTACCTTAAAAGTGCTCAGAACACTTCCATTAGCCTACAGTTGGGCAAAATCAGCAAACTCCAAGCCCATTTTATGAAAAAGTGTTGGATGTCTCATGTAATTTATTGAGTACCATACTGAAAGTGGAAAACAGAATGGTTGTTGGTGCAGGAGGAGCCTAAGTGTAGCGGGTGTTTACCCTCCTGATTGCGTGGCTGCCTGGGGTTGGGGGCAGGGGCTGCCAGCGCAAAGCCTAAGAGGTTATGGGACCCCCTATTACTAGCCCAGAAAAAGATCTGAGGTCAAAGTACAGTTCCTAATGAATTCCTATCACTTTTGCACCACCGTAAAGTATATATAAAAAAATTAGAATCATTGTGAGCTAGGGACCGTATGCATTTCTTACATAATATTACATATCATACCTGGATGCCATATCAGCTCCTACGTTAATCCCCCTAACTCCAAATATTGGGAAGTCCACATGTTCCCCACCTGTCCTAGGTCTGGTTACCCTCCCTGGGAATGAAAGACACCTCCACGGGAGTGTATCTAGGGGCCCGGGCATGGACAGAGTTCAGACTACAAGCCTTTCCTCCATGTTTGGTTTATCAAAACTCGGAGAAGCCTTGCTGACAAGGCATGATGGCTGAACATCCAATGACATTTCATTTATAAATCTTTATTTGCAAGGAAGAATGCAGTTGAAAACCTACAACCTGTTTTTCTACATGTTCGGTTAGCATCCCAGCAGGCATGTCAAAGATGAGACAAGACGTGAACGGTCACACATCAGGCCTTGCGCAGCCGGGGTTGCAACAAAGAGGCGTGCCAATCCCAGGGTTCTCAAGAACACAGGGACCTCCAGGAGAGCTCTCCTCAGCCTGGGGGGTTCCTGCTTCCCATCACACCTACAGACACAAGACCTGCTGGGCTCATCCAAGCACAAAGGGAAGAGTGGAGAAGGCAGCCGGAGACCAGAGATACCAACAAAGACCATCCTTCTGGAGGCGGCAGGACTCCCACGTCACTCATGTAAGAGAGACCACATGCACTGTCTGTATTTGGACACTAGGAAATCTCACCAACCTCGGGCGGGGGCCAAGAACATCAGCTCCAGCCCTCTCCCAAGCACTTCTGCTACTATACATAGGAAGCCAAGGACTGCTCCCAATCTTCACACAGTTCCCAGTCCAGAAGACCACAAAGGAAGAAAAAACTCAGTTTCAATGCCCTGTAATGTTTTTGTTGCAAACATAATCTTGACTGTGAAAGTAATTTTGATGGCGATGTCTGTCCAATCCACGTACCCACCTAGACAAGCACATTTTAATCTCAATTACTAATTCTCTGTTCATTTTACTGACATTCTCCAAATGGGAAAGAAAATTCACCTGATTACAGCTCAATTCCCACCGTATTATTATTCAAGCAAAGAACGTTAAGTATTTTCAAAGTTTGGTTTTAGGTTTGAAGGGTTAGGCTCAAGAACGAACAGAATAAATGTTTAAAAAATGTTACATGTAGTCATTTTAGGTAAAATTATGTTAATTTTTAAAAATTTGTTTGACAGAGAGAGAGAGGGAGAATGAAAGAGAGAACATAAGCAAGGGAGCGGCAGACAGAGGAAGAAGCAGGCTCCTTGCTCAGCAGGGAGCCCGATGCAGGACTCAAACCCAGGACGCCAGGATCATGATCTGAGCCAAACGCAGATGCTTAACCGACTGAACCATCCAGGTGCCCCATAACTAGGCTAATTTTTGAAGAAATAGTTTCTGTATCATTTCTTTGAATGAAAATATATGAAATTACCAACTGGCACTTGACCATGATTGCCCACACTAGCAAATGTGTAGCTACAAAAGGAGAGTGGACAGAGTAACAGACTGGCTCTAATGGTTTGTTTGGACGAGGCATTGTTAAAGAGACTGAGGTCTACCATGTCTTCCTCATTATTCGTTCAACAAATGATTGTCATATTATGTGTAAGACACTGTGTGGCATAGAGGACATGTAGCAGGAGACACAGAATAAAAATAAAAGGTCAAATTCATTTTTTAGCCAGTCTGTGCATGAACTTCAGTCGTAAGCTATGGCAAAGAGACTACAGAAAATGATCTCATGCTACTAATACTATTAGCCCATGGAATTATTTATGTTTTCTTTCCGTTCTGTACAGCTACTACCTGCACATAATGCAGGTAGGAAAACTTACTACTTTAACCTGAGACCTAAAAGTCAGCCCCAATTAAACAGGTAATTTGCATGTAAAAACAAATATACACTGTTTTTCTGACAACCCTGAGCTAATAGCATATATTAAATAAGTACGTGATATTTGTCAAGGCTTTTTTTTTTTAATGTACTTATTATTTAGCACATGCTATTAATTCTCTCAGGGTTGTCAGAAAAACAAAATAATGCTCATCACTAATGAATAAGTAATATGTTTCAAGTAAGGTTAAGTACATTTTTCGAATTCTCCCGAACTACTTCCTATCATAGTTATCCCCAAAGAGAATAAAGAATAACCAAAAAATGTTCGTGACTGTTTCTCTCAATACTCACAGTCTAGTCATTTGGGATTGCAGTCTTTATTAGGATAAGATGTTAATTTGTTAACTTCAAAAAAAAATAAGGCAAAGCATGCAGCTCTCAGTGGAAAAGTTAATTCTAATGCAGTAGAACAAATTAGCACTGGTAAGCAAAGCAGTTTGGAGAAGCTTCTAAGCATTTGCTTTTTAATTTTATTTTTTTAAAGATTTTATTTATTTATTTGACAGAGATCACAAGTAGACAGAGAGGCAGGGAGAGAGAGAGAGAGAGAGGGAAGCAGGCTCCCTGCCGAGCAGAGAGCCCGATGCGGGACTCGATCCCAGGACCCTGAGATCATGACCTGAGCTGAAGGCAGCGGCCTAACCCACTAAGCCACCCAGGCGCCCGCTTCTAAGCATTTGTAAGAAACAGACACACTGTTGCAAAAGGAATAGACCCGCTCAACGTTTTGCTTGAGAGTGGATGTTTCTGTTAGATGTGCACCAGCCCAGCCTGGTTTGCCTGTTATTTCTGGTAGCATTTAATTTTGTCAAGTTTCCTTTTGAAAGCTTAACATTTGACATCTACAGCAGTAAGAGTGACAGAAATTCAGTCAGTGATTTTATTTTTAACTCCTAATGATATTCTTTTCTTCTCATCGCATTTCATTCTTTTGCTAGAGAGAATTCTATTTTATGTAAAAAAGAAGCGTGCTGAGCCTTTTAGGGAAGGACGTAAGAATATTGTTTATTGCCAGTCACAGTATGCTTTTTATAGGAGGATATAAACGGGTCCTTCTGTCCATAGAGTGGAACAAGAGAAATAGCTTTACTGCATAATTTATTTCTCTGGCACATGTTCTCAACAGTGACTATCATTGCCATCCAGTAGACACTTGATTAGTTTCCTTAGAGTTCCATTATACTTTGGGTCATTAAGCAGTTTGGTCAGCATTTTCCCTGGGCGGCAGAATATCACGCGAGCATCTGAGTTCAGTTTGTGAACATGTGAACATGGGAACGACTCATTAAAAAGCGCAATTCAAAAGTCTGATTTAAACATTGCTGAGTGTTTATTTAATTGAATATCAGGCATATGTGTCTGCAGCACCGTGGGGTGCTACAGGATTTGTCAGAACCACAGTAACGGTATGGTCTTTGGAAAACAGTATATTTAACTGCGAATCACCTGAAAGTTGGCAGTCCGTGCATTTCATTCCACCAAGCTCTTTAAACTCTGCCCACCATCAGTTAGAGACTAGGAAGCACGGGTACCAGTAAATCACCCCAGGTCCAAGTATACGCAAGGAACACAAGTTTTCAGTCTTCTGTGCTAAATGTGGTGACAGTGATCTCTAATTCTGAGCTCTTTGGAGGGATGCTTAGGGAAGAGTTGAAATATATAATTCCAATAGGAACTGGCCTGGATGCCTTGTGTGCCTAACACTACAATCCTGACAATGTTCCTGAAAAGGAAGTATTTTTATCCCATTACAGGTGAACAAAAAACCAAGCAAAACTGGGTCCAGAAGATCAGTAATTACATCTGGACTGAAAATCAAGGAATTAGATTAGAATACAAACCTCCCTCAAAATCTTCTCATTTTTGCTGTCTCTCACTTGGGTATAGTAAGTTAGTGTTGTGTGTCTTATTATTATTTATTTTATGACTTTAAAATCCATATAGTTTCTAGAGCCTAGATAAAAAGAATTCCTCTCAGGGTGTCTGGGTGGCTCAGTGGGTTAAAGCCTCTGCCTTCGGCTCTGGTCATGATCCCAGGGTCCTGGAATCGAGCCCCTGCATGGGGCTCTCTGCTCAGCGGGGAGCCTGCTTCCCCCTCTCTCTCAGCCTGCCTCTCCGCCTGCTTGTGATCTCTCTCTCTCGCTCTGTCAAATAAATAGATCTTAAAAAAAAAAAAAAAAATAATTCCTCTCTTCTTACCGAGTACTATGGAGTCCTTGGAATTCAGTTCTCTAACTCGATAGCCAGTTACCAGATTATTATAAACCTTCCAGTTTATGACTCATTTATACCACAGGGAGCCAGTAGGTTTTAGATGTAGGTCGTTCATGCATGTGTTCAATTGCTGAGCATCTACTACATGCTGCACACTGTCAGGTCTTGAGAGATGGACAGATCCCTTGGTCTCCTAAGGTAATCATTAAAAAATACATAAACTTGGGGTGCCTGGGCAGCTCAGTGGGTTGAGCCTCTGCCTTCGGGTCCCAGGGTCCTGGGATCGAGCCCCACATCGGGCTCTCTGCTCAGCGGGAAGCCTGCTTCCCACCACCAGCCCCCACCCCGCCTGCCTCTCTGCCTACTTGTGATTTCTCTCTGTCAAATAAATCAATAAAATCTTTAAAAAAATACATAAACTTGAATTTGCTGCTTTCTCCTTACATACAACTAACCATGGAATGATAAAACAATAATAATGCTTTTTTAATTTTCTTCTAAAGAGGGGAAAAAAAGACACCACAATAGAAGCCAGGAGTAGACTTCCTAAATAGGACCCTGAAGCTTGAAACCATGAAAGAGAAGGATTATTTTGACTTCGTGCTAGCTAAAAATACCTGTATGGAAAGAAAAAAAACACCGTAACAATTACATGACATGTGCAAAACCAGGAAAGATATTTATAACTTATGGTATGTTAGAAAAATGATTAAAAATGATAGAAAACAGGGCAAAGGATGGAAGGAGCTATTTCAAAAAGCCAATTTAAAATGCCTGCAAAAATAATAAAATAAAACAAAATAAAATAAAATAAAATGCCAGTAAACCCATAAAACCATGTCTTGCTTCAACAGCAAGGAAGGGCATGGGAATGAAATTATGGCTCTATATTTTCTTCAACACACCCAGTGTGGATGGGGTCTGAGGAGGTTCCAGCCCAGTGTCATTGCTGTCGTTTTGGGGGGGTGGGGAAGGAGACCCACATTGGAGTGTCTACCTCACTGACAAGGCATTTCTTTCTTTTTTTTTTTTAAGATTTTATTTCTTTGACAGAGATCACAAGCAGGCAGAGAGACAGGCAGAGAGAGAGGAGGAAGCAGGCTCCCTGCCGAGCAAAGAGCCTGATGTGGGACTTGATCCCAGGACCCTGGGATCATGACCTGAGCCGAAAGCAGAGGATTTAACCCACTGAGCCACCCAGGCGCCTCTGACAAGGCATTTTTTATAGCTCCTGAAACCTTGGCCATATTTTGTCCCCACAGATAAATTCTGAAAGGAGGAAAAATTGAGTGGTGACCCCATCTTTCTCTTAGCTGATCATCTCGCGATGCCCGCTTGCCTGGGTTCCTTTCTGGAATGGCATATATGGCGAAGTCAAAGCACATAATGACAGGCATACCTCAGTAATTTCCTGGTTCAGGGGATCCTTCTCCCCTTTCTTACCCAAACCTGAATTTCCTGGTCACAGGACTTAATTGTAAATGACGTCCTGCAAATCAACATTGTCTAAGGCTGTCACTTAGCAACTACGTGGGACACCGACTTTTTTTTTTTTTTTTTTTTAAGATTTTATTTATTTCTTTGACAGAGATCACAAGTAGGCAGAGGGGCAGGCAGAGAGAGAGAGGAGGAAGCAGGCTCCCTGATGAGCAGAGAGCCCAATGCGGGGTTCGATCTCAGGACCCTGGGATCATGACCCGGGCTGAAGGCAGAGGCTCAACCCACTGAGCCAACCAGGCGCCCCGGGACACCAACTTCTTAGAAGTTTTCAAAGCTCCCTTTGCATGGTTTCCGCAGGGCAAGAACTCTTGTTATTCTTGGTCTTTGCTGGTGTCCTACGGCTGTTCCAGGCTCACACGCTGTCAAGGTATCTTGAAGTTCTTCTAACTTCTCTGCTATGAAAAGCACAGTCGTACTTTATCACAGTCTGGGGTCACACCGCCTGAAGAACTACTCACTATATTATGATCATTTCAGCATGAGGGGGTAAAGCCTTCTGTCAATATATCTGCTACCCAAATGTTCCAAGTTGTAATTAATTAGGAGGAAAGAACATACGAAAAATACATTTCAAAGATAAATCTAGTCACTAAGTAGTTCAGTGTATCTTCTAATTTTCACATTTCTATAGCAACTGCCAAATTCATGCCTGTCTACAAATTTGGGAACAGAAGAAATCAGAGAAGGGTATTTAAGAAGCCTGGCAGCCAGCCAAAAAAGCTATCTGCCACTTGCACATGTGTTGTCTTGGGCCAAAAAGCTTCTCCGATACTATTGGACTCAGAACACTGAAGAGCCCCCAGACTCCTGAGTATTTGCTGTACTGATTCCCTGAGCAGCCCAGGAGAAAACAGAGCGCGTAGGCCATCCTGCCCTCACCAGGCCCAGAGCTCACCCGAAGTTCAAAGTCAGAGAATCCCAGTGCTTTAGCTCTCAAAGGCCAGATTCTCATTGTTCCCATCCCCCAGACCTCCCCATACTGCTCCATGGAGACATCCTACACTTGGGTGCTCTGGATCAAACCCCTGGAAATCTACCTCAATCTCTCTGCTCATTCCTCCTGTTTAGTGGGTCTGTGGGCCCTGCCTGTGGTGCATCAGAAAGAAACCAAAATACAAGCACTTCTCACAACCTTCCTTGCCAGCAGCCTGTTCCAAGTGGCCAACACATCTTGCCTCGATTATCACCACAAGCCTTTATAACTGGACTCAGCACCTCCACCAGGTCCCCCTCGACGAGCTACCACAAAAAAATGCCTAAAACCATCTACTAGATTCTCAACTCCTGGTGGCCGTGGTGGGTGTCCCTACACTCAATTCTACCGCTTTCCTTTCCTCAGGATGGACAAGACACAGTCTGTCTTCCCAGTCTTTAAATAAGCCCGGCTTATTCCCAACCCAACATTTCTGCACTTTTCCTCCTGCCCAGAATCCATTCTGTTCCTAAATGCTCAGGAGCCCAGCTCACTTTCATCAGAGGTTCTCAGTGCATATTTGTGTCCCTTTGAATGACTTTGTCTCCTTCTGCTGGTTCAAGTCCTGCTTTGGTCATAGCACTGGGCACTACTTAAACTATCTTATCGTTGCTCCTCCTTTCTTGAACTTTTCATTGCTGGTCTCCTTCACACTGAAGCAAAGCCTCCATGCAAAGAGAACCTCTTCTGGTTTTTTCCATGGCTGTATCCCACCTCCCCAACATGCACAGGGTATACTTGGTACTCAAAAAGGACTGGTGAATGGAGTTACGCCCTGAATTTGCCACGTGAGAAATCACAAGCTCATGTAATGTACAAAAATTTGAAATCTTGCTCCTAATGAATAGGCAGAGGACGGAAATCCAGATTCTCTGACTCCTACTCCAGGCCCTGGCACTCAACCAGATTTTCGGAGTGTTCTCAGAGAGCTCTCGTGAGATTTTGATGGATCTAAGAGGAGGGTGCTTCTCTGTATCTTCCCTGAAATCAATGAATACATGAGCTCAGAGCCTCCCACCACCATCCTGTTAAAAGCCCCAAGAATGAAGACAAGAGCAGAAGAAGAGAGTTCGGTGGTCCACAGAGATGAAGATGTTAAGGTCTGAACTTTTAGACTCCAATGTCCCTAAGTTCAAATCTATCCATCTTGTACTTACCAACACTAAATTAAGAAGTACTTCTTGGGCACCTGGGTGGCTCAGTGGGTTAACGCCTCTGCCTTCGGCTCAGGTCATGATCCCAGGGTCATGGAATCGAGCCCCGCATCGGGCTCTCTGCTCAGCGGGGAGCCTGCTTCCCCCCCTCTCTCTCTGCCTGCCTCTCTGCCTACTTCTGATCGCTCTCTGTGTCAAATAAAATCTTTTTTTTTTTTAAAAAGTACTTCTTCCCTCACCTATGCTTTGATGTCTGTTGCTTGCAGTCAAAGAATTTTGACCACGGGGGCCCTTGGGTGGCTCAGTTAGTTAAGCATCTGCCTTTGGCTCAGGTCATGATCTCAGGGTCCTGGGATCAAGTCCCACATTGGTTTCTCTACTCAGTGGGGAGTCTGTTTCTCCCTCTCTCTCTGCTCCCCCTCCCTGCTCATGCTCTCTCACATGTGCTCTCTCTCTCTCAAATAAATAAAATCTTAAAAAAAATTTTTTTTGACCATGCATTAGACTCTGTAAATAGGAGCTCAATGTACATTAAAAGAATGGCATATTTTGGAACATGAAAATGCTATCGTCTCACTGAAATGCTACCTAGCATGATTTATAGTGATGCAACACATCTTCAATGCTTGGCATGTGTTCATAGGTGGTTTTATTCAATTCAAATTATTGACTGTCTGAGATACTTATTCATTCATTGGAAATCCCCAGGCTAAAATCAACTCCAGCAAATTAGAAATATCTGTGCAATTGTTTTATTTACAAGGAGTAAGTACTCTATTTCATGGACGGTGGGAAAAGATGAAAACCAAAACATGCCAAATTTATGTGGTTCCCGTTCTAAATATTCTCATCAAGAATATATTTTCATAGTTATAGGACTCAGGAAAGGTCATTTTCAATTTCATTCTAATAGACAAAGCTCAATTTCATCAGAAAAAAAATAATTGTAAATCCTGATCATAAATCTCCCAGAAGACCTTGCTTATTCAATACTTTGAGGCAACTAGTGTTTTGCCCTCAATTTTATTTTTATTGTTTTTGAATGATTAATATACAGGCATTGACTAATAATTTCTTTTGCAGAATTGAATCGCAATGTTATTGATGGGTTTAGAAATGGGACCTGAAGATATATTATCATAACTATAGAGTTTAAAACATTAAGCCAATGGGGTAAAAAAAAAAAAAAAAAAAACACTTAAGTAAATCTAAAGCTCACCTTCAAAACTAAAAGTTATGTATGACTATTTTGACAACAGATGACAAATCCTTATTGGTAGCAGTGCTCAGACATTTGTAAAAGTCTCATCCAACTGGAAAAGTAGAAGAGATATAAACTACAACCAGATCCTTTTTTATGTGCTATTTTCCAAACAAATCGGGTGTAAGGCAAATGATGGGAGTAATGTTGCTTCTCACAAGGGATTGATTTTAAATGGATTTTCTTGTATGACTCCAGAAATGAATCCAGCGTTTGAAAGAATTCTTGAGTTCTCTGGCTGTATGCCAAATGATATTTCAAAGAATAATCAAGATCGTATTAGAGATTTTTCTAAAGTGAGGATAACATTAGAGGTTGAGATAACCTACGTCTCTTTGGAGAAGTTCATTAGGATTTTATGTGATGGGTGCAGGCGATACAGGTTTTCATTAAAAAGAATGGGCGGTTAAGAGTATATTTTCCATCAGTATCAGACAATACGCTATAGAAAGTGAGAACAATGTAATTAATAATGATATTAAGAACCCATCACAATCGCCTCACCTGTGCCCCTTCATCCCAATAGAGAGGCTTTTATAGTAGAGAGGCAAGGACACACGATATTTTAAACAGGTATTTGAAAGAATACTGTACCACATAAATTCAGCCTAGTACTTTTTTTTTTCCCCCTCCAAATCCTTAGCTGTAATCAAGCAGAATATATTCAAGAATCAAGGTCATCTCCTGGCTCCAACACAGGATCGGGAGTCAACAGTCAGAATCCCAGTTCCTAGTACTCCTCAATTAACTTATTCACGTTATTTCTAGGTCTCAACTTTTTTTCATCTGTAAAATAACGAAGTTGATGAGATGATTTGCAATATCCCTCATGTTCTAAAAATGGCCTGATTTTGTAATGTAACTGTAGGAACATCTAATAGATATTTTGTTCTAGAATGCAAACAGACAAGCAAATAAAGATTATCTAACAAGATGTAAGGGTTTAAAACCAGAGGAGCTCAGCTGTTGTTCTCAAATTTGGCAGGTTTAAGGCTCTGGCGGGGGAAGGGGACAGTTCTCAGACCTCCTTCTACTCTTCCCTGTCTTACATTTTCTTAGCCCACCTGAAGAACAAAAATGAAATAATATCATCAAATTCTGAGTTGTCACAATTCTTAAATTCAAAGATGATTTTCATTTCCATGTAATACCAGTGCATACTGAAATAAATGTATCAAGCATGTTTATCTCTATGTAGGGATGTTGAATCACATGTTAGCTTTGGGCAAGTTTCTCTTTTCATTAATTTTCACATATGATCTATTTCACATAAATTAACATAGTGTAGAGGAAAACTGGGCCAGTTACTAAATATTTATAAATCACCTTTAAAAAAATTCTGCCCCTTTAGAAGATGTAAGTTCATTGAGAGATAGGTTACTTCAATAGGCTCAAAATAGGTTTTTTAATTAATCACAGAAAAAAGGAATAGAGTAGCTCAACAGTGGAAGTACCTGATGGGCCCTACTTTAACCAGCTGGTCAAAGTTAACATCTCCAGTAATGAACAAACTGACTTTATTTCCTTCTCATAGAGAGAAAAACACATCACTTCTGCGGTGTTCCTGCCCAGAATGCATAATAGGCATCTAATCATGGGTAATCATCAGACACATTAAAATGACCAGCCCATTCACTTCCAAAATTTCAAAGTCATGAAAAACAAAGAAGAGCCGAGGAACTGCTGTAGATTAAAGGATAATAAATAGGCACAGCACTAAATGGAATGTGTGATCCTAAATCAGATCCTGGATGGAAGATAAAAAACGAAAGCCATAAAGGACATTCTGGAGGCAAATGGTAAAATTTGATTATAGACCTGGGATTAAATAATAACAGTGCATCAGTGAATTTCTTGATATATCGACAGTAGTTATTTGACAGAATATGCTTGTATTTATGCAACACATAGATGAAAGGGCAGCATGTTTGCAACTTACTCTCATCTTAAGTGGGCAAATGAAATGTGTGTGCTATGTTGTATGTGTCCTTGTGCAAAGACAGAGGCATGCGCGTACACACACACACAGAGAGAAAATGATGAGGCAAAAGGAACCAAATGTTGACAATTAGTGAATTTTGCTATGGCGGTTCCTTGCATCATTTTTACACTTTTCATTTTTTTTTTTTATCTTTTACACCTTTTTACATTTAAACATTTACGAAATGATGTACCATTGAAGTTCTTTTCTAGAGAAAATTAGCCAAGTAATGTTGGTCATGGAGATGCACTTCCAGGAACTAAATACACCCTCCACCGAAAACAAAACAAAAACCCACTAAAATAAAGGGCTCAGCCTTACCTAATAATAGCCACAACTAAGAAAAAGATGTGCAACACTGATTACAAAATCAGCTCAAAACTATCTCCAAAAGGCAACGTAAGTGGGGAGAAAGCAACATTTTAGCATAAGCCAACATTTAGGCTACTTTATCAGAAAATAAAAATGAGTCTACATAGCAAAACAAGAACAAGGTTGGAATCTTGGGGCTACCCCTTCTGTCCTCCTCACATCCCTCATGACCATCTCCTGCCACGCTGTCCCCAGTCTAGCTCAACTCAGTTCTGGGTATAAAAGTAAGTATCCAATCAACTGGACTTTACCACAATCACGGGACTCACAAACGAAAAAGCATACGATTGAACATGAGCGTGGCTGTAGGCAGAAGCAGCAAGAGGATGAGTCTTCAAAACATAAAGACCACACCTACCTAACCCCAATATGGAATGTACGTAACTCAATGTAGCTTTGAAAAGATCTGCCTTTGTTGCTACATTATCTCTGGTAGAATGAACAGGACGTAGAATTTTGGACTTGGGTAACACGTAATTAGAATGCTCGTTCTCCCGCAAGCCTTTGGCAATATATCTCAATGTGTAGACATCAGATTGCTCTTCTGTTAAATTTGGGTAATAATATTTAACTTGGAGAATTACAACAGAAGATGATAATAAAAGCTTGCATTTCCTGGACATATGGACCATGTGCTGGCACTCTGCTAATTAATCTGCATAGATTATCTCATTGAACGTTGTTGACATCCCTATCAGACAGGTTCAGTTATTACGCTCCATTTTACAAGTGAGTTACAAAACCCGTCCAAGGTCGCAACTCCGGTAAGAAGCAAAGTGTCCAACCCCAACATACATAGCTCCAAACAGTCAAGATGGACTAGCAGTTGGGATCCACCATTAACAGAGCTGAACTCCCAGGGTCCAGATCCTTGCTCTAACACTTTGCAGTGCTATAATATTGGCCAAGTCATTTCAGTTTCCTGTGCCTTCCTTGCTTCAAAATTACAATAGTAGCACTTACATTCTGATAAAGAGTAAATAAATACATATATTCACTGATGATTCACTCATGCATATAAAATGGAGAATCTTTATACTAAGAAATATCAGGTAGGAATGAGGGATACGATATTTTTGTGGTTTTTTAAGATTTTATCTATTTTGACAAAGAGAGAAAGTGCATGCTGCACAAGTAGGGGGAGGGGCAGGGGCAGAGGGAGAAGCAGGCTTCCTGTGGAGCAAGAGATCAAGGAGCCTGATGTGGGACTCAATCTCAGGACCCTAGGATCATGATCTGAGCCAAAGGCAGATGCTGAACAGACTGAGCCACCCAGGCGCCCCAGAATGAGGGATAAGGTTAACAGATTTTACTGAAAATAGCAGGATTACATGAAAGTCTGTTAACCATAATAAATACATTATGTATGTGTATGTGTCTGTGAAGGCTTTTAGATCATGCTAGGATCTGCTCCAAACATGATTCTATATATATCTATCTCTATATCCTACAGATAGACATATGTTAGTTTGGCACTATGTTTGGAACAGGGCTAGCCTGATCTAAGAGTCTCCTAAGAGTTATCTATTGTTATAGGTAAAATACGTGGTAGGTTATCAACAAACTGTATTACTTGTCATGTAATAAATTCAACTGGGAAAAGCTGCCTAATTTTTATTTTTAAAAAAGTTGTAGAAGCCTGAAAAAAAAAAAAAAAAACCAACCCTGTAGCGATGAAGATAATGTTACTTAGTCTTACATATGTCAGTGCATTAATTTAACACCTATTGAACTAAATGCAGGAGTTCTAACATACAAGACTGAGTCTGTGATTAAATAAAAGGCACAAAAGACAGTAATTGTTTAGAATGTCTTGTGATGCTTTAAAGCTCTTTAAGTGTACCCAGCCACAGTACACTAATTTTAAATGATCAACTCTTATAGAGTAATTGGAGTATAGTCTTAACTCATTTAATATTACTTACATAGCTAAAGGCTTCCATGTCAGCTAAGCATACAAATTTTTATGGAGCTATTTTGTAGATACTTTGGAGCTTTCTTTTTAATACCTCTATATAATTATAATTAGTTCAGAAGGCCCAGTAACACTTTGAGATAATTGTGCATAAATTAATTGCTAAAGGGCACAATTAACTTTTTATTAACGTTTGCAATAATAAACATTCAACTTGGTTTCTAATATTTCATAAATTATATTCCATATTTTAATTGCTCCTGTATTAAGTTTTATTACTTAATGTCCTTGAATATTTGCCTTGGGGACCAAAGCAAGCACTCTAACACGCTTAATCCCAAAGAAAACCTGCGTTCAATTAGACAATGGGAGTCCAGGGGGCCCTGACTACAGCCTCCCACAGCTGTCACGGGCAAGAGAGAATTCCTTCACAGGAAACTTCTCCATGGGAATATAAGCCTTTGACAAAAGTAATGTTTTCATAAAATAATACAATTCAGCTCTTAAAGGAAACTTTTTGTTTGTTGTTGTTTTTAACTAGAGAAATTCAGCATCACCCTGGAATCACCCTACAGTTCAATGCTGTCAACCATGAATTAGGTTTCTGCACGGTGTGGTAGGCTTCTTCATTCTCAGGGTGGAAACCATGCATTCTGACTCTGGCTAACCCCCCACCCCTGTGTCCTCCGTTAAAAAAATTATATTTAATTTCTCAAAAAAGAACCCTCCAATCTCTCTGCTTTGGGGTTACAAATCTGGCTCCAAAGTACTAGGAACCAAGCATGAGAAGAGAGAAGGCATCTCGATGTTTAGTTAGTAGACTTCCACACAACCCAGCTCTTTTCGGTAAAATTCCTTCATCTCACCCCCATTTTCACCTGAGGTGCTATAACCCAAAGCCTCTCTTTAAAGATGTTATTAAAACTTTAGATATGTAGCTCCTTAACCGTGAAGCATTTCAAGGATTGACTGATTCAAGGATCGACTGTATTTTTGACATCTGCAACCACTTCCCCAACAGCTTCTGTTCTAAGCCTTTTTAAAAGCTTTTCTACTCCAGGGTTGTTGAATTGAAAGCCTTTAAGTATGAAAGCTCTGTGAGCTTCTCTCAGAGCCAGAACAGAAGGATTCACGGAGAACTTAATTCCTCGAACAGCCTGGGCTCAGAGCAGTCATCATAGACAAGGCTGCTCTGAAAAAAACAAGATAGAGAAGTTGGCTTCTTTGGGGCCACAAGAGAGGAAGACAAACATGGGACCAGGCCAGGCCTCTCACAGGTTCTTGGGGTCAAGCAGTCGAAATATGGAGCAGGATTCCCCACCGACATCCATTCTAAGGGATGACCTTCTATAGGTATTAAATGGCAGCCTCTGGTGAGTCTACTGGTTTCATTAGACATGTAAATGGAAAACAAAAGCAAAATAAATAGAGTGTATATTTGTGAAAAGATTTCCATTATATACTCTGAAATGGGAAAGGCAAGTTTCTCATTTTTTTGATGCATACTTTGATTTCATTTTGGGTTAGAGAATGCTCCCTGATTGTGTATGGGCATGTGTGTTCTTAAATGCCAAAGGAGGATCTTAACTCTCTGGAGAGGAGCTAGAGTTGGGGAACGATAAGGCAATGGAAGCTTTTGGGTCATTACTATTTTATTTATATTATTTATTTTCCTTTATGCTTCAAAACCATTTCTGTCCAAGGGAAATACAAAGGGAGCCACACATGCGAGCTACAGATAGGATTTTATTAATAGTCCCGTTTTGTTTTTTTTTTTTTTAGAATAGGTAAAATTTTTTATATTTAACTTAATATATCAGAAGTATTATCATCTCAACATACATCAATGTAGAAGCACTGAGATGTTGTACATATTTTTCCATGCAAAATTTGTGAAACCTATCATGTATTTCACATGTCCAGCACGTTTCATTTTGGACTAGCAACAGTTTGAATGCGCAACAGTGTCGTGTGGACAGTATCTATAAAATTGAATAAGCCAGTTTCATACTATTACATTGAGGATATATTTTTATAAGAAATGCTAATAAAAATACACACTGAAGCTGGCTGTGTCCAGGTAAAATAGTTAAATTTCTAGGGTGCCTGGGTGGTCCCATTTGTCTTCAGTTCAGGTCATGATCCTGGGGTCCTGAATCGAGCCCTACTCTCTGCTTAGCAGGGAGCTTGCTTCTCCCTCTCCCTCTGCCCGCCGTTCCCCCTGCTCGTGCCCCGGAGCTCTCACTCAAATAAATAATATCTTTAAAAAAAAGTTTCATTTCCTAACTTCCCGATTTCTTTATATTGATAAGAAAGAATCTGAAGCAGATCATTGCCTCATTATCTCAGTAGGTTAATCACACCAGATTACTTTCTCTTCAAGATCTTGTGAAGTTGAACAAAGAAAAAACTCATTTAATGTAGGGGTGGGAGACCAGAAGGGGAAAGCTCTCATAACCCACCAATGCAGTCAGGGGCAGACCCCCACAAGACGAAGCTTACTTCACTACCATGGCAAAGAAGGAAGATTTTCTCCTTGCCTGGCAACAGCCCAGTCAATGAGAAATTGCCACAACTCAGCCAATGAGGAACTGCCAGCATCCTTAACTCTCACTTTCCTCCAATGGACTTATGTGCAAAGCAGCCCCTCCCCACTTTGTTTTTTTGTCAACAAATTAACACCGCTCTCTTCTGCTCTCCAGACTTGCCTGTGGTTTTCGCATAGTGTTCGTGGTCCAGAACTGCAATTCCTTTGCCATTCTTGAATAAAAACCTTTGGGGGGTAAAATAACTGGCTGTTGTATTTTCAAGGTCAACAGTCGAAGCCCTCCTTGATGACACAGAACAGTAGATCACTTCTGATCTCCTTGAACTTAAGTGCCTGATCCAATAAGCACGCATAACACTCAATATTCATAAATAGGGAAGAAAAGAAATCATAATGCCTGTGCTTTGTAAATTTAAAAATGCTGGTGCATCTAGGAGGCATGAGGCAAATTGAAGTGTTATCCGCAAGAGCAATGCTAGGGCACCAGGGAAGAAAACCCAGTCCGAAATAAAATTTTTTTTTTTTTTAATTTATTTGACAGAGAGAGATCACAAGTAGATGGAGAGGCAGGCAGAGAGAGAGAGAGGGAAGCAGGTGGGACTCGATCCCAGGACTCTGAGATCATGACCTGAGCTGAAGGCAGCGGCTTAACCCACTGAGCCACCCAGGCGCCCCCGAAATAAAAAATTTAACATGGATGCAATGGGGACCAGAACAGGCAGGAAAACCGACATGACTGGATTATGTGGTACTGAGTTCGTACTTCCTGATTAGACAGTTAATCCTACCATTGATAAGAAAGAAAGAAAAACAAACAAACTCCAATGCTCTGTACTTAATTTTAAACCAGAGCAAATGTTCTCTTCATTTGCTCTTTCTGTGATTTTAACCACCAGTGGGAGGGAAAAAAAAAAAAAAAATCACCCAAACTATGGAATTCAGAGTATTTTCCTAGGTGCCCAGAGCAGTCTGGTCCTGCTGTTTTGTAATAAAGAGCCATCTTCTTCTTCCTAAGACATACCTTCTTCCCTGTAGCAGCGGAAAGACAGGGAAAAAACGAGGCAGAGATAAGTTTCTCCAATCATTTCCAAGAATCGACTTTATTCACTTTGTTCCAAACTCAAAGCCCTGTAGTTATCTTGAAAATCTTAGGGGAGTAGAAAATCCAGTTTCCCCTTCACTGTAAGGGGGATTGCAGCTGTGGCACCATCTTCCCACTGAAGCCCATTTGACTTGTAACAGGATGGTCGGTGAACACTTACACCTACTATACACAGACACACACACACACACACACACACACCCAAAGGTTCAATGCACACTTAGACACACATCCCATTCAAAAGTCTCACAACACACACCACAGATACACATTCACATAAACCCTATACACATATACAAGTATTTGCAAAGATAACTATTGAACTCAAGCTATGTTTGTTCTACTGAGTCACTCATTTATAAATTCTAGAACTTGCTCAATATGTAAGACTTTTTAAAAGGGCTCTCGTTAGGTTTTTTTTAAAAAAAAAAACTGTTGCTGGTCATTTGTATTTACTTTTCTTTCTTTCTTTCTTTCTTTCTTTGGCAGACAGAGATCACAAGTAGGCAGAGAGGCAGGCAGAGAGGGGGGGGGGGGAAGCAGGCTCCCCGCTGAGCAGAGAGCCTGATGTGGGGCTTGATCCAGGACCCTGGGACTATGACCTGAGCCGAAGGCAGAGGCTTTAACCCACTGAGCCACCCAGGCGCCCCTATTTTTCTTTTTTGATTAATATCTTCCATTAGTTTTTAGTTTCGCTGTTCTGCTTTCCCAGTTTTTTCTTTTTCTTCCGTGTAATAGTTGGGAAGAAGTAAAAATTTCATCCTTCAAAAATATCTTAAAATAACTTTCTCTGAGTAGTTAAAGTAACTGCCTCATCATATATGGGATAAAAGTGACATATATGTAAACCACAGCTGGCTATAGGCTATAGATACACGTCAAAAAGAATAACAAGTCTTCCAGTCAATTTTGAATGTTGACAAGATGGAGGCATTTCGTTTTCTTTTCTTTCTTTTTTTTTTTGGAGTAAAGGAGAAAACACATCTGTTCTTACCTTGCACATCAAAACTCTCTCATGTCACTTTAGTAACGTTAGCTCTCGTTGCTATGCAAGAGATCTTTGATCTTCCTGGAAGAAGCCACCTTATTTGAGAACATGACAAGGCTCACAGAAAAGTACAACACAAACAATGTCGTGGGAATGACATGATGTTTGTACGCGCTGGCGTTTAAACGTGATCGGCATCAATTCTGGAGAATTCTGTGCATTGTTGTCGGTTGTTTCATCAATATTTCTCTTTGGAGAATCTTCGGAGAATTCTCTTTGGAGAGTCGCCTTCTGACAGAGGGATGTGGACACGTGAGGATGTCCACTGCTATTTTGATTCCTTGATACAAACCCCATCAGCGGGTATGTTCCCACTCTTCTGTGTCACCTCTTTATTTTGGTTGAATTTTCTGCTCCAGTGAGATAGGAAATCATGTGATGAGTGATGCGTTCAAGGAGGTGGACTTTCTACTGGATGACACTTTCTCAGACTTTGTTGGAGGAGGTCTGTGTAGGGATTTCCTTCTTTTTACCAGAGACCTATGCCAAATTGATACTTAGGGGATACACTAGTCATGCACAGGCCCCACAGATACATCTGGTATGTATTTGTGACAGACTTTAAGCAATCGTTGCTGTTGTAGGTTTATTCAAAGTAACTTTCCCTCTATCCATGGAAAACGCAACGGCAACATTCAATAAGGCTGTCTCACTGGGAGTTCAAGACTGATAAAGCCATTCAGGAAGTAGAAAACAAGGAGTCAAGGGAAGAAAGCTCAGTGGGATCGTTCTTAGAAATCATCTTCGTAATTTGAGTTTTGTAAGCTCCATCAAGAATCAGGTTGGGGGGGCGCCTGGGTGGCTCAGTGGGTTAAGCCGCTGCCTTCGGCTCAGGTCATGATCTCAGGGTCCTGGGATTGAGCCCCGCATCAGGCTCTCTGCTCAGCAGGGAGCCTGCTTCCT
>NW_019154114.1:12243885-12613242 GCF_002288905.1 Enhydra lutris kenyoni
AAAAAAAAAAAAAAAAAGAATCAGGGCAGAACTCTTGTACTAAGGGACTGCAAAATGGTGGGTAAATCCAAGTTAATTCAGATCCCATTTTACCAATTATTAATCAAAGACATTAGTATAATCAGAAGAGTAGTAATTAAATAGGCCTTGTCCCCTTCCCAAATGTTTCTCTACACTAGTACCTGGAATTAAAAGTATGTTTATGGCCTTACTGATTTGGCTCTTTAGGATGGCATGAGAGAAGTCCAGCAGTGATAATGTGCATTTTAAAACTAAAAACTAATGCTGTGCTTATCTGCAGTTATTAATGCAGATACATGTAATATACACCTGAGGAAAGGATATATGTAGCCATGTGAAATACACATTTTTACAGATACTCAATATACATATGAATTCTGCAATATATTTCATTCATTGTACACATAATGAACATACCTAAAAAACCTACTGTAACCAATTCTCTAGTAGAGAGAAAACAGTATTTTTCTGAGGACTATGTGCACAATATTGCTAAGATTTTCCCATTTCTGACTTTATTCAGTCTCAAAAATTCGTACCAATAAAATGGTAGCATGAGGAGCTGGAAAAACTCTCTCCCTAGTAAAACAGAAATCTGATGATAATTAATCTTAAAAAATCATTTTATTTATTTAGAAATTGTCCTAAGAGCAGACAGAGCAGAGGAAGAAGCATAATCATTCAACGTAAGGCCCCTTCCTGGGACAAGGGGCTTAAACACAAATTCTGACCAAATATTGACTGAACTATAAGCAACTCTGACCCGGGGAAGTGGACAGGAATCAGGTTTCAGAATCCAATCATACTCATACCTGGAAGAGTCTGTACATGCTCAAACCTAGGTCCTCTCAAAGCAATCCTAAAAACAAACAAACAAACCCCCCAAAAACCAATCCTAGAGGGAACTTCCTAGTTCAAAGACCCAGGATGAAGAGGAGGCATTAACGTAAAGCCCTGAACTATGACGGTATTCTCCAAGCCACAGACACAGCCCATGATCAAGGGGAAAAATCTAACTGACAATGAATACCTAAGCACGACATGGGACGATAATTGGCTTATTCTACCCAGGACAACCCTGAGTACCCAGGCTCTAGGATAATAACAAGAGAATGAAACAATTTGTGCAGGGACAAGGAACCTTGAGCAGAGGGAGACAGACTTGCCAGAATTAGTTCAAGCCAGTCACTTAGCCAATAAACAACGGAGCAGAAAATAAGCAGGCAATAAAAGCCACGTTGGAAGGACCCCTACTGCTGACAGCCCCTCTTAGAGAGTGCATCACAGAGAGCTCTCAGACGTGCCAAACCCAATCAAGCGACAAGTCTTCTATCCCGAAACATTGTATCAGAAACGGTGAAACTTACACACAAAAGGACTGTGGCTCTTCTACATACTCAACCAAAGAAAGAGATGGAGGCAAAGTTTCTTTTCTAGGCTCTCCGCTCACCATCCAGATAAAACCACAATGCCTGTTCACCTGCTCATCCAATTCCTACTTTTTCTCCTGCTAGCAATTTCGTGTGCATTTACCTTAGGTTTGCTTTAGACATTATACTTTCAGTAACCATGAAAGGATTTGGATTTAAAATTGCCATTTAATTGGAAAAAAAAAACCCACCATATATATAAATGTAATTAGAGATGTGTATATATATACAAATACATATGTGTGCAATCAAGAAAGGTATTTCTAACTGGCCCCTTAATTATGTAGCTCTCAATTGTGCTGAAAAGTGTGAGTAAAGTCTCTGAACCCATTTTCTAACATTTCTAGATTTCTCAGACACACTGGGCTAAAATCCTAATATTTTCTTTTTGCACAGTGCTTAAGGCCACTCTTCTCTCGTCTATTAACTGACTCAGAGAAAGTTAGAGTAAATTGTCCTTGACTGCACAAACACCCAGACTTTTTTTTCCCCATGAATACAAATAGAAGATTTTTTAAAGTTTGACAGTTTGCAGACATGATTCCCAAGACAAATTAAAGATCATGAACGCTTCCCCCCAACCCCCACAATACTTTGATTTTTCGGATGTAACCTTGGCGGGGATTCTGATTCTGACACTGTTTGGCAATCTTTGGAAAGCGAAAGTCTCTCTCTAGACACTTTAAGAAAAAATTAATTTAAAAAGTGTGAATTTGATGCAGGAAGCAGAAACCAGACGACCTCAAGTACTTTCCCAGTTTAAACAATTGATGGTTTCATAATTTAATATGCAGAGAACTCATACTCTCCTCCTCCTGGACTTCTAACAGACGTTCCCACCATATGTTCCCCCTGTGCTTTCGGCAGTGATCCACTGTAGCGATTATTTGATTGAATTGAAATTTTGTTTTGTGTATTTGTCATCCCAGTAGCTCCTTCACTTCTAAAGGCCAAGGTCCAAGTCTGAAATGACTTGTTTTTTCTTTTTTTTCCCCCATCGCCATACTCCAAGTTCCATAGATAAAGCTTAACACAAAAGTGATTCTGTTTTTTTAAAGGATTTTATTTATATGAGACAGAGAGAGAGAGACAGAGAGAGACTGCAAAAGTGTGGGGGGTGGGGCCAAGAGAAGGTGAGAAGGAGACCTGCTGAGCAGGGAGTCCAAACCTGGGACTTGATCCCAGAACCCCGAGATCAGGACATGAAGGCACCCAGGTGCCCCACTCAAAAGTGATTCTAAATATGGAATTAAGTGAACTGGAGAAATTAATACTTTGATAGTATTAAGTTATTAAAATTTATTTACTTCTGGTTCTTAATTTCTACTTCAGAAAAAAAAGGAACAAAGCATGTGTGGCCTTAGCAAGAAGCAGCCACGAGGGGGACAGGTTCTGAGTGGAATGATCAACGTTTCCTCCCTTGGTAGACAATCTCTCAAGCCTCTTATTTCCTAGCATATCCATGTAGATGGTATAGGTTTTGGTCTTCAAGAGTTACTTGTGAAAATACCAGTATCTTGGTAAGGCAGAATAGAAGAAAGCACAGAAGTGGGACAAAGAGCAGGCATGCTGTGGGGCAAGGGAATCCTAGATAAAGCCAGACACAGAACGGGACACTTTGCTTCCTTTCCTCCTTGTATGCCTACCATATGCCAGACACATACTAGATCCATGCCTGCACGCATCTTGAGGGCTGTGGAGAAGAGGGATTATTAAGCAAGAAGAGTGCCACAGAGTGATCCATCCTGGGTTTAGGTAAAGGCCAGGGGGATTACCTGGGTGAATCAGGGAAAGCTTCCAGGAGGTGGTGACCTTTTGGATGAGATCTGAACAACTACAGAAGTTAATGAGGTAAGAAATAGGGAAAACACGATCCATTCAGTGCCAACAATGTACACAGAGGAGAGAGAATGTAGAGCAAGTAACAGTTTGAGATCCACATTGTAAGGTCTGGAATGTTCAGGAGAAAAGAAGGTGGGAAAAGAGGAAGCTGATCTCTGTAAACTGTAAAACATGCAGACCACATTAAGGAAGTCCATCTCAGGATCAGAGGGTACTCCTAATTTGAGCAGCCATCAATCAATTTTGTTTATAACACAAAGACTGTTGGTTATTACAACCATGCAATTTGCAACTTGTCTTTGAAGTTAAAAAAGAAGAAAAGTAATATTTCCGATGGTAAAAATAAGGATCCCACAGCTATACAACATTGTTGCCAAATTACTAACAAAAATCTATTTCCTTCCGTGGAGGTAAATTTTAATGTCCAGACAGACAGGCAGGCAGAGGCTGCCACGTGGCCAATAAAAACTGTAGGGAATGCTGGAAAGGCTCTGCTGGGAGCAGGGACTGCAGATGCCCAGACAATGCAGGAGAAAACGCTTTCTCTCGGGATCCCCAGGGTCAGGGCGGCTGCCACGGTGGGAGCCAAAGTCATTTAAACCTCACTATAAATGACTCAGGGGAGGCTCTTCCTTTCCTGTGGGCTCAGCACCACCTTTGCTACATGATGCCTGGTATCTCTGCAGCCATCAGGCAACAGATGGGGGGTGGGGGCTGAAAAGCAGAAGACAGAAAGCATTGAGGTCTTTGAAGAGGTCAGGGAGAGGCTGGCCAACCAAGCTTTGAGCCAACCACCCCCTTGAACAGTCGTGATGTGGGAACATAACCTCCTCACAGCATTGGGCATCACAATGAGGATAGTGTCTACCCACGGCCAACATCGTCCTAATTGACAAAGGAAGCCCACGACAGCCCCCGTGGATGCAGTTTGGAGAAGCAGCGTGGGGGTGAGGTGTGCCCCTGGCCAGTATCTCGTCCAGGCAGCTTAGAAATCATCTGATCCAAGCGTCGTGTGTGCTTTTAACTCCTGCAAGCTAGAGATACAGAGACAGAGAGAGAATCTGTTTTGAATGAGAATCAGTGTAGATCACCACAGGAGAACCCCAGCTAACAACACAGAATTCCTCCTTCTCTGATTTTATAAAAACATTTATAAATAAATAGATCTGTAGGAAACAAGTATTAAATTCCACTTAATTTTAAAGACTATAACTTTCCTGTGTCCTTAGTAGTGCAATAGGAAGACTGACAGACTTGGAGCAGAAGAGATCAGAGGGCAGCCCCACGCTGGTCAAGTGCGGGCAGGAGTCAGTCCCTTGACACAGAGCACCCCGGTATGTCCCAGCTGTGCTCTCTGGAAGAATCCGGTTACCATCTCTATGCTGCTGCAAACGCAGCCCGTGTCCGGAGGGCATGAGAGGAAGGGGAAGCTGGACCAATCCCACTGGTGTGAACTTGCAGGTGAAAACTTCTCTATGCTCAGGGACATCAGACAGGTGTCCTGTTGATTCCACAATTCTTCCCTCCTTTGAGATCCTAAACACTCATGCACACATGGAAATGGACACACTGTAACTTGGGAAAATGGGACAGACTTAGCTATTGGGAAAGATTACTAAGCTTTAAGAGACACGGTCTTCCTTTAAGGATGTGGTATTTTTGCTTCGGATGATGGGAGCGATACAAATAGAGAATGGGGTCGGGAAAAGTGTTCTCGCGGAGATTCTGATAAATATTGAGAAGACAGCTCCCCGTCCAGCTGCCTGCACCCTGGAAGCACCCAGAGCCAACTTATGCTGGAGGCAGAACTGTCACGTGATAGCAGCGGAGGAAGAGAAAGGTGACAGCATGGTTCTGGTCCACAAAACTGTCACGCGGTCACGACAGCTAGTGACGCTGGACCGCCCACCATGATGCGGGCGCTACTTGGGCACAGAGAGCTGTCGGTCACAGAGGTTTCAGGGACCACAGAGGCCAACCGTCTCTGGAGTCTCACTGTACTCCACACCATCCTCTGAGCGGTCATTCAGTCTAAACCCAACAGGCGGCATCACGAGGAAGAGAACCAGCAGTTTCTAGGTCTGGCTCCTAAAGAGTCTCCCTCAAGAGCGGGGAGAGGAGCTTGTGCTCTCAGACACGCCTGCTCTCCGACGGAAGCGCTGTTCTCCCCGTCCCCACCAATGGCCTCATCATTCCTCACGGTATCGACATGACATTTACATCTCAAACGACAATGGATCCCACTCGGGGTGAATGGACAAGGGAGCTCCTCAGAGCGTCTGAAATTAAGAAAAAGGATCTTTGCATAAAGTTTTATGTTCACAAACCATTTTTCAAGCATTTCACTCATCCAGGAAACCTCATAAGAACACTACAGTCTGGGAAGGTCCATTTCTTCACGGACAAGTTGGAACTCGAGTGCCTTGTTCACCACCTGAATACTGGCGGGCACTTCCCACAGCAAAGTCCTGGTTCTCACGGCACAGACACGTCAATGCTTCATGTCACCTAAACAGACTTTTCCCTGTGTCATTTCCCAAAGACAGCACAGGAGATGAAGCTGTATTCAAGTTCAGAAACAAATTTAGCGACTTACTGATGGATCTCAGGTTTCTTCCAGTCTGACTTTCAAATGCTTGTGTGGGAGATGGCAGGATGTGGAGCACCCAGAGGAAGAAAATGAGACTTGTGGTAATTGTAACCAATCCTCACCCCCCAACCCCCCACCCCGAGCTCCCAGGGAAGGGGACTGACTCAGGGACTGCTCTATCATGTCCTGACTTCTCTTATATATTTATTTGTTGCCACTGTTTCCTGCTCACCTCACAGCCACCAAAAAGAGGATTCTGTTAACACTGTTAACATGGACGTTCTTCCGAGACAAAATGGCCTTTAAGAAAAAATGATGCTTAAAAAAAAAAAAAAAGATGCTGCAACATGGCCAGGTAGCCTTAGTGCCTTGAAATCTCCAAGTCATCTTATGGTGGTGCAGGGTGGCAAACGGTTATTTTTACCTCAGATGGGTGTGGTGTTCATGAGGTTGTTTGTGCTGGGTTTGGGGGGGGAATGGGCCTAATAGGAAGCATGTTTATTGACTCTTTGTTTTAAGGATAGCAGAGCACTATAAACACACATGTTAGTGTTTTCAGTTGACTGGTTAAAATTTGTAGCCCAACAGGATTTAAGATATTGAATAGACAATACAGTCTCTTAATGATTGATGTTTTCATTGGGCAAGCTGGGAGATAGGAAGAAAATTAATTCCATACACACACACACACACACACACACACACAAACACATACATGCATATATATATACACATATACAGAATGGGTAACCCAAAATTTTTGAAAATTCTACTATGTAGTTACTTTCTAGAAGAAGCAGTAATTTAAAAAAAAAAGGAGCAGTAATTCATTATTTACATGTCACTGTAGGATCCTACATTACGTATTTAAGAAATATTATAACTAGATAAGGGGTGCATGTGTCACAGGAAACCAAAGGTTGTAGGCTTCTCATTGACATATCCCGCTCTATTCAAAGGGAATTCAGAGATAATTTTCATCTGTTTAGTCTCTGTAGAGTACTTTAAAATATTTTAAAATTCATGGGAATAATCAACACTCAGAAGAATTACATCTTTGGCAATGAAAAACACATTGAGAGGTTTTAGAGCTGCTGCAAACTGCCACTCAAGCTTATTATTTATGAACTCCTTGCTCTTTAAAATCGAGAACAAAGCAATTAACTACAATTTCACACCTTCAGGAAGACTAAGAACATAGTCTGCTATCTATTGTAAATTCCGAAGTGTGTTCTTTCACTTAAATTTATAGTTCCATTGCATGGAAATTTTCCTCTTATTCAAAAGAAAGTTAGAAAGTGAATCTTTTATTGTTTTTTTTTTTTTTCACTGAAAACGGACGATGCATACCAATTTTGTTCTTAAGAAAATAAGCTTAATAGACCCCATTGTAAAAATAATTGGGGAGCCAATATTTAAGACGACAGTACCCAGAGGCAGACCATGTTAAGGGAGGCCACGTGCTCCCTGGTTTGTACAGGGAGTTTCGCGATCACGAGTGCTCAAGTGCAAGCCTTGGTAACCGTGTGTGTTCAGGTCAAGGGCAGGGCACTTAGCACGGGTCAGGGCCTCAATCCCCACAGTGACTGTGCTACGGTCCTACCTCCAACCACCCATGCACTTGACTCAGGGAGATCAGGGAGGGTCCCCGGGGTGGCGGGGGAGGCGTGGGCTGGAACCCGGGCAGCCTGACCAAAGCGCGAGCACCCCTCCCTGCGCACGGCAGCTGCCCAAACAGGAGCGCCCAGCAGGTGCCGGGAGAGCCACGCGGCATCCACGGCTTCACCCCTGAAGACCGCACCTCCGCACGGCTTCCGCCCAAAGAGAGTAACCGGACGTTCCTTTTTGAGAACAATGAAAAGAACAGAACGACTCCCTTGCTTTGCATTCTTCAGAGCTGCTCAAAGAAGGAATAAGAATTGAGCGGGCATCGCTCGTGCTTTCGACGCACACACTGGCCTCTCGTTCTTCCTCTTCCTACGGCCTGAGTGAGGGGCCTGCCGCCTCCCCCTCAGCCATTCCATGAGACCCCAACATCATCCTTCCAACCTCAATCTCCGCTCCGTTCAGATTTTCGGAGTGGTTCTGCTCACGACCAGTCCACTGCTCGAGGAAATGTTCAATGGCTATTCCTGACCACAGGATAAACTCCGTACAGCGCAGACCTTGTGGGTCTGGGTCCCAAACGGACTCGCCACACCCCCTTCTCCCATGAAGAAGCAACCACCGATCCCACCGTTTCCGAGTAATTCCCCTCCCCCACCCCACCCCCAGGACTAGTCCACAAACACCAGGATCTTGCTAGGTTTAGTGGTGTGGGGGGCTGGGAAACCCCGGTAATTGCAAATATAAACTCTGCATGGATCC
The DNA here is from genome assembly GCF_002288905.1 of Enhydra lutris kenyoni. Classification (NCBI taxonomy): domain Eukaryota; kingdom Metazoa; phylum Chordata; class Mammalia; order Carnivora; family Mustelidae; genus Enhydra; species Enhydra lutris. The sequence goes on from NW_019154114.1 coordinate 12,252,136, forward strand.
CGCCCTCGAGTCCCACACACGTATTGCTCAGGTGGGCCAGGCCCCTCCCCAGCTAAAATGAAACAACCCAGAAGGATGAGTGCGACTTTGGAGAATTTATCAAATTCAGTTGGGAACTGTGTTTTTCGCTCAGCTATTTTTGTCATCTCAACAACTCAAGCGGATGAGCACCCCTGGTGTGGAAATGGGGCGGGTGTCAGGCCTGGGGTGGGGGGGGGGAGATTAGGGTCAGGGTGTTGACCTTCACGTAGGAAAACACACAGTGATTTCCCCTCTGCGGTCAGACTTCCTTTCTGTATTTATCTTGAAATTTGCCGCAACTACAATTTTGCACTTTCCCACTACTGGTCCCATAGTTTTCCTGATTTAAAGGAATTGTTTCCCACCCACTGCTTATTCAAAATAGGGAGCACGATCACTGTTCCGATCTACAAAGCTGTGCATGGTGCCCAGCTCGGGGTAAAATGGCAGCTCCCTCCTGTGAGGTCCCACCGCTCTGGGCTCTCAGGCCGCACCATGGTGACAACGGAGCATTTAGGAAGCAGTGGGATTCCTCCATTATCAGGCCCTGATGAAGATACCTGCAGTCTTGTTAGAGCCTAGATCGGAGCCCTCAAAACCTGTGGCTCAACAAGTATTTTCTGCTCAAAAATCTGTGTCATATTTTTTTCTTCCCTATATATTTTCTTTTTAAAAAATAATTTACCTTTCATTTGCTTTCTCCTTTTGTATTTAAAAAATTTTTTTCCAAGCTGCCTTTCCAATGTCAAGTGCTTCAAGCATTTAATCTGTTAAGCCTCCGTTCCCTCCAGTGTAGATGGGAGATAAGACTATTATCTAAAATGGAAGGCTATTAGGGGAACTGATGGAAACAATGCATGAACAAAGTTAGCACCTGTCAGAGCCACTGACTAACTGGTGGGAAGCAGAAGGACAGGCCGGACCTGGGCTGGGAACACAAAAGGAGACCTATTAGGGCCCAAAGGACACTGCTGAGTCATGGGGCAGGGAAATAGAGACAGGAGAGTATGAGGAAAGCATGGAAAATATCACTAGAGAAACCTCGTCCACATGAGAAGTCTTTCCATTCAAGTAAGTTTTTGCTGGAAATTTCACAAAAGCAGAGTATGTGTGTTCTAGCATCCAGGGTGTTTCTTGTTCACAAATGACATGGCAAGTCCATGCAGGACACGGAGGGGACTGAAAAAGAAGGGAGGGTTCTCAAAACTGGGAATCACACTGAATTGACGGAGTTCAGCGCAGCATCCCGCACGCAGCCCTCCGTGGAGACTGGAGCTGCAGGAGGAGGAAAACTGATCTAGGGATCGCACTCGGTCCTTCCTGCTGCAGGGAAGCCGGGGGCTCCGCCAGTTGGAATGGATCCCACCTACCCACCGCGGGGGTGACTCAGCGCCACCCACTGATCAGATCAGTTGGCAATAAAATGCATGAGTGACCAGCAGCAAATGGTCCTGCCTTCCCGTTTCCCTCTCGTTTCCTACATAAACAATCGACCAGGTGCTGAGGTTACAGAAGAGATTGCCCTTTAGTGTCAGGGAAGGAAAAAAAAAAATCCATCAACCCCTTCCCCACAGAGTGTTATTAAAAACATCCAAGGAGGGGGGGACGTGCTCTGAAAAAGAAAAAGATTTGCTTGGACTTGCCGCTGTAATTGTTTAAGTAATTTATTTTGAAATAGTTAATGTCTATCTTTGTTATTTTCTAAGACGCCGATGGGTTTAATAAGATTAGGAACATGCATAACAAACTTACGATTTTATTTACTTGTCAGAGAAAGAGAGCAAGCATGAGAGGGGGTACAGCAGGCAGAGGGAGGGGTGCTCCGTGCTGAGCAAGGAACCCGACAAGGGACTAGATCCCGGGACCCTGGGATCATGACCTGAGCCAAAGGCAGACGGACCGAGCCACCCAGGCTCTCCATGAGTAACAAACTTACATCACGAAGCATCGGAGTTTTTTCTAGCTGTGTATCGAATCAGCATAAACCCAGCCGCTTGCAACAGCACATATTTCCTTTCTCACGGTTTGCATGGGTCGGAGCCCAGCCCCGGCGGAGCGGGTCCTCTGCTCAGGGCCTCACAGAGCAGCAAACAGGCATCTGCGGGCTGGCATGCTCGCCTGGAGGCCTCCCTGGGAAGAACCCGCTCCAGGATCATTCGGGCTGTGGTCAGGATGCGACACCCGCAGCTGCCTGAGAGCTTTGCCCCCAATGGGGTGCGGGCGGCGAGGGGGGCTGCCTCGGGGGCTAGGGGCGGCCCACAGGGCCCAGGAGCCTCTGGCACAACCTCGCCTCAGGACCTCCTCACCCGTGGCCACCTCCTTCCTCAGCATCAGGAGCGGAGGCTCTGGCTCCAGACTGCTCTGCCCGAGTCTTCCACAAGCTCATGTCACCACAGCAAGGACATTCTCTGGGTCCCCCGCAGCTACGGGTCCGAAGCACAGCACGGGTCCTGCCAACACTCGAGGGGAGGGCACCGCACAAAGGCACGGACATCGGGGACTGGGGCCCACCGGGGCTCACTTTGGGTGGGTAAGTGAGGTGGAGAACCTATAAAAACACATTCCCAGCCAGTATCACTGTATCTAAAATTTAAGGCTTAAAGAAATGACGGAGAAGCTCAATGTCGTTAAAACTAAAAACTTCTGCTCTGGGACAGAGAATGTCCGGAGAAGGAGACGACCAGCCACAGCCTAGAGGAAATACTGACCAGAGACACCGCAGATGAAGGGCTGTTGCCAAAACATCCAAAGAACTCTCCAACCTCATCGTGATTAAACACTGAGCCTAAGACCCTAACAGACCCCTCACCAAAGAAGATCCGCAGATGGAAATAACACTTGGAAAAAATGCTCCTTATCGCATGTTATCAGGGAAATGCAAATTGAAACAATGAGATACAACTCCACACCTGTTGCAGTGGCCACAAGCCCGACGCTGACAACAGCAAATACTGGTGAGGGTGTGGGGCAACACGGGGGTCAGCCCTTGCGGGGGCGGGGCCATGGGGGGGGACAACGGGGCAGCCACTTGGGAAGACAGTCTGGCAGCCACTTATGAAACTAAACCTCCTCTTACAATCTGATCCAGTGATCACCCTCCTTGGAATTTTCCCCAAAGGGGTTGAAATCGTGTGTCCACACAAATCCTGCCCATGGATGCGAGAGCAGCTTGATCCAGGACTGCCCAATCTTGTAAGTAACCAGGACGTCCTTCAGCAGGTGTGGTCCGTGCGGTGCGTGGTATATTACTCAGCGCTAAAAGGACGAGAGCCATCAAGCCATGAAGAGACAGAGGAATCTTAAATGTGTATTTCTAAGTGAAAGGAGCCCATTTGAAAAGCTACACTAGGACTCCAACCATAAGACATTCTGGAAAAGGCAAAACTATGGAGACAAAAAAAGGAGCCGTCGTTGCCAGGGGGTCAGGTCGGGGTGGACTGAGTATACGGAGCCCAGGGGATTTTCAGTGAAAATACTCCGGATGTTATCATGATGAGGGACATAGGTCATTCTACCTCTATCCAAATCCACACAATGGCCAACACCAGGAGTGAACACTAATGTCATCTTCCTCCTTCAAGTAATTATGACGTGTCCATATGGGTTCATCAGTTACAACACATATACCATTCTAGGGGGATGTCCACAATGGGGGAAACCATGCCTGTGTGGGGTAGGGAGTCCATGGGAAATCTCTATACCTTCCCCTCGATTTTGTTTTGGAACATTCTCTATGAAAGTAATTTCTTTTAAAAAATTAAAGGACTGAAGAAAACTTGGATAGAATAACACCTGGTATCCCCATTTTCACTGTGATCCTTACAAAAGTTAAAGTTCTTGAATCAGATACCCTCATAGCAAGGAAATTTTAAATTTAATGAAATATGAAGAGAATTTATAAGAAAAAATTGAGCCTATAGGTTATGTTTACATTTCTGTCATGGAATTTTGCATTTAAGAATTAATACTTCCATGGACCATATTTTTCTGATTTGCTTGTGGAGAGTCAAATAAAAATCTTTTGTGATAACCAAAAATAGAATCATAGCTTTTGATATGGGATAGAGCCAGCTGCTGAAAATTCAATCTTAACCTGAAGCCAACAGCGACATTTGAATGTCAGGGACTAACCTGGGGAGTAAACAAGTGAATACTTCCTCCAGTGACTGTAAATAATATTTTTTAAAATTCTTCAAACATAATTTGATTTCTATATAGAAGCTAATACATTTAGATTAACAATTTTTTAAAATAGTCCCTAGTATAAAAAGTTATACATGAACATTAGTTCATTTGAGTATTTTAAACCTTTACTGAGAATCATTTCTATCTATTGGACCTTATTCTAGGTATTGGAAATTGCATTAGTTATTTATTGATGCTTACCAAAATAACCTCAAAACTCACTGGCTGAAAACAGAAAACACAGACCAGCAGTTTCTGAAGCTCAGGAATCTGGGAGCAGTGTCGCTGGGGCGTTCTGACTCAGGGTGTCCCATGGGGTTGGCATCAAAATGGCAGCCAGGACTTTGGTCATCTGAAGGCTGCCCTGGGCTTTTAGCATCTCCTGCTAAGGCCACTCATGGGACTTGGCTGGAGGCCTCAGTTCCTCACCGTGTCCGTCCTCCCTAGAGCTATTGTGACATGGTGGCTGACTTTTCCTTGAGTCAGCAATCTGAGAGATAGCAAAGGCACAACCACGGAGCGTAACTTCATCTCAGAAGGGACACACCACCCTCTCGTCTGTAGTGGATTGTCCCAGACACTAACCTTGGTGCAAGGTGGGAGTGAACTGCTCAAGAGTGTGTCACTGGGAACCTGGCTCCCCCAGTAAGACACAAATGAGCCCTATCAGAACAAAATCATTATCTTAGTAGGTAGGCTTCATTTCTGATGATAACCAGTAATCCTATGGTGCCAAGAGGATGAACCGAGGGCACGTATGAGCTGGATAATACCAGCTTGTGTCAAAACAATCTGTTCGCAGCCATCATTCCATTCTCCCCAAGGTCAGAGCACGCATGCCTCTCCCCTGCTCACCATAGTCCGCACCTGGACCTCCTTCCCAGCCTGCAAAGGGATGCCCACTCTTCAAGTATCAGTTCAAATTCTGCTGCCTCCATAAATGTGTTCAACCTCCCCTCCCAACCCAACGTACTCTCTCTTCTGAATCCCACCCTCTTGGGTCTTGTACCAACTGTAATTTTCCCTGCACTATAATTACCCATTGAAGCATTTCTTCCCACTCATGTAGTTTCAGTATTTCACGAGGAGGGACAGGGTCTTCTTTCCTGTATGTCCAACATGGCGGGTTTTCTAGCCATTACAGAGAAGACTGACGGGGGGGGGGGGTATACCACATAGCACGTTGTCAGGAGGACTCAACACAGGCAAGGGACTAGGGGACAGGAAGACATAAAGGACAAGGGGAAAATACATTCTGAGGCTGAAGGTAAGACAAACACGTAATTACAGAAATATACTTTCGAGGACCGTTCCATCCATAACATTGACCATACTGCCTGCATGCCTTTCCCCCAAACTCTCTAGTGAAGCAAATGTTCTATACACTGGGGACATTGACACATACACGGGTTATGCATTTCACAAGATTTTAAGTTTCTCCTCATTTCCATCTTCTTTGGAAGAACAGAGATCCAGACTGGAAAACCATCCATCTCCACGACATCGCTGATTCCCAAATCCTGCTTGACAAACCTTCTTCTCATAGAAGCTTATCGGGTCACATCACATGCTAACACATCAATGGATCCAGGATTTATTTTCCAATCCATTGAAACTCAACAGAATCACGTTAAAGATGAGATCCAAATCTGCTTCCACTATTTAATCTGTGTCATTTCAAAATCACTGTCATTCCCTTCAGCACGTCAGTCCTGCCACTATGTTGGTTCTTTTCCACTGGATGGTCTGGGATGGTTTGTGCTCATTGTTAAAGTAGGTATCCATTAATGCATATAGAATAATAGTAGTATTTTATTCAGTAAATTATACTAAATAACAGAAGTAATACCAATTACTAAAGAAGGAAAGGCATTACAGACTGACCCATTTGGAGCATCTGTTTCAAACACCTTACTGGGATTTACAAAGCCCTAAATAAGCTCAACTACATCTTCCCTGACTTCAGTTCTGCCTCCAACTCAGCACCCCGGCTCCCTTTCCATTTCTCGAGTTTGTGAAACTCTGACCATTGCCAGCGTTCTCACATGACTTCCTTTCCCTATAAAGATACTACTCATTTTTCACATTGAAGACTGGTCATCACTGAGTCCTGGTTTAAATAGGAATTCCTTGAGGGATTTTCCTTAACTATTCTTTTTGAACAGAAGTCCAACTAAATTATTCTCTATCACAGCACTCAAATATCACTGTATTATAATACAAAATTTTAATTTTTATTTGTTCACTTGGTTATTGACTCCCTCCCAGAGTAAATTTTGAGTTCCTGGGGCAGTGGTTTTGATTTGTTTTTAATTTGTCCACTTATAACCAAGCATAAGGTGGTGCCTAGAACATGAAGGACATTCAGAAATAGTCTTGAATAAATGAATTAACATCAATCAAACATCATCTTCTGCTACTAATCCTTTATAAAATTTCACTCTGCATTCTAGCTTTTCCTGAACAAACATTTTAATTCAGTTTTATGGAGTTTTTGTGTTATCATTCACCCAAATGATCTGCCAATCTGAAGCCCATTTTAGGAAACGAAGCCACAGCCATCCATCCCCAGGATGGGACACATCACATTCACCTTGGGTGGACACGCAGGGCAATCATGTACCATCATCAAGTCTAGGATAGAAGAGAGCCACCATCTGAAATAAAGCCATTTCCGGAAACTGAAATGCAAAGAGCGCTAAGAATGCATCTCTTTTAATGAAATCAGAGTGTGAAACTGCCAGCTAACCGTCTATCCCAACGGCACTGCAGAAAATGGAGATGTTCTAATTTTTATTAAACCATATGGAAAAGGCTATAAAAACAAGCACACACCAAGTTGCAGAGCTATACAGTAAGAGTGATTGGACCTGGTTAAATGGTCTTGTTTTTCTGTCCTCTCGTCCTTTTGCCTTCCCATCTCCTTCCTTATGTGTGCAGCACAAAACATTTCTTACCCTTGTCTTCCGTGGCCTGTTTGTGATGGCCTTTCACCCCCGCACACACTCAGCCGTTACCGTGCAGTGTGGGAACCACTAAACCACCGTCACTTTTGCTTTCCCCCAATACAATGTATACTTCCAAGGGAAGCTGCTTAGATATTGTCACATGACTTTGCAACAAAGTCTGAAAATTCTTCTGGTTATAGAGCTGTAGTTAAAAAATTACATTTTCAGTCTATTTCAATGAAATATTCATTTATTTGTTCATTCATTCAGTAGGCTCCATGCCTAATGTGGAGCCCAAGGTGGGGCTCAAACTCATGACTTTGAGATCAAGACCCGAACAGAGATCGAGAGTCAGGCACTCAAGGGTCTAGGCCACCCAGGTCTCCCAAAACGTTCTTTTAAGTACAGGAAGGGAAATTGGGCATTCAGGCATTGTTCTGGAAAATTACATACGTACATATATACATACGTAAATGTCTGGTCTGACAAACTGTTTTAGCTTAAGAATTCTACTTCTTATTTTCTTCAGCCAGAGTACAGCTGAAACCGCAGTAGTTACAACAACGAATTACATTTATGATCTGTCTCACAGGCTCAGAGATTTAAGTAACTGCTATTTAGAGCTCATGAATAAGAAGGACAAAAGAAAAAAAAAGAAGAAAAAAAAAAAAGGATGGTGTTTAAATATCCAAAAGGGCATTTCATTTTAATCTTGTATAAATATGTAATACCTGGAGTAAAGTTGGACACAAATGCAATTATATTCAGGAACATGTATCTAAGAGAACTGTGGAAATTCAAAAATTTATTTTGAATTTTAATAAATACTGGTTCCTATTTATAGCTTACTTGTATTAAAAAGCAACACTGACACATTGATTTATATCATTAATAGAGTATTTTCTCTTGGGGCACCTCCATGGCTCACTCAGTTAAACTACCGACTCTTGGTTTGAGTCCAGGTTGTGATCTCAGGGTCATGAGATCAGACCCATGTCGTCGGGCTCTGTGTTTATCGAGGAGTCGGCTTGGGACTCTCCTTCTCTCTCCCGCCACCCCTCCCCCCACCCCACGCTCTCTTTCTTTCTCAAGAAAGTAAATAAATCTTTAAAAAAAAATTTCTTCTTTTTCTCTGATGATATGGGGAACATGAAATCTGATCTGCCCAAATGGAGTGTATTAACAGGTTACTTGTACCATCCTTTTAAGTGCCAGAAGAAAACATGGGTCTCACATTCAATTTTACATAACCAGACTCAGACAAAGGTTGTACCATCCTGATAGTCTCTGGTATTCTTTAATTCTGTCACACAGAATAAGATGAGTAAATACAACTCCAGAAAACCCTACAAATCCCAGTCTGGATGTGATTTATGGGATGTGAATTGCTCTCCCAGAGTGACTAATGTGAAAAGCCAAAGGGATCCAAATTCCGCTCCAGGGTCTCGACTGGAAAGCTGACGCACAGATTTATCTCCAATGGTTTACCTGATGCTCATGTGTGATGCTGACCCAAGTGGTCTGCAAGGAAATTTTAGAGCTCTTCTGTGGGATGTTAAAAACCTTTATTTTCCTCATCAAAAAAAGTAATCTCCACTTTTTACCCATTGATGCTTCCAAATGTGATTTGGTATTCTCCAAAGAAGGTACCTTGGGACACTCATCCAAGTCTTATATTATAGGAAAAGCACAAAGTCTGGGGTCAGTGGACTAGAATTCCTAGGTTAGCCCCAACCAAGTTTTCTCACCATACACATGTCACCTCACTGCTCTTTCAGCTTTATCTCTGATATGGGAGGGCTAAAATAGGCCTTTATTATATGCAAAAAAAGTCTATCAATTGGGTAAGTTGAAGTAACTTAAAGATTTACATTATTTACTCTAAGTAACCTCTAAGATAATAAAAGAATTGTAGCTAATAAAACGACAATGAAGACAGCACCACATAAAGACATAATCCAAGTTACAAAAAGTGGAAAAAAGCAAATACCAGATGAGACTAACATAAAACAAAGAGCAAGATGGTGAATTTAAACCCAAACATAAAGATAACTACATTAACTTTAAGTAGTCTAATAAGCATGCTATTAAAGACAGAGACTGTCAGATTGGACAAAAAAGCAAGACCCAACTTTAAGGGTGCCTACAAGCAATTCACATTAAATACACAGACATTTTTATAATTAGAAGTATGGGAAAGGTATCAAAGTAGATTTTAGAGAAAAAAAAAAAATGTACCAGGGACAGAAGAGGGTCATTTCATAATGATAAAGCAGTCATAATGAAAAATGCGCCAAGAGTATGTAATTCTAAACCTTTATCCAACTAATAACAGAGCTTCAAAATACATGGAGTTAAAACTAATAGAACTGCAAAGGAAATAGACAAACCTACAATTATAGTCAAATATTTAAACACTTCTTTCTCAATAATTGATAGAAAAAGTACACAGAAAATCAAGAAGGACATTAAAGAGTTGAACATCATTATTAACCAACTTGACCTGACATTTATAGAACACTGCACCAAAAGTAGTATAATATACATTATCTCAAAGGCACATGCTTATATAGAGAACTCTGTGAAATCTACACTCAAAAAAACTCTTAAAACTAAGTTTAGCAAAGTTTATGAAAGATCAATATAGGAATATATATTACATTTCTATGTTCTAGAAAGTAATGATCTAGCATTAAAATAAAAACAGGGCACCTGGGTGGCTCAGCAGGTTAAGCCTCTGCCTTCGGCTCAGGTAATGATCTCAGGGTCCTGGGATTGAGTCCCGCATTGGGCTCTGTGCTCAGCAGGGAGCCTGCTTCCTTTTCTCTCTCTCTGCCTGCCTCTCTGCCTACTTGTGATCTCTGTCAAGTAAATAAATAAAATCTTTAAAAAAAAAAAAACCAGTATTATATGTAACATAAAAAATGTTCTAGTTAAGGATAAAATCAACACAGAGGTCATTAGGGAAGAAGTTGAAAGATAAGTGCAAAGGACCTGGGGCAGGAGCATGGTCAGCCTCAGGGAAGGAACTAGGGCTAACAGAGGAAGAGAGGTTGGGAAAGGAGTCAAGAAGGTGAGGAAGGGATCAGATGGTGTAGGGTCTTTGAGACCTTGGTGAGGAGTTTCTATTTCCTTCTTAGTAACTGTTTTTCTAAGTGACCTAGTATCCCTTGGGAAAAATTACAGCATTTTGCCTGCATTTTGCTAATTCTTTCCCCCAGATTCTAGGTTATTGACATCTACCTGCTCTCTAGGGATCTCCCAGACTTCATCTTCTTAAGGGCTTTATTCTGCATCTTTCTCCCCATCTCTACCTCTATTCCCAGCCCCAATCCAGCAAGCTTCATGTGTAAGCATGCTTTTGTTTGTCTAAAATGGCTCTTGACACAAGCTGCATTCAGACTCTAACCGCAGGGATTTATAAGCCCTTTCCTTCAGATACATGCTTGTATGGAAAGAGTGGGTTTCCTACAAAATCCTAATTTGACTTCAGAATTTATCACGAGTCCTAACTGCACTGTTATTAGTTAAAAAGACTTTGAAAAAGTTACTTAATTTCATCTCCGTTTTCTCCATGTGCCAAACCGGGGAGCGCAAACAGTATCTTCCACTGTCGTCATGGAGATGAAAGGTGGCTTGGGCACGGATTCTGACGGGAGCTTCAGAATAACATAGAACACGCAGACCTTTGTGAATGTTGCCATTAAAAGTGTACTTACATCAAGAAAACTGGCAATACGTTAGCTTATACACTTTGTAAATTTTGACATTCTTTACCTTTCCTCTAGAATCTTTAAAAAAAAAATCACTTTGATTTGTACACAATAGTCATTTTTTCATTGGTCCATGTCCTGTCTTAACTAAAGCCATTAAAAACATGTGTATGTGAAGTTCAGATTTTCCACTTTATCTCACTTGCATTTATTTATAATGATAATCCTGTCCTATAGGTTCAGTACACCCCTGCATCGACAATCCCTCTTCACGAATAAGATTCCCAACAGTTTCAACTGCCTGGGTGGCTCAGTTGTTTAAGTGTCTGCCTTTGGCTCAGGTCATTGATATCAGGGTCCTGGAATCAGGTCCCACATTGGCCTCTCTGCTCAGCGGGGAGTCTTTTTCCCTCTCCCTCTGTGCTCTCCCTCTAATAAATAAAATCTTAAAAAAAAAAAAAAAAAAGATTAACAATAATTTCCTATTACCCGAAACCAGTCCATATGGAAATTTCCCAACGGACCCAATGTGACTTTTAAAACTGATTGTGAATTGTTTTTAAATATGAAAGGATCCTTCAAACATTAGAAAAATTATGTTATGGATATAGGATTTTGGGACCAGAGTTGTTTTTTATTTCCAATACAATTTTGTCAATCACACATTCTCCAAACGCTCAGAAAAGTGAATGAATAGGTAACTTTGTAATCCTTTTTTAGAAACAAGAGAGTCTCACTCAATTAATGGCCTTAAATTTGCACACACATCACAGTTTGCTGGGCCTCACCAGCTAGCGCTGCTGTTCCTTGGATGGAGAGGGAACTGGAATGAGCATTTCTAAGTTTCCAGGTAATTCTGATGCTGCCAGTTGGGGACCACACTTGAAGAATACCGTACTGTCCAATGCTCTTACAACCTTCATGCACATTTTTAGCTACCTTCATTGGTGTATCTGCTCGCCTAACATGGTCACAGAGTTCAGTATTTAAGTTTCTTATTTAAGAACTAATTTTGGAGAACCAACTGTGTGCAAGCTGGACACTAAGTTAACACTAAGAGCCAAAGCTCTGGGTAGTGATGTACTTTCCAACCTTTCTCCAAAGCACTGGGAATACACCAAGCACCAAACAGTTCATGGGAAGGAGAGCAGACATTGTTCCGTTCGTGAGTGATATCCTATGAAGAGAAGGCCAAACCACGCTCTCAGAGAGTGAGTTGGGCTTAGGACGCGTCCCTGTGCACACATACACCATCTACTGAGTTCATTGATCTGAAGGAAACAATCTGGACCTTTTGGGATTTCACAGCTTCCTGATGTAGTGGTAAGAACCATAGTTATTTAGTTGGGAAAGTGAATCTCGGAAGGGTCATAATGATTTTCATTCACCCTTAGGCCAAGGGCACCTAATGGACTTGCTCTGAAAAGTGCCTTTGGGAGAATTTATTTGACTTGGATGATTTTTTTCCCCCTCCACATGAATGCAAATCAGCCCCTTAAAAAAAAAAAAAAAGGCTAAAGGAGTCAGTAAGGCACTACAGCTTATGAGGAGTTCATAGAGCCAGAGGAAAGGAGTCACGGGGGCTCTCTGTAAACCCACCTGTGGGCTTCCTCCAACACACTTGGATGTGTTAGCTGACCTCCACCCTCTCCCCTCCAACTGGACGATGATCCATTCTTGCTGGAGTTGATCAGGCATCATGATGCACGCCTGACACAGCCATTACCCCAGCAGATGCCCTGTTCCAAGCAGCAAACACATCTCAGCCCCAGGCTGAGGGAGCTTTGCACACAGCGCAAGATGGCACGGTGACTGCTACTGGGTTCTGCCATTGAAGGAGCCTTCCCCCCCACCACCCACAGCACCCACAACACCCACACACAGTCAGCCAATTGGAAAGGTTGAAAAGAGACTTAAGAGACAGCATTTTATCAAGGTCATTCATTTGACCATTATTAATACACTGCTTCAAAATTATTTGCTCATGGACCTATCTCTGTTCAAATCAGAGTTTTTTGGTAACAAGAAATAGCCTTCAACTTCATACCGAAAGCACATAAACACTGCTTATGACATGAAAACTTCACAGGTAAGGTGTGAACAGACAAATGGCATGGCACGGGGTAGCTGAGGGGCCGAGCAGGGCTGCAGAAGCCCAAAAGAAACCAAGAAGGTGAGAGGATGCCTGGAAAGGGGGCTCGTTAGGAGCCAGCATTCAAAAGGCTGGGAAGGGAGCCCTTGGAGCTGGGAGGCTTGCAAAGACAAACAAATGGACAGCAATGAATGGGGGTCAAGGACATTTCTCACTGGGATGAGATTTACCCAAAACTCCGGTTATCAGCTCACTGGAGTGTGATGGGGAATCATGGAGTGACAGTTCAAGTATGAAAGAAAGATCTAGAGACGATACAGCCACAAGCTGCATACCTCTTACCCTGAGCAGTGAGCTTACGGGTGTGGCAGCGAGTAGGGCAAAAGGCTAAGGAAAGCCAGCTCCCTCGAGGAATACGAAGGGTTCAAGGAGAAGCACTGTTTCCTGAAGCGGTCTAGCTAACACTAAGCCCAAGTTATCACAGGAAGCTAGGGGTGTCTTAAACACTCTAATCACAAGGACAGGAATTAGAGAAGATGAGTGGAGGTATCTAGTGAAATAGATGGCGGGTATCAAAAGCCAGTTACCATGGAAGAGATCCACAGAAGGGTGTTAGAGAAAGGAATACCTCGCATGTATCATTATTAATGGATGCTTTTAAACCTGGGTTCGGTTCTCAGTGAAGCTCCACCACACCAGACGTTGAATTGTAGAAATTTTGGCAATTATGAAAAGAGTGCAAAATTCACCATCTTTCACTATGTATAGGAAAAAATGCTATATTCCTTCCCTGTCTTTGTGATTATTCGCATTCCCGTTTACTCAACAGGAATCATTAAAAACATGTGATGTGTATCCTTTTTCTTTTCAAATTTGTAATGTTTTGGGTTATTCTCCTGTATACATTTTCACAAATTTCTACTGTTCCTAAGCCCCACAGTTTTCTCAAGCTTGCATAATATTCTGACTTGCTGGTATGCTTTATTAATTCAAACATTTTCAAATTACAGAAACTTGATTGTATAAAATCTTGCTTCCCTTAGGAGAGCTGATTTAACTGAAAAGTAGTGGGCCAGTTATCCTCAAGTTTCTCAATGTCCATCACTGAAAGGTTTTCCAGAATGTATGTTCTACTTTCCATGATCAAACATACCGTGCCCTCTCCAATAGGAGTGTTACCTTGTTTTAGGGAGCACAGCCTAGTGGGTAGAGAAATTGTATCACTTCTTTGTACATTAAAATTAATGTAACATTGTGTATCAGCTATACTGGAAAGCATTTGTAAAAGCAGAAAATAGGGGCAGCTGGGTGGCTCATTTGGTTAGGTGTCAGCTTTGATCTCAGCTCAGGTCTTGATCTCAGGGCCCTGAGTTCAAGCCCCTACTTTAAAAAAAAAAAAAAGAAAAAGAAAGAAAGAAAAGAAAAGAAAAAAGGAAATGGACACAATGTAAGTTTAAAATCCAAAAAAAAAAAAAAAAAAAATAACAAAAAAAAGAAAAAAAAAAAAAAAAAAAAGTATCAGTAACAGGAACAGTAAATGCAACTCTGTTTGGGGCCACAGTCAGGATTCAATCCATTAATCTGTATAAAGTCCCAGGAGAGTGCTGGGCATTAGACGTGACTAGCATATTAGCAAAAGTATTACTGAATAAATATTAGCAAAAGTATTACTCCTGGGGCACCTGGGTGGCTCAATGGTTTAAGCCTCTGCCTTCGGCTCGGGTCATGATCTCAGGGTTCTGGGATCGAGTCCCGTATCGGGCTCTCTGCTCGGCAGGGGGTCTGCTTCCTTCTCTCTCTCTCTGCCTGCCTCTCTGCCTACTTGTGATCTCTCTCTGTCAAATAAATAAATTCTTAAAAAAAAAAAGTATTACTCCTATTACTAAATTGAATGGATTTGATTATTCATGGTTAAGTTTTGTATCCTCTCTTGTGATTCTTATCATTGCCCTCTCTCTTCTTTTTTTGACCTTGTAATTTTCCCTCATCTGTGTTTGGTTATTTCTTTGGTTCCGAGTTTCTGTTTTCACTTTCTATGTTATATATAGATATATAAAAAATACATCAGATCTAAAGTTCTTTCATAAAATTCTTTGAAGACTTTCAGATCATAGACAAACCAAATTATTGGTTTCTGTGTTGCCTGGTTTTGCACAGTAATGTCCCGTGAAACACAGAGGAAGAAACCCAGGATCTGAAGACAATGGCAGGTCTGGAAACAGTTCTAGTACTTTCTGTCGTGTCTGCTTTCTGATGCTTCCCCTGAATAACTTCAGTGCCTCCATTTCCATCCATACCCAGGGACACAGTTGGCCCAGGCCGATCTGAAGATGCTTTCCCCTGGAACCTGTGATCAGTTTCCTTCTTTTCGTGTGGTGGTGAGAGCGGTTTACGGGAATGGGTGGTGTCTCTTTGAGAGGACACCAAAACTGTCTGCTCCATCAAGAAATGGCATAGTGTTCTTTGTGTGGAAAGATAAATGTCTTCTCCCCTCACTTTGTTTTATGGCTAACAATTAAGTTGATTTAAAAATAAATCCGTGCTTCTCTATGTGCTACTTCGCACACAAACATTCATAATTGCTCCCCCAGTGTAATAGCTTAGATGTTAATTTTAGATAGTTGGAGCGGCAAGTCATATATTTTTAAATCATTCAGTCATTTTTAATTAATGTCTATTTGTTTTCATTTTGAAGCTCTGTTGAAATAATCAATAATGGAAGTTGAAAGTATAGGCCATAGCAATAAAGTTCTATGAACTCTTATTGCCTGTAAATTATTTGTAGAAGCTTTATAATTTTTTGATAAAAAATACTGTTAAATTGGCCCCTGGTTAAATTGGTCTTTTAAATTAGTCTGCCCACAGAGGACTGAAGTTAAAGTTCTACTTCTGTTTTCTGTGAAACTATAGACAAGGGTAATTTGAAAAATCAAATAAAAGGGAAATGGATCACCAGAGTCAGAGGTCAGTGGTCATTAATTAAAGTGAGACCAGTCAGGACAAGCAGCTCTTATCTTCAGCCACAATGAGCTGCCCAGTCACAGACGCGGAGTAGGTGGGACACTGCCCAGTAACTATCACGGAACAAGAAAAAGGGAGAAGAAGTGGAGAGAATATGAGAGCATCATTAGAACAAGGGACTCTAGAAACTACACCACATCAGGCCAGAAATGAAGATAGGAGGCTAGTGATTGATGGTGGGTTCCCTGGACAGGAGATGCCAGAGTAGGAGGGAGTCCGGATGGAGTGCAGGTGGCCTTAGCAGTAAGCTGGAAGGTCAGAGACATCTCTGAGACAGCATCGTCACTCGTCGTAACAGAATTTAGGGTCTTAGCTCAGGATAGGATGGTTGAGGGAAGGTGGTAACAAGGTATTTTTAGAAAGGAAGCCAAAGCAGTGAGTGGAATGTCTACAGAACGGTAAAATGAAAAACAGCATGTTTCAGAGCAGGGAGCAAGAAAATCATGAAGCCAAGTACTCAATGGATTCGGAGAGACAGCAAATTATACAGAAATAGAGTGTTAAAATCAGAGGGTGAGTCTTTCAAAGTTGTTGGCAGAGTGGAGATGGGTACCGTTCCCTTGAAGAAAAAAACTATGATTCTACAAACTCAAAGGGAAATTCCTTTTCTGAATACTTGAAGGTCCGTGGGGAATTGTGTGTCCTATAAATGTATTAAATAAACCCAACTCAGTCACAAAGTTAGAAGGTGAAATGAAAATGATCCCCAAGATGGGTTTGCTGAATATATGGTGAGAAGTGTGGAAGAAAAGGCAGTGCAGAATGCTTTCTGGGACATAGGTTCAATGCACCAGTCACTGTGGCTACCTTTGGGGTCAGGCTCACCCGGCCAGGCACCTGCACCCCTGCAGAATCCCAGCTCAATGGATGGGCTCGCTCTGCTGACCACACACTCACCTAGTGGTCACTGCCAACAAAGCCAGCTCATGCCCAGGCAGCAAATCCCTCCAGACACAAAGAACAAAGACCTACATTCCATGGGGGCACATCAGACAACATGTCCGCAACAGAGCAATCATATTTAACAAATGTCCCATGTTTCTATTTTATCAGTTTTTGTCCTAGAAAGACTGTGCAAATTCCATACTGTCCCAAGAGAAAACAGAACCTGACAATTTGGAAAAATGCTTTAACTTTTATATCTAGGGGCTGCCTAGGGACACGATGATCCTCAGGCACCACCGCCTGAATCCCCAATAGCCCCTGCCGTCAACTCTCAGAGAGAACAGCAGCATCTTAATGAGGGTGAGAAGGTAGGGCTTAGGCCTCCGTCAGAAGTGCTGTAACAAAAAGGGAAAGGAGGGAAAGGAGACTGGGGGGGCCAGCACGGTCGGATTCTGGGGATAGCTCTCTTCCCAGGCTGCAGATTGCTACTTCTCCACACTGGGTAGGAGAATTCAGGAAACGCATAAAGGAGAGTCATTCATTAAGTTCCACCCTCAAGACCTAACCATGCCCCCCCAGAGGCCCCTCCTGATAGTCTCCCCTCAGGGGTTTGGTTTCAACACTTGGATTTCGGGGGTGGGGGGTGGGAGGGGAGAATGTTTAGACCAAAGCAGACTCAACACAGTCTGGAAGTTATGATAAATTATATTAAGTAATGATATCGGTATCACCTAACGGGACTTAATAGACTATAGACTGGGAAAGAAAAGTGCCATTTGAGGACCATGGCTCCTGTCTATAGTTGATTTTTTTCCTTTTATTCAAGTACGTAGACAATTTTCCTGCTGAGTTATTCTTACAGCCAGTTAGTAGGAATGGCGTGACGACACCTTCAGGAACCCACATCCACCACACTCAGAACTGGCTCCTTGAGATTTTATCTGTATTTATGCGGGTTGAGGTGAGTCTCCTATTATCCACTAGCTGTCCTTCAGCACTGCTGTATTGTGCCCTAAGTCTTAGTTCTCCCATTCTGCACCCTCAGGTCACAAAGCTTGGGAAGCTGGAAAACCCCAGTCCCTGAACCTGAACTAAGCCGGTTTTAGGACCTCAAGGTCTGCACAGACTCTAATCACACCTGAAGCATCTGATGCGCTGAAGGAGTTCTGATTCGGTAAAAACACGGTGAACCATTGTCCTGCCACCCACTTCTGAAACTAAAGACAGTGGAGATCATCCGGAGGGAGTATTGTCTACTGTTGGTCCCTGGCAAGCAAACACCAGACATGGAGAAAAGCAGATGAGCTCAATCTATGTATCTAAAACAACAGTGCCAATTCTTTTCCGCATGGTGGCTCAGATGGCTAAACACCTGCCTTGGGCTCAGGTCATGATCCCGGGGTCCTCTTGGGAGAGAGAGCCCTGCGTCAGGGTCCTGGGACAGAGCCCCGTGTCAGGGTCCTGGGACAAGTGGGGATCCTGCTTCTCCCTCTGCTCATTCTCACTCTCTGTATCCTTCTCTCTCAAATGAAAAAACTGAAGGACAATAAAATTCTCAGAAGTGTCTAGATTACTCTGGAGAACATCCCTCACTTTAACATTCCTAAAAGACTAAATACTTCTTATCCAGTGTTCACTACCCAACATGGATGCTTCCCTGATACATTTGCCTTTCCTAATTAAATGGTTAAATAAATCAGGCTTTTAGGAGTTACCAATATTAACAGTATCATCGAGAATTCAGGAGAGTCTACTTCCTTTCTGGAGAATGAGAAATTTTAAATTGGCTCATTTATGTCAGGTCACATCTATATCAAGATGTAATTGCTTTGCTAAAATCGCATGGATGTAAAAAATCTGCTTCAAGTTCTTCTTTGTTAGCTAAAAATGACCAATATAAGGAATGGTAAAAATATTACAGGTGTCACTAGGAGACTATTAAAACAGGTATCCTTCAACAAAAATATAAGCAAGGGGGTGAGGTGATTAAAAGCAAAGCTTAATAAGAAAAAAAAAGCAAAAAACCCCCAATGGATTAGAATGAGCCTTGCACAAAGAAAAACATACACCTTCGGTGTCCTTATGTGACAGCTGAAAAGAATCATTACAAAATGGCTAACACATGATTAAGATAGAAAATTTAGCAATATTTTTCTTCATTCAATGATGTGTCCATGGTTTCTCTTTCTTTCTTTATTTGAAAATATTATGTTGCTAAAATCTTCTATCGAAGTCAGTTAAAACGCATCAAAATGTCCTAACTCTGGGGAGGCATATCGGTGGGTGAAGGAGCTGGATTTCTGGATACTGGTCCTCCCACTCATCCCTCTAAGGTCGCCCCCAAACATTTCCACTTTTATTTATTTTATTTAAGATTTTATTTATTTAAGAGAGCGAAAACAAGAGAGAGCGCATGAGCATGGCGAGGGGCGGAAGGAGAGAGAGAAGCAGACTCCCAACAACTAGGAGCCCAACACGGGGCTCGATCCCAGGGCCCTGGGACGGTGACCTGAGCAGAAGGCCAACACTGAACTGACTGAGCCACCAAAGTGCCCACAATTCCAGTTTTAAAACCATGTTCTGGGACAAGGAAAATAAATGGAATAATTAAGACTGATAATTCACCACAAACATCCCTGAGAGAAAAGAAGAGGAAATCTGTCTTTAAGACCTTTCCATTGTCTATGTCCATATTCTTCTCTCTCATTCTCCCCATCCACAATGGTGTCCATGTCCACTAATATATCACTACCTGCTCCCTCCACAAGCCAGATACTATGAAGGAGATCTTCAGCAATACCTTTTACTCAGTTAAAGCTTGCTGGATAGCTACTTGCGGCAAAGTAATATGTTTAAACAGTCTAGACAGTGGTTACCCAGTCTCCAAACCAGAAATCCTAGAGTGTTCTGAGTGTCTTGATAATAACTCATTTCTTCATGTGAAAGTTGATCACTGGTTTTGTTTGGCTAAAATCACTGAACTCTATATATTTATTTGTTTCTGTACTTTTCTGTATGCATGTTATACTTTAAACAACATTTTCCCCCCAAAAGGAGGAAAAACTCAATTTACCACATTAACAAAGAGAAAACAGGAAAAGATTTCCATTAATGTAGACATAGAAATCTATATAATTCAACCTTCATTACTGAAAATTTTCTTAACAAACATGGAATAAAAGGGAACTCCATTAATCAGAGAGGGTATCTACAAGAATCTTCTAGCAAATCTTGCATTTCATTGTGAATTATTAAAACCTTTCCCTGGAGATCAGGAGTAACACAAGGATGACTGCGATCACCAATTCTCTCTGACATTTTACTGAAAGTCCCAGGTAATCCAATAAGGCAAGCTTAGAAAATGGATAAAACTGCCATTATTCAGAGAGGACTTGGAGCCCATGGAACATCTAAATGAATACAGAGGTAAGCTATTATAATTAACA
Source organism: Enhydra lutris kenyoni (assembly GCF_002288905.1). Classification (NCBI taxonomy): domain Eukaryota; kingdom Metazoa; phylum Chordata; class Mammalia; order Carnivora; family Mustelidae; genus Enhydra; species Enhydra lutris. The sequence continues at coordinate 12,272,447 of NW_019154114.1, forward strand.
GGGGAGTTTAGCAGTCATTGGATAGAGGGTCAGTAAAGCAAAATCAATTTTATTTCCAGATACAATAGAAAATATAGAAATATATAGAATTGGTATTAGACAATGATCTATTACAAAGCCATTTGAGAGCTCTGCACAAAATATTTCAAACCACTATCTGAAAAAATAAGATATTTAAGAAATACTATCCAAGACTATCCAAGACTTCCTAAGTATAACCTCTGAAGGCTGGACCCTTACGTTAGCACTATTGATCAATGCATGTTAGACTCTTGCTCCTAATTTCATTTAGAAGTAGAAATGAGTCATGGCTATATAATTCCACATCAGAGTTAATAAAACAGTCTATTTTTTTCTTTTCAGTCAACAGAAGACTTTTAGGTTCTTACAAAATAATGCCATAATGGGAAATACAACAATGGACCGCAGATTCTAAAATTTTAAGATTTGCAAAAAGGTGGGGCACCTGAGCTGGCTCAGTTGGAAGAGCATGTGACTCTTGATCTTGGTGTCATGAGTTCAAGCCCCATGTCAAGTGTAGAGAGGACTAGAACAATTTTTTTTTTTTTTTAAGTAAAAGAATTTCAGAAAGGTTCACGTTCAAGCATTGTCGCTGTAGCATTTGAAGGGCTGGGGATTAGGAATACCCCATCAGTGCTTATCATCAGCCTCCATCATTGCTTATCATCAGCCTCCATCAAGGACATGTTCTTGAATTTTGCTCATCACTTGATCATCCATTTACCCAACGTCCTATGTGCTTACTCTGCAACCAGCACTGTGCTAGAGATTGAAGGTTTGATGGCAAGTCTGGTCTTCTCCAGAATCCCTCATCGCTGTCCCTCTTCTCATCTCTTCTTCTCTTTCACATATATTCCCATGTCCATGATGGCTCGGTTCACATACCAGTCTTTTAGCTGCTGCTATCCCCTGTGAGTTGCTAACTTTTGTTTCTGACTAAATAAAGTACTCAAATAGTTTCCATCTGAAGGAATTGCCAAAGACATGAAGAGACACATCCAAAAAGTAAGAGATCATTTCATTTTAATGGGTTATTTGGTGGCCAAATAGGTACCATCATGATATACATGATGTCTGGCCACCAGAGACCACACTAGGTCTTAGATCTAGAAGTTTCCTAAGATGCAAATTTCTTATTACCACGTGATAATTTGATCAGACCTGTAGTTTTCAAACTGTAAAAAGACTGAACTGAAAAGCTTTATGAAGCAATGGATTGGAGACCTACTATATACTGAATTTCAGGTTAGGTTACCAAATGATTTTTCTAGAATTTGTCTTCCCAAATGTAGTAACATAGAGAAGATGTTGACTGACCCATGATTCAAGATATATCACAGCTTCCCTTCAATTTCCTTTTGATATTTATATATAAACTTTACATGTTTAAAAAAAAAAGAATAAACTATTATCCTTGGAAATAATATTTCTTCTGTTTACTTTAGATAAAATTTTTCCCCAATTTTGTTTCTATCATGACCATTCTGATGTCTTGCTGGTGTTCTGTGGAGTTGCTATCCGGAGAGATTACGGATTCCCCGCTCCCCGCAAAAAAAATCTGTCTGTGTTTTTGCTGTTCTTTAATATTTTTAGTGCATGCTAAAATGTCCCATAGATTTTAACTTGATTCTCAAGTTTAAAAATGCATCATTTGGGGGTGCCTGGGTGGCTCAGTGGCTTAAACCTCTGCCTTCGGCTCAGGTCATGATCTCAGGGTCCTGGGATCGAGCCCCACATCGGGCTCTCTGCTTGGCGGGGAGCCTGCTTCCCCCTCTCTCTCTCTGCCTGCCTCTCTGCCTACTTGTGATCTCTGTCAAATAAATAAATAATCTTTAAAAAAATAAAAATGCATCATTTGACTTAATTCCTCATTTCTGAGATTTTGGAAATAAAAAACTCTGGATAATCTTAAAATAGGATACTATTATAACTTAGAATGCTTGATAGGACATGGAAATCTAGAATATACACATTTCAGGATCTCTCAGAGGGAGGAAGGATAATATTTCACTGTCCCTAAATCAGCTTTCGAATATTGATTTAAAGTCAAAGTCTTTCAAGAGTTGGGAAGCTTGCTATTTCTGGATAATATTTCTAATAAAAATAATTTACTCTCTGTTCAATGGTCCCAAACCATGCCTACAGCAGCCCTGCAGATTTGAAGACATGCCTCAGTCTTAAAAAACCTTGTGCTCTAACATTACAAACCAATTTGGAAGGGGAAGAAAGTGAGCTGGGGAGAGGGAAGAGAAACAAGCCAACAGTGTGCAAATCATCTGTGTAAGTTGTGACTATGTGGAGCAATGAGAGATTGCGAGGTGCATGCCTATGTATGCCAGGGGACTAGACCTGGTCAGAGGAGTCAGGACAGGGACGCTGAGTCTGTGCAATAGGTTGGGGACCACACAGTGAGGAAGGGACCCAGCAAGAAGGAACAGGTGTCCTGGCAGAAGGCGTTTCTACAAAAGGCTTTTAGCAAAAATAAACACTAAGTGAATAATAAATGCAGAGAACCCCAGTCTGTCTGAGGAAGACAGAGCAGAGAGGAAGCGGAGGGCAGTTGGTGGACGCAGGCACAGACTGTGGCTTTGGCAAAGCTGTCTTCCTCCTGAGCCCCATGAGTCCCATCAGGTAGCTGATGGCACCAGTGACCACAATAAATCCTGACTCAAAAAAAAAAAAAAAAAAAAAAAAAGTATGAAGGGGGGGGGGAAGAGACAACTGGGGAACTTTAAATACTTATTCATTGCTCGATACTAAGGAAGGGCGGTTAATATTTCAGTCATGACAATGAAACTGTGGCTTGTTTTTTAAAGATCCCTTATCTGGTCTATAGAAACAGAGATGAAATGAGGTGATGAATAGATTTTCCAAATCATCCAGGAGACAGGGTGTGGGGGACAGATGCATAACTACTACCGTGTGGTGCATCTTTATTAAAGCTTAACTGGATGCTGACGTAAATGAGGGGAGGGGACGAGGGGACCTTAAGAGAGGCAGAGGTGGGAGACAAGGATGATGTGGGAGGTACTGAGAGAGGGAGGTATCGGGGGGCCTCCCAGGCTTCCGGACCACATGCTTGAGTAGACGGGAACACAAAGAACCACCTTTGGGCAGCGGATACACAGAGGAACTGGATTTATGGTGGGGTGAGGGAAAGGCTGGGGCCCCAAAGCACGATTTTCATTCCAGAGAAGGGGTCAATCGGAGAGATGATCGAATTATCAAAGATGCCGAGTAAAGTCCTTGGATAGTGCATGTGCAGAGCCAAGATATGAAGTCTGGGCGGAATGGAAGACTCCACGCCTGCGGATACGCTGCAGAGCCACAGTGATGGATACAACGGACTGACCTGGGTTTTGTAGGTATTTTTTCCGCGGATGGGATCCATGATATATGAAAATTAGCGGAGAGCAAACTAGAAAAAAGCCACTAAATCTTTAGAGGTTTTGCATATAAGTGAAAAATTGTTTTCCTGAAATCCTTCCCGAATATGAAGAATGTCCAATGGTTTTTGGAAGTGGCCAATACAGAACAGAGAAGGAAAAAGTCAACAGAAAGTCAACCAAATGTCTTGGTGAATTTGGATAGTATTCTACACTTGTCAACAAACTTTTATAATTACTACTTCAGTCAAAGCTCATAACCATGCTTTTAGGATAGAAAAAATCAGTATCATGAGAAAATTCTTATAAATAATGAAGAAATCTGAGCATAAATTTTTTGGAAGATCGGTTTATTAGGATTTCCAATTAGGCAATGAGACAGAATTCTAATTAAAAATCTTGTTGTGCCTTGTCTAGATCTTTTCCTAAGATAATTAATTCAGAGAATCCATCTGTTGTGGGTTCAACAGTGTCCCCCTGCCCCCAAAAAACCTCATGTCTACTCAGGACATCTTAACGTAAGTTTAGACATGTGGTCATTGCAGAACGAGTTAACAACTGGGGTGTATGGCTGGCTTGGTCAGGAGAGCACGCTACTCTTGATCTCAGGGTCATGAGTTGAAGCCCCATGCTGGGTGTACACCTTATTAAAAAAAATGAAATAAGATCATACTGGATTAGGGTGGATTCTAAATCCACTGAGAAAGTCCTCAAGAGGCACAGAAGGACTCACAGAAGCACCAGGAAGAAGGCAAGATGAAGGTGGACGAGACAGAGAGGAGGGAGGCGTCCACAAACCAAGACCCATCAAGGATTTGCTACAACCACCGGAAGCAGGGAGGGAAGCACGAGGCAGTTTCTCCCTCAGAGCCCCCAGAAGACCTAACCCCACCAACACCTCGATTTCAGACCCGTAGCCTCCAGAATGGTGAGTGAACACCTTTCTGATGCTTCGAGCCACCCCGTCCGGGGTGTTCTGTTACAGCGCCGAGGAAGCTAGTGCACCATCATGTACAGAAAAGAAAGCTTATTTACTAATGAAAACCACATTCCTCATGAGGCCATCTGGCCCTGGATTCTAGTGTCTCTTGATCTATGTCCTATACATCGCTCTGGGAGGACTCTGGAATCTGAGAGAGCAGAATCCTTTATGGCGCTTAGATTAACTCTCTAGTTCCATCTGCAATGGCAAACAAGAGAGCTAAGGTTATGGCTGGTTTTATTTGCAGTGTAGAGTCTCTTTCTAAATGTCTCTCCTGACCTCGATTTATCTTCTTAACATTGGTATTCAAATGCTCTTCCTTTTTCAAAGTAACTGAATTGCAAACTCATGGAGGGCAACAGTCACGTTTGTACACATTTAGCGGGTCACCTGTTGGACTGAAAACTCGAATACCGTTCGCTGCTCTTCTGTCACACCAAACCCGGGAGGGGTGACACTGGTGCACTGACCCCTAACCTTCGGAACCCTACAGACCGGCACCGGGAACAGAAACTTTCCAAGGCTGAGACAGAGAACAGTGCCGTGTCTGCAGTTCTTCGGTATCTCAAAGGCAGAGCAAGCGCCTGTCAGAACACACGACCCCGCGTCTCCCACGCGTCCTTCCTCAGCATGAGTGTGTCCTTCCTCGTCACCCATGGGGCCGTGAGACCCCATCAGATGGACGAACCTGGCGACCTGCTCATCGTTTTACCAGGCCTCTCCCACCGTGCCCAGCGCTTCCCTTTTAATATCGTATCAAGAGGACCCTTTCCTAAAACCCACGTTCGCAAGTATCTAGGCATCGCTCTCCAGAGAAACAAGAGTTAAGACCAGGTGACAGCCCCAGATTTCACACTTAGAATCCGTGCACTCGCACAGCACCCCGACACACCGTTCCTTCCCCCGCCGTCTGCGGTGATTGGGGCTGAGCCACAGAACGTGCACAAGGAGCGCAGCCAGAGCCCCCGGGGGGGCGGGAGGGGGACCCAGCAGCAGGCACCAGCTCCAGGAAGCCCACCCTCCCTGCCCGCGACTCCCCCACAACCAAGCCGGGAAGCCAAAGAGCAGCTCTTTCAACTGTCACCAAACACTCGGGACAGGACATATAACTGACCGTTTTTCCTCATTTTTTTTTTAATTTTATTCATGTATTTGACAGAGAGACCACAAGTTGGCAGAGGCAGGCAGAGAGAGAGGGGAAGCAGGCTCCCTGCTGAGCAGAGAGCCCGATGCGGGGCTCGATCCCAGGACCTTAGATCATGACCCGAGCCAAAGGCAGAGGCTCAACCCACTGAGCTACCCAGGCGCCCCCGTTTTCCTCATTTTCGCCCGCACTTCCAACTTCCGACCCACAGGCCACAGCCTTCCCCCTGCACCAAGAGCAGCAGCTCCCCGGCCACCAGCCCCAGCTTCCCGGCCCACAGTCTCCAGCCACGGCTCCCGGTCCTCTGGGGGCCTTTGCACCTGAAGCTTTGCTTCTCTCCCCTCTGCTCCGGGCTCTCCACCAAGGGCAGATGCTAGTGGTCGGCTCCCTCCTGTAGACTGGGAAGCAGCAGCTCCTGCCTCTCCCCTCCAGGGGGCCTGCCCGTGGCTCCATGGGGGAGCGAGAAGCCAGGGTCCTGCTTGGCAGGCGCCTGAGATCTCTCTGTGACTGTCCCGTAAGCAGAAGCACAAACTCAGCTGCTCCCGGCTTCAGGGTGGATTCTCTCCGGGAACTTGGGTCTGTACAATCACGAGTCCTGTCTCTCAGCAGACACTGTGCCCTCCTAATCCAACGTTGTAAATGCCCTTATGGGGCAACCTGAGTCCTGTGACGGGTTATATAATACATGTGATTCATTTTATTCGATTATCTTTTAATTCCTGCTTGTATTTTCATTTCTACTCCTCTATGCGGATTCCAACCTATCAGAAAAGGCAATCGCTATGAATGGAAATATCATTATGTAAGGATTAAAAGCTTATTTTCAGTTTATGCCACATTCACACGGAAAACTCAGGAATTATTTCCTGATCATGCAGTTGTCTTTGCTTTACAAATCAAGGCTTTAAAAAAAAAAAAAAAAAAAGGCACATGCTAATATTTAAGAGGAGATGCAGGAACACAGAGAAGCCCGTGAGGGGAAAGGGAAGAGAGGCGGGGATGTCTGGAAGCAAGGAAGAAGCCGTACATTCCTCAGGAGCCTGCTGCGTCACCAAGAGAAAGCACTGGTCACTCAGCCACACAGGAAGTCGCCGGCCTGCGTGCAGCTGCTCCCTACATCAGACCAGAGCACTGGAACAGAGACAGTGCGGGTCTCCAGCTCCTTCTCATCTCCCATTGGTCACTGGTCAAGATTCCCCTCCTAGGAGCTCACACTGGTGGCTCCTGTCATCAGAGCATGTTGGACACGGACGGGTGATGCCATCCCGCTCACTCTGTCACACCACATGGGGCCCCATCATCCTCACCCAGAGGTGGCCGGAGGGTGCCTTGAGCCTCGGTGGGTCTATCATATCCCAGCCACCTGCTGGAGCTTCTGGGTCCCACATCCGAGGGGACACTGGAGTCCTTCCAGAGGCTAATGCACACCCTAGGGGGATGGTAGGACAGACCATGCTGCCAGCAGGGGACGGCGCAGTGGCCGCAGTGTGGAGGGGGAAGCAAGAACAGGGACTCTCTCAACAAGGGGTCTAAAGCCCAAGACACAAGGAGACCAAGAAACATGTGACCTTTCCATGCTTCACACAGGACGATCCTGAGGAGTGCAAGTCTGCAGAGTAAAACATCCCGAAGGAAATAAGCAACTCTGCAGGACGGGAACTAGGAAGCGGCAGTCCCCGGAGTTCCTGCTACTGGAATATCCAGCCACTGTCCTCCCGACAGAGCGGGCAGACGGAGATCAAAATATTTAATAACGGCAACCCCCAAACCACTTGTCCTCAGCTGGTGATGGTACAGAGAAGCAACCGTGAGAGTTAAGTCCTTCTCCCCCCAGAGTAAGGACTGAAGTCAGGCCGGCCGGGCCTGAGAAAACATATGGAGAACCGGAGACCTTCTAACGCCTGAAAGTCGTTATTTTGAGGAAGAAAAATCACTATAGTTTTTGACGTAGAAATACATTCCCACACACAGGACAACGAAAGAGCATCGTTCACGGAAAAGCCAAGCTAGATGAGCTGCCTCAGGGCTTAACTGTTGCACTACATCACTTGAACATCAATATTTTAATTAATACGTGTGTGTGTTACGAGAACTTAGAGAATCTCAATTGGAAAACGATGACAAGGTGAGTCTACAGGTCAGTCTGAGTTAGGAGTGAATCGGGTCCTGGTGCACACATGCTCCCACACGATCGTCATCATCAAAGTGGTCCTGACCATATTAGCAGGAGGACACCACAGCGGGTACGTGTGGGATACGTGACTTTCCCTCTGTATTTCTCTGAGCCCCATAGCAGGTAGCCCAGCAGTGAGCTCATCTGTGTTCAACGCAGTTTCAGGCACAAGAAGGTCCTGCTGACACCTCAGTCCCCTCCCCGACGCCCAGGGAGGCCTTCCTCTCGGGCTTCATGGTTGACCTTCCCCAAAGGACATATGTACATCCCAGGAAACCACACCAGACACGAGCCCACCAGCCAGGCAAGCTTGTGTCTGGTGCCTCTTAGCGTGTCTGAGCCAAGCTGGTGCCCGTACTGATGAAGGACGGAGCCACTGGACTTGCAACAGGACGTCCCCGAGATCACAGTGCACCTGTGGCAGAAAATGCTAAGTATGGGACTTCCAGCCCTGTGTTGCTAGGAAGGCACCTCTCTCAGGACTGGTTTCCTCACTCCATCAAGGGAATTCCCAAATGCATCAGAATACTGAGCCAAGAGTTGTACCAAAACCCCCAACAGGGGGAGCTTGAGCAAGGTAGCAGCTGATTTCCCCTCTGCCTCACACTAGGATCCTAAGAGGGGACACCTGGGGTGGCAGCTCTAAGGGCCAGGGACTCGGGCCCCTCCTTTCTTATTGTTCTCCCCCGTCCCCCTTGTCTGAAGGGTGGAGGTGGCCCGAGTCAGCGAACGGGAGGGAATCCTAAGGCACAGAGCACGTACCCCCCTGTCTGAAGGGCATGAGCCACGTCGTGCTTGAGGGGGCAGCTACCAGCCCCAGAGCCAGCTCTCAACTTTCCAGCAATCCCATGAGTGGGCTGTGAAACAGCCTTTATTAAAAATTCAATTACAGAAACTCCTAACAATTTATATGAAAAACAGGGCAACAGACACTCAAAACTCAATAGTAAAATATAGTTACTTGGAAGGATTGTCTATGTTCTTACAGTTGGTTACTTACTCCCATGGTTCATGCATGTGAATATTACATAATGACACATGCTACTGCCTAGGTTTTCCTGATAGTGAAGAAACCTCACGTGGATGGCGTGAAACCAATCACAGCGGGTGTATTCACACGACGGAAACTGGCCAACACGGCAGGTCAGGCCTCCCCTGATTATTTTGTTGACTCTCCGGACCAGCAGCTGGCCAGCCAGTTCACACCTGTTTTGGTTCAGTCCTTAATCCAACCATTTTTTATGTTTTAAACTATAAAAAGAGGACATGTGACCCCGGCAGACTGTATGTGGCTGGAAAACCTGAGCTATATACTAGCCGGCCCTTCGAAAGAGGCGCTCCCCACCTGATGGAAAATGTGAGCATGCAAACGGACCTGAAAAGCGTCCTTGCCGGGGGTCAGCTGGAAGCCATCCCGGCACCACAGAAGCAGCCTCATTCCTTGCCATGTGGCCTCCCTAGCTTCACAGGCAGCAAGGGAGAAGAACCCGTGGGTCCAATCGTTCCCATGCTTTGAGTCTCCTTGGCCAGGAAGCATCCAGTCCCTTCTAAGACCCCCTTACCCCCACAATAGATCAGGCCCAGGCCTGCTGAGGAGAATCGCCCTTTCTTGAGATCAGCTGTGTAGGCACGCTCTGATTCTGAAGTGATAGCCTGTCCTATGTCTAGGTCCCCCCCCAATCAGGAGGATGAATTACACATGAACTTGGATCCCGGGGGTCATCCTAGAGTTCTTCCTCCTAGGAGAGGAACCTCAGAGTTTCTGGCGTATCTACCTCTCATATTTACATTATTTAGAATTTAATGAGATCCTATGTGTAAGAAACACCTTATTACCATATAAAGTTCATTGTGTTTAAAAAGTGCTGAAGTCCAAAGTGTTATTGACCTCTACAGTTTCTCAAATTCATACACTTCAATCTTTGGTAACAGACTTCCTTTCCAGTTCCTAGTTTAGACCTTGGGATGGAGGGAGATCTTGGACCCTGCTTTGCTTGGTACTTCTTCCAAGTCCTTCTGAAGAGATGGAGCCCAACCATTGGACGGGGCTTAAGAACAGGGTCATACAGGGACCCCTTCACCGTGTGTCCAGCAAATTCCCTTCCTTCACCTTCCCAAAGCCCAAGACTTTCCATTCTCCCTTCCTTCCCTCTTCTCTTTTCACTTCCCTCCCTGACCAACTGCCCCTCTTTTCCTCTCCCTTGCCCTCCCTCTCTCCCTCTTTCTTCCATTACTAACACACTTTGACACGTGTTTCAAAGAACAAAGCCAAAGCCATCTGGAGTTTAGCAACAGGAAGGGAGCCGTGCCTATTGCCAGTTCCTACACACTGGTTTCTTTGGCCAGAGACCAAAAGATAATAATTGCAACTTTTTAACATCTTTACAATGTGCATCTGGTTCCCACGGTATCCATTCATAAGCGAGTCCTAAATTTTGTCAAGTACTGAGGAGGCAAATGTAAGAAATTCTTGCTTCTGGCTGAGCCAAGCCTTTCAGGGAGACGTGTTTATGTGCCCGCGAACACTGCAACCTCTGAGGCTTCTTTGAACAGGAACGAGCTACGTTTTATTTGAGCTTTTTAAATGAAAGCAGTATTTTAAGCGCTGACGGTCAACAAGGCCTCACTGCAGGGCCAGGAGGAGAGCAACGAGCCACCAGCGGCATCGCCCCCGAGGTCGGCAGGAACACACAGACCCACCTGCGTCCTGACCACACGCAAAGACAATGCCCCGTCAAGTGCCCGGAGGTCCCCTGCACCCTCTCTTTTTAGCAAGCAGAACGCCCGGACCCTTTGCGAAAAACAGGACAACGGCCCAGAATGCCAGGGGGACGCTGAGCCCCATGTCACACAACTGAAACTCGCCCACACGTCGGCTCTCTCAGAAATGGAATCAGGAACCGGTGAGTCAGTCACCGGGTCGGCGGCCCCTCTGCCGCACCAGCCCTGCTCCTCCCTAAAGTCCCAAATAACTGCGACAACCAACCAGCTTCTTGGTCTAGTAAAAGTCCCTGCTCCCACTGCCGTCCGCCTGCCGACACCTTCCGTGGCTCACAGCCCCTCCTCGGAACACCTGCCTGTCTGCTGAGTCGGATCCTGGTACACACATGCTCCCACACGATCGTCATCATCAAAGTGGTCCTGACCATATTAGCAGGAGGACACCACAGCGGGTACGTGTGGGATACGTGACTTTCCCTCTGTATTTCTCTGAGCCCCATAGCAGGTAGCCCAGCAGTGAGCTCATCTGTGTTCAACGCAGTTTCAGGCACAAGAAGGTCCTGCTGACACCTCAGTCCCCTCCCCGACGCCCAGGGAGGCCTTCCTCTCGGGCTTCATGGTTGACCTTCCCCAAAGGACATATGTACATCCCAGGAAACCACACCAGACACGAGCCCACCAGCCAGGCAAGCTTGTGTCTGGTGCCTCTTAGCGTGTCTGAGCCAAGCTGGTGCCCGTACTGATGAAGGACGGAGCCACTGGACTTGCAACAGGACGTCCCCGAGATCACAGTGCACCTGTGGCAGAAAATGCTAAGTATGGGACTTCCAGCCCTGTGTTGCTAGGAAGGCACCTCTCTCAGGACTGGTTTCCTCACTCCATCAAGGGAATTCCCAAATGCATCAGAATACTGAGCCAAGAGTTGTACCAAAACCCCCAACAGGGGGAGCTTGAGCAAGGTAGCAGCTGATTTCCCCTCTGCCTCACACTAGGATCCTAAGAGGGGACACCTGGGGTGGCAGCTCTAAGGGCCAGGGACTCGGGCCCCTCCTTTCTTATTGTTCTCCCCCGTCCCCCTTGTCTGAAGGGTGGAGGTGGCCCGAGTCAGCGAACGGGAGGGAATCCTAAGGCACAGAGCACGTACCCCCCTGTCTGAAGGGCATGAGCCACGTCGTGCTTGAGGGGGCAGCTACCAGCCCCAGAGCCAGCTCTCAACTTTCCAGCAATCCCATGAGTGGGCTGTGAAACAGCCTTTATTAAAAATTCAATTACAGAAACTCCTAACAATTTATATGAAAAACAGGGCAACAGACACTCAAAACTCAATAGTAAAATATAGTTACTTGGAAGGATTGTCTATGTTCTTACAGTTGGTTACTTACTCCCATGGTTCATGCATGTGAATATTACATAATGACACATGCTACTGCCTAGGTTTTCCTGACAGTGAAGAAACCTCACGTGGATGGCGTGAAACCAATCACAGCGGGTGTATTCACACGACGGAAACTGGCCAACACGGCAGGTCAGGCCTCCCCTGATTATTTTGTTGACTCTCCGGACCAGCAGCTGGCCAGCCAGTTCACACCTGTTTTGGTTCAGTCCTTAATCCAACCATTTTTTATGTTTTAAACTATAAAAAGAGGACATGTGACCCCGGCAGACTGTATGTGGCTGGAAAACCTGAGCTATATACTAGCCGGCCCTTTGTAAGAGGCGCTCCCCACCTGATGGAAAATGTGAGCATGCAAACGGACCTGAAAAGCGTCCTTGCCGGGGGTCAGCTGGAAGCCATCCCGGCACCACAGAAGCAGCCTCATTCCTTGCCATGTGGCCTCCCTAGCTTCACAGGCAGCAAGGGAGAAGAACCCGTGGGTCCAATCGTTCCCATGCTTTGAGTCTCCTTGGCCAGGAAGCATCCAGTCCCTTCTAAGACCCCCTTACCCCCACAATAGATCAGGCCCAGGCCTGCTGAGGAGAATCGCCCTTTCTTGAGATCAGCTGTGTAGGCACGCTCTGATTCTGAAGTGATAGCCTGTCCTATGTCTAGGTCCCCCCCCAATCAGGAGGATGAATTACACATGAACTTGGATCCCGGGGGTCATCCTAGAGTTCTTCCTCCTAGGAGAGGAACCTCAGAGTTTCTGGCGTATCTACCTCTCATATTTACATTATTTAGAATTTAATGAGATCCTATGTGTAAGAAACACCTTATTACCATATAAAGTTCATTGTGTTTAAAAAGTGCTGAAGTCCAAAGTGTTATTGACCTCTACAGTTTCTCAAATTCATACACTTCAATCTTTGGTAACAGACTTCCTTTCCAGTTCCTAGTTTAGACCTTGGGATGGAGGGAGATCTTGGACCCTGCTTTGCTTGGTACTTCTTCCAAGTCCTTCTGAAGAGATGGAGCCCAACCATTGGACGGGGCTTAAGAACAGGGTCATACAGGGACCCCTTCACCGTGTGTCCAGCAAATTCCCTTCCTTCACCTTCCCAAAGCCCAAGACTTTCCATTCTCCCTTCCTTCCCTCTTCTCTTTTCACTTCCCTCCCTGACCAACTGCCCCTCTTTTCCTCTCCCTTGCCCTCCCTCTCTCCCTCTTTCTTCCATTACTAACACACTTTGACACGTGTTTCAAAGAACAAAGCCAAAGCCATCTGGAGTTTAGCAACAGGAAGGGAGCCGTGCCTATTGCCAGTTCCTACACACTGGTTTCTTTGGCCAGAGACCAAAAGATAATAATTGCAACTTTTTAACATCTTTACAATGTGCATCTGGTTCCCACGGTATCCATTCATAAGCGAGTCCTAAATTTTGTCAAGTACTGAGGAGGCAAATGTAAGAAATTCTTGCTTCTGGCTGAGCCAAGCCTTTCAGGGAGACGTGTTTATGTGCCCGCGAACACTGCAACCTCTGAGGCTTCTTTGAACAGGAACGAGCTACGTTTTATTTGAGCTTTTTAAATGAAAGCAGTATTTTAAGCGCTGACGGTCAACAAGGCCTCACTGCAGGGCCAGGAGGAGAGCAACGAGCCACCAGCGGCATCGCCCCCGAGGTCGGCAGGAACACACAGACCCACCTGCGTCCTGACCACACGCAAAGACAATGCCCCGTCAAGTGCCCGGAGGTCCCCTGCACCCTCTCTTTTTAGCAAGCAGAACGCCCGGACCCTTTGCGAAAAACAGGACAACGGCCCAGAATGCCAGGGGGACGCTGAGCCCCATGTCACACAACTGAAACTCGCCCACACGTCGGCTCTCTCAGAAATGGAATCAGGAACCGGTGAGTCAGTCACCGGGTCGGCGGCCCCTCTGCCGCACCAGCCCTGCTCCTCCCTAAAGTCCCAAATAACTGCGACAACCAACCAGCTTCTTGGTCTAGTAAAAGTCCCTGCTCCCACTGCCGTCCGCCTGCCGACACCTTCCGTGGCTCACAGCCCCTCCTCGGAACACCTGCCTGTCTGCTGAGTCGGACGCTGCCCGATTTGAACCGATTTTTGCGCAAATAAACTCAAAATTCTTAATGTGCCTCAGTTTGTCTCTCAAGAGTTCTGGTGTGTGAGAAGGAACCAAAGGCGACCCCTGACCTCTCCCCGGAGCAAAAGCAACCAGGCACGGTACCTGCTGGGCCCCTGGGGCGCGCTGCTCTGCAGTCTTGGAGGTGATGGGCGCGACCCTCTCAGGTCCTGGGGTCCTGCCCCCCCGGGACTTCGTGGGGTTAGAAGCCTGCAGACTTGGTGAGCTTCCTGTTCCAGAGGGTTCCGGAACCGGAACTGGATAGGGACTGCGCCGGGTCTGACTTAAAAAGCAAACTGGGTCTGATTTAAGCTGGAGTGGAACCAGTGTGAGAGGCCTCAGGTGAATAAAATTTTGTTTTAAGGGTGAACAAGCAGGTTAACCATATCAAAGATAATCCTGAATTACGGTGGCCTCAGTGGAAAACTTTTAACCGAGATAAACGTATCCATTTACAAGGTGCCCTGAAGAGAAAGGGGTCTCAGGCAAGCATTCACCGTAAAGAGGGAAAATTATCTTTTCTCCTCTACAATTTCTGGTGACCAGGATAAGACCCCTGGAACACCCCCACTTATTCCAGAACCTGCAGATGGGATCCTGGGAAAACTGGCAGAAGCCAATGTCAAAGTTCATTAAAAAAAACAAAACAAAACAAAACAAAAACATAAAACCAGTGAATCGCTGAAATAGTAATTAGCAAAAGCGTCTTGTGCACCCACCAAAAAAGGCAGTTTGTAAACGGAAAACACTCAGAACATGGACTGAGGCTCACAGGTATACCGTTATAAAGAAGCTTATACGGTTTGTGGGCAGTGACTGGTCTTCCCAGCAATCGGTTAAAATACTAGAATTTTCTTAAATGAATAGGAATTGGTTAAGTGGTTAGCTCATATAACTTTGGAAGAACTATTTAAGTTCTGCTTATGACTGTTAGAGGCAGAAGCAAGAAGTGACCCAGGTCAAGTTGCCCTCGCTTGCTAAATTAAGCTTTGCTTGTATGATTAAGCTGGTTTTATCCACTCAGATAATTTCCCAATCTGGCTTCCTTTGTGTTTGCCTTTAACGCCTGTAGAGGGTTAAGAATTCTTATCAAAGTTCGCTTTCCCACATCTGTACCTGTGCTGCCTGGCTGAGAGAAAAATGGAAAATTTTACATTGTCCCTTCCTTTGCAAATTCAGACTCTGGTGAGTTTGATTTTGATGTATCCACTGTTTGTTACCGTCTTGCTCTCCCAGGACAGATACTGCTTTCTTGTCTCCTTATGTGTCCTGAGAACCCAGCATGGCAGCTCTCAGACTGGGGGCCTGGACAAGAAGGTGCGTTGCAGTCCCCTCGAAGATGGGGTTCTGCTGAGTGTCACCAGCTCTCAGGGGAAAGTAAGTCTGTCTTTCCTTGGGTTATCCTTGGGAGTGGTTCAGAATCTTGCGAGGGTTCTATACATCGCAGCCTCTGTGGGGATGTCTCTTGTATTCAAGGAATTGTTCAGTACTGCCAGGAATATTTACTGTTTGTCTCAGCTGAAACCTGACAAGAGAGCTGAATGGATTCTTTTCTAAAGTCGCTCTCAGGTAAGAAATTGGCCGAGTTGGAAGCTGATATTCAGGACCTGATAGGATCCTTTTATTTTGGGCGGGGTGGGGAGGCTTCTTTCCTGAGCTAAAACGAAGCTATGTTCCCAGAAGGAAAGAAAAGCTTTCTGAAGCCTTTGTGGAAGATTTACTAACTTTCCAAAGACATGCAAGTCTAAACCGAGAATACAGGAATCTTTCGAAATTTCATCTTAGTTGAAGTTCCGCCTGCTATAAAGGGGCAAGTTGAAGATGGTGGTTGGATGACTCACTCAGGCTCCCTACCATTCAGGCTACAACCCAGTTCTTTGAGAAATTAAACACTGTACTTGTCTTACAAACCTAGCCTTTGTAAGATCAGAAATGTGGCTCTAAAATAATTCAAAGCTGACCTATCCTTTTTACCGATCTCAGAACATCCCTTATTCATCTCAAAAGGCTTGCAGATGTTGTAAAAGGTCTGGATTTGGGGAACAAAAACCCTTTATGGTGGAGCTCGCATCCTTTCCTCTGTGTCTTTTGTGATATTAAGCATTCTACATGGTCTTCTCTAGGAACCAAGGCGATTCTTATCAGGAGGAAAGAATGAACGCTATTTTAAAAACTAGGCCGATGAAAAATATTAAAAGTCCTTTCCAATATGAGTAAAAAGCTTTAGCCATATGAGCAGGTGACCTTAACTTACTGCACCTGCCTAAATACAATACAGAGCAAGTTTTGTGTTATTGTACTTGTCCGTGGCTAAATTTTTTTTTAAAGGAAAGCTGTAAGATCTCTGTGTGCGTCTGTCTGTATGTTTATGTATGTCGATTATAAATGTTGGATTTTTTTTCATACCTCCAGATGGCATTGCCAAAATTAATTTGTAAAGAGCTCTATTTAATTAGCTTAAAGACAACCAAGTGTTTGTATAACTCAAGTACACTCTCAGAGAGACTAACTCAGATGTTCACAAACTAACTCAAGTTCACATGATCTAGGCTGATCTTAGGTAAATAAAAGTTAGTTTAAGTTTGTTGGTTTAATTAAAATGGGCACATCTTTAGAGTTACTAGCATTAAACATAATACTTAATGCTACTTAGGTTTACGAAAAGTCAAATAAGCTCATGTTATTTCTGTTACAGAATTTGTCAGCAAGAATGATAGCCTAAGATGATGGTTTGCTGTTTCATGTCTCATGAAATTTTCATGACTGATGTAAACATAAGTATTAAGAACAAGTGAATTAACATAGATGGAAGTAAAGCAGTTTATAGATGAACTTTTCAACAGTAATTATGCTTTAAACATGTCTACTTAAGAATACTTTCCAAAATTTTTTGATAACTTGAAATAAGTGAAATGATGGATACTCTCTTAATGTACAGATCATTTCCAAAAAAGATAAAATACTGAATGAAGCATGAATCAGTGAATACAGGTTTATCCTAAAGATATTTGGATCTACTAGTAAACATGTTCATGCCACAATGAAAAATTTATGATGAGAAAGAATATACTTTTAGAAATTATGAATTGTATTAAAAATTTGCCAATCCACAGAATACTAGTGTGATAGTATGTATACCCCGTAGTATACTAGATAGTATACTATTGCTTACTCCTTGATTTTCACTGGAAAGTAAGGATTCTGAAGGTGGGGAATTCTAATTAATATATGTAATTAAAGCTACACTGAAATAAGAAAAGAAAGAAAACAAGTGTGTATGAAAGGTCAGTAGTGAAAGTAAAATGATTGATTTTTCCAGAATGAGAAAGACAAATCTAGGACAAAATCTGAATGGATTTAAAAAGTTGTGGAAGATTTGTGGAAAAGGAATCTTGGAAAAAGAATTTTATGTGTGATCAAGCTAGCTAAGATAGGAATGGATTTATTTAAGTTTTTAAAAGAATGAATTTTAATATCAAAAGTATACTGGTGCAGGGGTGCCTGGGTGGCTCAGTCGGTAAGCGTCGGCCTTCAACTCAGGTCATGGTCCTAGGACTGAGCCCCGCATCAGGCTCCCTGCTCAGCAGGAAGCCTGCTTCTCCCTCCCCCACTCCCCCGACCCCCGCTTTTATTCCCTCTCTTGCTCTCTTTCTCTGTGTCAAATAAATAAAATCTTTTTTTAAAAAAAGTATACTTGTACAATTTAGATTTTGTTTTACTCTCTACTAAGTTTTCTTGGACTCTTGGTCTGTTTTTCATTAGAGATTGTCAAAGTTGTTTTGTTTTGTTTTATGGTGGTAGTTGTTTTACCTTTTGAGTAACGTACCAGAAAGTGAAAGATTTGGGGGCTTACCAAATAATTTACTGTGCCTCCCACTGTATCGAGTTTAATCACTTAAGAAAACCCAGTCTTCTCAATATGAAAAGAGCTAATTTTTTGTTTATAACTGTGTAACCTTCTGTATGTGCCTTTTAAACCTTCCACTGTCACTTTGGTTACATAGATCATTAAATATTATTTCATAATGATCTGTGATCCTATTTAATCAAACGTTCAAACTTTTTGGTCTTTTCCCAAATTCAAATTCTAAACGGAGTCACTTTAACCTCTAACTTTGAAATTTCCCAGGGGTCCCTGGACAATTTAAAGGGATTTCTTTCTTGCTTTGTCAAAGAGAGATGTTAACTAACTGGGTAAATATCCAACAACCTTAAGGCTTTCACAGTAAGTAAATGCCACGTCTTCTATGTAATGAGTATTGTCTCTCCAACCAGTGCTTATTTGACTGTATTGTTTTGCTGTTTCCAGTGTCACCTGAGGGCTGTTTCTTACATTCCTTTGATTCCAAGATTGTGAATATGGTCTGTGTTCTGCCAGTGAGATCCTCTCCCATGAGACTTTGAAAATGCAAGGATGACAGACACCATATTATTCTTCCTTTAGATGTGGTGAGCAAAGACTTGCTGTGGCAGATACAAGGTTTTGCACCCCTAGGGGTCTTTCCCTGATGCATTCACTTCAGTGATCATTAGCACTGGTTTCCCATGGTTTCCTTATCAGGTTAGCACCAGTACCTTCCTGACTCTCTGGACCAGAACTGTAGTGATAAGGCTGAAAACAAGTTTCAGGCTCTGATGCCTTGTGCAGCCCTTCCAACATTTTTAACACTGAATTCCCTACATAAGTCACCGTGTGCTGCAAATACTTAAAGCAGTGTGTACATATATATATATATAACAATGATATACTCTTAATCTCATGGTTCAAGTAATAACAAGACATCCATGTTTCAACTCCCAAACTATATTTTTGTTGGGAAAAGTGAACCCATTCAAATAAACAAAACTATTTCGTTCAAGATCTTACCAGATTTTGATACAATCTTAAAGGGAAGACAACTACAGAAACCTACTTTATGGAAGATTAGAATTTTCATATTATACTGGAACATACTGACTATTGTAGCACTAATAGCATATACTATTATGAATCTATCTTTACAAAATTGAAGGATGTCCCATGTAAAATGGTGTTAATTATATCCAGGTGGTGAATTTGTTTAAATTGTGCATGTGATCATCAAACCTTAGGAAACCGAGAAAGAGTACAAATTCTGACCTATAATTTCATAATACAAACATTATCACAGGAAAGCAACATTAATCACCTTGTGCTGATCATTAGTTGTGGATGGTAAAAATAATTTATTTGGGGATATTATCAAATTTAGTCTCATTAAGTTCAGTCAGTAGGAAATGGGGCCCTATTACTAATGATCCATTTGGAAATGAACAAATGCACAAATCCTGGTTTCTGGCATAGCAAGGTTAGGGGACAGAAATTGAAGCAGGCTCTCGTTCAGAGAAAAGGAAAAGGATGGTGTCATAAAGTGACTAAAGCCAGATCATATGCCAGGACTGTTATGAATCACATTCTGGGGGTGGACAACATACTCAGAATTTGATTAAACTGTCTACCGTGTTCTGCCTCTCAACCAAATAATCTAATCCGTTTGGACACCAAGAGACAGCCAAATCGTGGCACAAGAGGAATCACCCCCATAGCCTTAGCCATGCTAAATTAGGGCAGTAGACAGTGGAGCGACTACCACCACGAGAAGTGGGTTGGGAAACTGGGAAGCCGATGCCAAACCAGCTTGTGTTTAAAATTTCTTTAAATAATGAAAGAGCCTCTCATAACAGACTTCTTGAATCAGAATCTTTTTACAAGATCCCAGGTGATTCCTCTGCAAATTAAATTTTGAGAAGCATGGATCTATGATTCATTGGCAATTACCAGTTGTACTCTCAGAAAAACAAGGTAAAGAGAATAATACTCTTGGCTTTGTAATGGAGAAATGTATTTCTGGTCACAAAAGAGAATACTCTGAAAAATACGAATATATGCCAAAGGTGTAGGAAGCAAACCAAAATTTTTGCATCAAATCAAGTCTAGACTGAGGCTCATGCTCTGTGGAAAAGTCATGTCAAGATGATCAGTCCCACATCTTCAGTTAAATAGCCTTGAAATGTGTCCTATGAGGGAGGAACAGCATTATTATGCTATGAGCCAATTCGGATACAGTTTAATTAAATAATATGCAAGGTCACGGAGCATGACTGGCAGAGTGATTCAGAACAGAATTAACTACTCCTTTTACTGTGGCCATCCCTGGTTGTCATCGAACACTGTGGCATATAAACTCTAAGGAAGGTTCTGGCATTACAGATTTATTCCTGCAGCCAGGGGAATTGAATTCTCTCTCTCTGAAGCCATAGAAACCCATTCCATCCTTCTATTTTTAATCCTTTGCTGATTCTAGAGGCTTCCCACCAAGTAAGTTGATGCCAAACAGTTGTTCTCCTTGCAGCTGCCAAACAGAACGGCATTTGCAGCCTTGGGTTGTGTCCCATGTTGGCTCTCTCCCAAATGTCATTCCCTACAAGGCTTTTCTCTCAACTGACGCATTAGGGTCTTTGAATGACAACATGAAATTAAATGGAAAATGACATTCATGAGAAAAGATGCTCCTTTCCAATAACTGAGACTCTCTGCCCATCTGTCATTGTTTCCTTCTCTGTCTGCCTCGTGGTTTTCCACAAATCCCAAGCAGCTTGATACAAATGTGATCATTAGAGGATTTTCATACGTTAATGCAAATTATGTACTGGCAACACTTAGGACATTCTGCTCAGACTAGTTGATGCCCTCCCATAGAAGACCGTGTATGTCAAGAGTGTGGATATCAGTGCAAAACCAAACCACTTTCCTTTGAACCATCTCACCACTAAAATTATCATAAAGCATTTCCAATAAAATTAGCAAAAAGCCATGGTCCTTTAATTAATTTTGATGACCCTTGCCAAATACAAAATTAATTCAAAACTTTATTACTTAGAGCAAAAATATATCATTTCCTAAAAAGAGAGAGAGAGAAAGAGAAAGACAAGGATAGATGATAGGAGGTAGGTAGATAGATTTAGATAAACAGATTCAATAAATGTTGAGCTCCTAACAGAGGGCTAAGAAATGTCAATAGTACTAGTTATAATATGAGTTCCAGAAAGAGGAGAAATTCTGTTCTCAAGGAAATTAAAATTTGTTTCACAAATAGATATTTGAGTCCCATGAAAAAGTTCATATACAATGGGAAAATATGTAGCAGAAATTGAGAGGTAAGGATCAGTATGGCATGAATTGCCATAGTTAAAAGATTAAGGCAGAATATTTGCTTAGCAGGGAGGAGAAGAGAGCTGAATATTTAAAGCAAACCACACACACACACACACACACACACACACCCCAAGGTGGTGAAGCAGAAAATAACACCAGTTGTTTTAGTCATTCTTTAATTCAGTCAGTAATCAATCATTGATCCCCTTCTCCTAGAAAAAAGACCAAGACAGATCCAGGTCACTCCATCCCTACTCTGTAACCACTTATGTTATTTCTGCTGGGAGAAATAAACTCATGCACTGATGAATGGAGGGAACATGCAATTCCACTGACTATACTTTCAGGCTATTTTAGGTAGGAAGCCATAGATAAAATGCTGGCAAGTTGGTTGAAAGCTAGATCCAACAAATACTTTCAAAGTTAGGATAATTATTTATTTTGTCATTGGGTTTTTTTTTTCCTTTTACTGAGTTATTATATACCCTAAATTTACATTAAATTTTCTAGTTTCAACAATGGACTCAAAAATACATAATTAAAAATATGGTCTGTGAAACTAAATATTTTCAAAATTAATTTAAATGGGCAAAAGCAAACACTATATTTTTGAGAGAGAGAGAGTGAGTGTAGGCAAACAGCCCAGAGCCCAATGTGGGGCTTGATCTCATAACCCTGAGATCATGACCTAAGCCAAAAATCAAGAGTCAGAGGCCTAACTGATGGAGCCACTCAAGCACTCCAGCAAACATTACTTATAAAAGAGGATGATAAGGCAAAAGCAGTGTGGTAGGCTGAATAATGCCCCATTCCCAAAGATGTGTATGCCATAATCCCTAGAACCTGTGAATCTCTAAAAACTTTACCCTTGCACAATAAAGGGACTTTGCAGATATGATTAAATTAAGGCTCTAATAGAGGGAAATTATCGTAGGTATTATCTGATTGGGCACATTGTAATCACAAGGAGCCTTGAAATATGGAAGAAGAAGAGTCAGAATCAAAGAAAGTAGTGAGGTGATGGAATCAGAGATCAGAAGGAGAGAGAGAGATCCTAAAAGATATTGTGCAGTTGGCTTTGAGGATGGACGGGATGCAGGCAACTTCCAGAAGTTGGAAAGTCAAAGGCACAGCTTCTCTCCTAGAGCCTCCAGAAGGAACACAGCCCTGCTGACACCTTGATTTTAGGACTTCTGACCTCCAAAGTGGTAAGACAGTAAATGTGTGTTGTTTCAGACACCACATTTATTGTAATGTGTTATATCACCAATAAAAAACTAATGCAAGTATATAAAAAGCTGTTTAACACTATTCATTGACATTAAAATAAACATTAAATCACCATGAGAAAACATAGTACACATACTGAACTCACTGAAAACAGCATAACCACTAAAACTGGAAACCGTGAAGCTTCGGGGAGGCTGAGGAGTAACAGGAACATTTACACTGATCCTGCAATCACCCTGGTACATTGTTACCCTAATGGCTCCCACTTACTCTCAGCATGGTCATGTGACTTCCCTGGCCAATGGGACGTAGCAAAAGTAAAATAAACAGAGGTTTCATAAATGCTGGGATGTTGGGACCCCCTTGGAAGGAGGCTGTCTGCCTTATGAGGAAGACTAGTTTAGTCTTGAAGGAAAGAAGACAACTTGGAGACAGAGGGACAGACTCCAGCTGTTAGTCTAGCTAAGCCCCTCCCTATCAACCTTCCAGGTGTATGTGTGAAATTGGTAGAAGGACACACAGCTTGTTCAGAGAATTGCAAAAAATAATACGCTGTTGTTTTGAAGCCATGAAGCCCAAAAGACTAGTTTATACTTCAGATCTCACAAAGCTAACGCAAGACGAATGTCCGTAACATCTGGAAGCTGGGGTGCAAAGAAGCATTAGAAACAGAAGATTGGTTAGAGGCACCAGATTTCCTCCAGAACCCCATGAATCTGGCTAACTCCAGCCTCCTTTGCACTCTGGAGAGGCACTAGGCTCTGGTCTACACAGGGATTAGATGAAAGTCTCTGTGGAAAAGTCAGATTCCATGTAATGAACAAATTTTGGTCATCAGCCTTAGAATGTCCAGCCTCATGGGAGATATACCAAGCCAAGGGAGCAGACAGGTGGAGGTTCTTTGTGACATAGCTCTAGTGGATCGCCACAGAATGAGAGCCACTAGAGGGCTGTTTAAGCTACCCCTACTCTTGAGCATCTAAAAGTTTTTCAGTGACTTTCTTGTAAATATGAGTGGACAAGCAAGACCAGAAGCATTGAGGTTAAGCTTCCATGATAACAGACACAAAACCAAACAATGGAAAAAAAAAGAAATCAGTGCTCTGAGCAGATTTATTTTAATGCTATTAGTGATACCCTTACGACCTTGAAAAGATATTTTACTGATGAAACAAGAACAGGAGACTATAAAAAAAGAACATTCAGAACATTCCAAAGAGCCCTTGGAAATTGCACTGTGATTACAGTGATGAAAAACTGAAAAGAAAGTTTGAAAGACAAACTTAAGTGACTCTCCATGAAGACAGGAAAACAAAAGCAGAAACACCATTAAAGGGAAGGGAAATTGCAGAGAAAAAGTAAGGAAACTAAAAAAGCTATTCAAGAAGTCCAGATCCAAATACTAGGATTTCCAGAAGGATAAAATGAAAAAATTTAGTGCAAGAATTTTTTTTAATTCAACCAATTTCCCCAGAACTAATATGAATTTCCATATTGACATGACTTACCAAAACCTGGCACAATAAACCACAAAAGGCAGGTTTTCTAATGTTTTCAAAAATTTTCAAAAAAGAAAATTTCCAAAGTATCCATAGGACCAGGACTTCAATCTTCAAATAGATTAAAAATTAAGATGTCATCAGACTTCTCAAAAGAAGCACAAAAATAAAAAGATGGAAAAAATGGCTTGAGGGTTCTAAGAGAATATTATTTTCAATGTGGGATTTCATACTGAATGTGACACTGTTTTTAATATATGTAATTGAAAATGCTGATTTTAGCTTTTGCTGGAGTATCACTCGAGAGCATCAGAGACATCTACTATCTACTCCATGTTACCTGTGAACAGGCTGTATAAAACCTGCCCCATGTCTGAGAAAAAAAAATAAAAAGTGTGTTCATGTATGTCCCCTGAGATATGCACCAATGTCCCAATTAACATATTTAATTATACTTGTAACTCATGCTTCCATAATATGATAAGAACAAACTTGTGGATCAAAAAAGCAATGATCTCTGGGGCTCCTGGGTGACTCAATCTGTTCGATATCTGACTTGATTTCAGCTCAGGTCATGATCTGAGTGAGGGTGGTGAGATCAAGCCACGCATCAGCCTCCATGATGGGTGTGGAGCCTGCTTAAGATTCTCTCCCTCCCTCTTCCTCAGCCTGTTTCCTTCCCATTGCCCCTCCCCCACTGCTCTCGAGTGAGCCTGGGTGTTCGCTCTCTCTCTCTCTCTTAAAAAAAAAAAAGACCAATGATCTACACCAGAAAATCTATATTCTATATTGTATAATAAAATTCTTATTCATATTCTAAAATGAAATATTCATCGAGGCTGTTAAACAGGTCTCAATTCATACCAATCACAGGAAATGTTCCAATGAATGTCCTTCCTTTACACCTGAGACGTGGCATGAATTTATTGAACAATATGTAGCAATCTAAATATACCAACTGAAAGCTCAGTACAGGAAGGAATTACAAAAGGGTGGAAAATATTTATCGAACAATATAACAGCTTTTCCTCTATAAATTAATTAGGTTAAACTAAATATCCCCTTTTAGTTCTTCAGTGAAAGACAAATGTGAGATGTGTAGTCCATACAGATTTAAACAAGCTACTACATTTAAACATTTTTTTTTAAGATTTTATTTATTTATTTGACAGAGATCTCAGAGAGGCAGTCAGAGAGAGAGAGGAGGAAGCAGAGTCCCCGCTGAGCAGAGAGCCCGATGCGGGCCTCGATTCCAAGACCCTGGGATCATGACCTGAGCTGAGGGCAGAGGCTTAACCCACTGAGCCAGCCAGGCGCCCCATACATTTAAACATTCTTGAGACTACCCTATTTTTCTCTGTATTACTTAGAGCACCTAAGTGAGGAGAAAGTTTTCAACAAATACATAATGAGTATGAACAAAATAACGAAAAATTTCAATATAATATTTTGAAAGTATGATAATAGATACTGAGCAAGAAGTTTAAATGGGATGAATTGTATTTAGCATTCTGTTTAATAGACTTAGGTTGGAAAGTATTTCTACTCTGGTGGAATTCTAATATAATCAAGATTTGGTATCATAGAAATACCTACATGATGCTTATAATTCATAAGGTCATTGGGGTTCCTGGGTGGCTCAGCAGTTAAGCATCTGCCTTCAGCTCAGGTCATGATCCAAGGGTCGTGGGATCAAGCCCCGCATTGGGCTCCCTGCTCAGCAGGGAGCCTGCTTCTTCTTCTCCCTCTGCCCCTCCCCTCCCTGTTCATGCTCTCTCTCACTCTCTTTCTCTCTCATATGAATAATTAAAATATTAAAAAAAAATAAGGTCATAAAGACTTGGAGAAAAGCTTAGACAAGGAACAAAATGTACCAATCTACCAAAATTTGCCAAGTCTCCTATGAACTAAACAAATAATGACAGCATATATAGCAATCTCGCTCTCTGGCTCTCTGGCTCATCTCCACATCTAGAAATGTTGTCTCAAAAAAAAAAAAAAGGCAATTAAAATGTGTCACTAGAGTCCTTTGTAATCTAACATCAAAATTTTATGTTCCCCATTCACTTGGTACCAAGTTTAAATGTAACTGCTAGCAAGGGAACATTACCACATGTCTGCATGAAAAATGGCTATGTCTCCTTTATAATGTGTTCCAAAGCTCTCCCACCCAAGCGTTATTTCCTTATTATTAATTCTGAGTCTCTGGTTGCCAACGATGCAGTGGGAATGAGAACTAATAAACTAGTAAGTCCCCTTGCTCCGAATGTCTTCTTATATAATAAGATGGAGACACATTCCTTCTTTCTCCCTTTCCTTCCATCCACTCTGGAGGACAGGGCATTGAGAGAAAATATGTATTGCTTATATTATACCTCATCTAGTTTCCAGAAACAGACTTCCCTACTAGCTCCCAATGGTTTTTGAGGCAGCTCAGAAAATATGAAAAGCAGCAAGAGGGAAAGATTTGCTACAATTCAGGTCCCACCATACGGCAGGTGTTAAGCTAGACACTTCCTAATGTGTTTACTTTAGTTCATATTCTCTAATAAAGTGGATTATTATTTTATTGCCATTTTGTAGATGAGTCGATTGTGCCTTGAAATTTAAATAATTTCTCCAATTTACGTAGCTAGCAATTGGCAACGCCAGGATTCACAAACCAGATCACTGGCCCCCAAATGCTAGTCTTGGCACACGACCCCTCTAGGTCTCATTTCTATGTTTTTTGCCTTTTCTTGTGTCTACCCGCTAAATCCATGAAGGACTGAAATACCTTTTTACAGATTTTGCCAGTGAGAATTACCGTTACCGAACGTGCCATTTGACACCGTGCGTGTTGAACAAGGATTTCCAAATTCAATGTTTCAGAATCTCAACAGATCTACAATAATCAAAAAGAAGACTTTATAAAAACCTTAGGAAACTCAAAACAGAGTCTTTTTAATTTGCTGATTTCATTTCCCCATAGGGCTTTTAGAAAAATAATGAGATAAATAATTACAAAGTCATCCCAATAGGGCACTTAACTTGTTCTTACAAATACAGTCCTCTCAGAACCATGTAAAAGAATTGTATCATTCATCCCTGGTCCTCTTCTACTCTCAAGAAAGAAGAGACAAGCGGCTCTGGGTAAATTTTATCTCTCCTCTCTTTCCTTTCTGCTCTGCTCCATGTCCTCCTGGGCTAAAATCTACAGGCTACAATTCCCAGGCTTTCTTATGCTCTGGCTGACGATCAGACGCAGCCAGTGAGAGACACGGGAACACCAACCATGGGAGGAGGATCAAATCAAGATATTTCGATCCCTGCCCTCTCCCTGCCAGAGGACCGGGCCGCCTGGGGCTGACGCTCTTACCTACATCGAACGCTCCCATTGTGCGGGTGTTCTACCTCTGCTACAGCTTCTCTCGTCCCTGGAACAGCCTCCTCTCCACCGTCCTTCAAGCCCGACGGAGCTAACAGCTTTCAGCAGCCTCTTGGTGATGCAACAGTGCACCATTAAACTCTCTTCAACCGACTCTCTTGGTTGTGACAACTGTTTCCTACAGGAACCCCTGTTAGAATAACGACGACTAGAGGTGGCCCCGAAGCACACCTTCAAAACAGGGTAACAGGATAGGATGGCTCCTGCATGGCATCAACACAGACACCTGCTCCTGGAAGGGGAAGGGGAGCCTTGCAAGTCTGGGGCATGCTGTGGCCTTCCCGATTCTCAGAGCTCCAGCTGGAGGCCCCGTGGGAGGCAGGTCAGGCGTGGGGAGAGATCTGGGCGTGGTTACCAAAGCAGCAATAACGTTCACCAAGACTGTCAGGAGGACCAACTATTCCTGGCTGCCTAGGGGATGGATGCGAGGGGAAAGATGGATGTGAAGTCCTGACTTCATTCAAAGTAATGGTCAACCCTGTCTCCCCTACAGAGTTCCATATGGCACCTGCGGGTCTTCAGTGCTGAGGCAGGGAAGAGATGGGATTCTGACACTCGGGATAACAGCATTAGGGGAAGCATACTTTGGGCTGAGAACTCAGAATCTCCACCTCCCTCTGTCACCATCAGAAGCTGCGGATGAAGAGTATCAAATGAAATTTGGGCTAAATTTATTTAAATGCACGCACTCTTTTGGGATTTGGGGTTCCATAAATTGACTTGAACACCTGGAATGGTATTAACAGTCTGCATGACTGATTAATTCTTTAATCAATGGGCATCTATACCCAATGAGGTTAACAGGAGAAATTCTCAAGGGAAACTGTGAGCAAACAAGGCCAGTAACTTAATAACAGGGTCTAAGAGATGGGACGTGCTCAGCCGCCGCTAAGTATGCCCTGCAAGGGGCAGGACATGACTGTGGCATCTTGGTCCTCAGACCTCAATGGAAATCGGCAGCAAAGCAACAACGCAAAGACCACTTAAGACTTAAATTTCATATGAATTAAGCTGTAGGTGCTGTCAGCACCAAGGAGAACGGGAAATTGTTAGGGAAAGAAGGAAACTATGCTTATTCGTGTAATTAGCATGACAGAAGCAGGGTCAAGAGCAGCTGTGTTTTGTGTCAGTGAATGATTTCTTTCTCCCACAGTCTCTTGCTACCTTATGTAATGAATACCGGTAGGGATTCAATTTCACAATTTAGCTTCCAGGTTAGAATATGACTACATTAATTTCCCTTGAAATAATACAGTAGTTGATGGGGATTTTGTGTTTCCCTCTCACTGGAGATGTAAGTGTGAGGGGGTTTTTTTGTTTGTTTTTTAATTAAGGAAGGCACAACAAACAAAGGGCAATAATGGATTTTGAGTGGAAAAATAAGAAAACTGAGCTGGGAATTCTTCCAGATATATATTTAAATTTGCATATCTATGTATCTATCTATGTAGAAACCAAAGGGAACCCAAGGAACTATATATACACTATACTATATATGCACTATGTATAGATGGTACTCTATCATATCTATACATACCATATATGGTCCTCCGTGTATATGTATGTATATGCACCACAAATCTGGTGTGTGTATGTATACACACATACACACATATGTATCACATACACCACATATATGGTATGGGGTGTGTGTGTGTGTGTGTGTGTGTGTGTATGTATGGAATAGACCTTCCCCTCTGGCTTCCAGCCTGGTTCCGATCATTTGAAGGGAAGAAGAGAGGGAGGCTGAGACATTCTCCTGGCTCCCTCCTGCCGGGCTGTCATCCTTTGGCTGTGGCTCTCTGCCCGGAGTTCGCCCCCGTCAAGGAGTCCTCTTGTCACTGCTAGAACGCTAATGCAGACCCAGACCAGCTGCTTCTTCATGGCCCTCGGGCCTTGGCACGGTGAACAGATTTCAGTTGTGACTCACCGTTCCCATCCCTGGCTTTTTGCTTCTCCCTACACCGGGGCTCTCCATCCAAACCCCTTCAATTCACTCAGAGCATGCTGAGCCGTTTGCCTCCTGCCAGGAGCCTGACTCAGGCACAGTTGTTCAGTGAATTTCAGATCAGCCCTATCCAGTGATTCAAGACTTTGGGAACAATGTAACCTCATTGGGGTATTATTACATCATGTTTCTTTTATAAGCTGGAAAAAAAAATTAGCTCTTTGTATAAGAGAAGGTTTCATTTCTTCCCAGTAGAGAGATTAATGTTTGATGACACTGTGAATTATATAATTCCTTTTTTGTATTATTAGTAAAAATACTTAGTACTCATCTCTATTGTGCTTAGTACCAAGGATACAACAGTGAATGGAGTCCCTACTCTTACAGAGTTTCAGGAAGTTTAAAAAAAAAAAAGCAATAATCAAATTAACAAAATAAGTACAGATGATTCCTGGTGCCAGGAAAGGAGGAAGTCAGGGGGTGCTGGGGAGGAGGTGACCCCACACCTAAGCTTTGCCCAGGACAAGCATGGGAGGGATGCTGGTGGCCTCCCCCACTTTCCTTGCCTGCTTTAGTTCAGGTGCTCCCATTTTCATGCACTCTGGGGAAATGCTCAGCCCCAGGAGGTAAACGTGAATGACTGTAAGCCAATCATAATAATTTTACCCCCTTGACATTGAGTCATTCTGGGCTGGACCTGAGACACAATCGCAGTCAATGAGACATAACACGGACACTTGCAGGGGCGCCTTCCTGGAAGTGTTTTTTTCTCTCCTAACCCAGAAACGACACGGAGCCATACGTGCTCCTTTGTCTTTGGGGAATGTCACCATGAACACCTGTGATGCTTGAAACTAGAGTGGACAACATCCAGTGGTGAGGTGGCAGGACTGTGCCTAGCCATGTGCAGAGGACAGGAGAGCAGAAAGATGGACAGATCTGGGTCCTGGATGACACTGCTGAGCTGATAAATCTCGGAGGCCCTTGTCCTTTCACCATGTAAGCTGCACTTTGCTTGAAAGCAAGACTCAACAAAGCCATCCCATTTAAGTGGAGATCTGAAAGATGAGAAGAAGCCAGGAGCTGAAAAAGTAGGGCACAACACACGAGTTGGGAGTGGGTGGGGGGGACAAGGATAAAGCCGTGACAGTTGGGGAAGGACAAGACCCCAAGATGCTAAAATGGCATCAACCAAAACGTGAATTTGCACTGCGCCCATCAGAGGCATCCCTGACTTTTTCTTCCCATTTCAGGTTCTCAGATCTCCTGTCTAATCTCTGTACACACATATTGTTGTAAGCTGTCTTAAGCTGTATTTGGAGAATCTGAAAAAGTACAGAAAGGAATCCCCAGGATGCCATGACTGTCCCAAGTTAAAATAGTTTGTCTTGTTTTTCCCAGTATATTTTACAGAACTGGTATCCCAATTTTTGTTAGGAAAACATAGTCACTGAAGTCATTACTCATCGTGGACATCAATCCCAGTATTTGAATTCAATGTAATTCACTGGAACATAGTCTAATAGATACCGGCCATAGTTTATTCTGATAATTTAATTTACGCCATTATAAAAGATAAATGAATTCAGAGACATCAGCTCTGCTTCCTGTTTTGACCATCTTGAGTGTGTGATTATGTAATTTTCCCTATTATTTATTTTTACAGTGCCTATGGGGTTGGCTGAATCTGCAGAGAAAGCCTTTCAGGCAGTCATTAAATGTGCTTTAATATAATCCCTTTATTAACTGCCAACATAATCTCTCTAAGAACTACTAAGCTTCAAAGCTGATGACTTATTAATCGTGGTTTGTGACATTAAATATGTAGGGTCTTTAACAGTAAAACAAGCAACAGGCAGAAAGTTCTCTGAACTCTAACCTTTCAAGAATGAAACTGGTCTCCGATTTGGTCCAGGACGACTACCTCCAAAGATATCAGAGAAAAAAGCACCATGTGCTGTAGAAAGATTCACCACAAGGGATTCCAAAGCAGGAGCCATGGTTTAAGACTGTAACTCTCCATTTACTCTCTGGTTCTCTCTGCTTCTCTCCCACTTCCTTTCCCTTTATTTTGTACTTGAATAACACCAGGAATGGTGTTTCGCCATTAGTCTGCAGTGACTCAGGCCTTCTAAAGTTTATTATAAATCCAATACAACTCTGTGGTTGCATGGTGGGTATCTGATTTATGGGTTTCAGCTAAAGAAATACACAAAATAAGTATCTCCACCCTGTATATAGAGTAAAAACTTGATAAGGCACTGTTTAAATCAGGTTTAATAGAAAAGGGGCTATAAACATATTAGAACAGTTTTAAACAAACTAGTCCAAAACATACAAAAGCCCTGTAAGTGTTAAGTTATGGCACTGTTCACCATATTATGCAGTTAAGAGCCTCTGAGTCTTGCCATTAAAAATCCTATTTTCAGTGCTGTTTAGCACCCGTATAAAAATTCCATCCGAACCAAGATTAAGGATATAAGTCCTCAGTGAAGGAACAAGGTATTTTGGGTTTCTTTAAAGCTTTTGGATTGTTTTTTGCTCAGTTAATCTAAACCCACAATCTACAGATTATATTCACTTCGATTTTGTCCCTTTATTTGTAAACA
Source organism: Enhydra lutris kenyoni (assembly GCF_002288905.1). Taxonomy (NCBI): domain Eukaryota; kingdom Metazoa; phylum Chordata; class Mammalia; order Carnivora; family Mustelidae; genus Enhydra; species Enhydra lutris. The sequence continues at coordinate 12,304,279 of NW_019154114.1, forward strand.
TACAGGCATGTTTTGCTAATGCAAATTGACAAGATTTTAAATAATAATACAAAATGCTGTGTTCCTATACTAGTATTTCTTAGTCTAAATCACTAGCTACGAATTGGTTTGTAACTGATTAAAAATACATCCGATTTTTCAAATATCGCCCCAGTGGTTCAGGATATTTATGGCATATCCACTTCATAGATAATGGGTAATGCATGCAATAATGGATTTTCCTACTTTTTCCTTAATCCAATAAAAATCTCTGATCCCTCATGTTCAACTGCTGTCCAATGGCAAAGCTCTCAAAAAGCCTGGTAGGTAAGGCCACACCCATGCTTAGATCTTTAATTTAATCCATAATTAATCCATAACATTATTCTTTTACCTACAAAGTAGGAAATAAGTGGCAAATGGAAGGACTTTGGCTAAGGCCCATGTTTGAGAGGATGCACTGGCTCGTCTCCCGTTCTCTGTGCTTCAGTGTGAATGGTCACTTCAGATATCGTAAGATACAACTGGTATCCTTTGGATTGTTGATAATGGCATTTCTTCTCTCTCACTGATTTTAACCATTTATTACTCTTAGCATTATTATAATCACCATGTATCTAAATCCTGTATAATATCTAAATATTTAAAAATTCCAGGGGGAGGGGAGCCTGGGTGACTCGTTTGTTGAGCATCTGCCTTCGGCTCAGATCATGATCCCAGGGTCCTGGGATCCAGCCCCGCATTGGGCTCCCTGCTCGGCAGGAAGTCTGCGTCTCCCTGTCCCACTCCCCCTGCTTGTGTTCCCTCTCTCACTGTCAAAAAAGTAAATAAAATCTTAGGAAAAAAAAAATTGCAGGGGAGCAGGAAGGAAGTCACTAGGAGCCATACCCAGGGAGAAGAGGTTGGATTCATGCTTTCAGGTAACTCAAGGCTCTTCCAGAATATCTCTTCTGGCCAGAGCAGGGAGGAAGAGCAGTGCTAGCATTGCCATCAGTGTGTGGGCCCCAGTGGACAACCAGGGACAGCACCAGAGGGTATTCAGTCCAGGGGAAAGAGTTCTGGGCATTCAGGAAAACTCAGTGGGCCTTGCAGATCCCCAGGAAATGCATGGGAAGAGCTCACTATCTTCCCACATCCGACTGGGGTCTCACTTCCTATACCAACCAAGCTTGGCCCAAGATCAGGAGTTGTAAAATTCCCTCCCAGGTGAGCAACATGGTGTTTGCTGCTACCAAGCCAAACAGCTTTGACACAGCCCATGGGTCTCAACCAAGAACTGGACTTGCCCTGACCTCACCCACACCCACCCATGCATGACTTCCACTTCTTCCAGACAATGACCAGGACCTCTGCGAGAGACGGAAAGAAGACGTGATGATGATGTGTGAGCAGTCCAGTTTCCATTCTTGAGAACTGTCAACCTTGAAGGTGCAGGTTACTCTTGATTCTCACAGAATTGCCTAAGCAGCTGGTTCTCTTGCCAAAGTTTGGACATGGGTTGCAAACATCTCGAGCAACCAGAATAGTACATAAAGTGGACACAGAATGGCCCATGGAGTCAGGATTATTCCTGACCAGTCATCCAGCCCATCCACACAGGGGCTGTGTGAGGCTCCCATGGGTGCAAGACAGATTCTGTCCATGCCCTCAAAGACAGAAAAGATAACAGAAACTTCAATACAGGAGGATAATGTCTACACTAGGGCATTAAAATGACTGTGGTGGGGAGTCAAAACGGACCTCTCACATGATCTCATGGAGGCAGGCAGATGGAAGGGAGAGGAATGCTTGAACGGTTAGTCAGGAAGTCACTCTGGAGGGAGAGAGATTTGGGTGAAGACTGGAAGGACCCTCACTCACTGTAGAGCCTCCCAACCATATAATAAGAAATAGATTTTCACTTTCAGCTTAATCCCCTCACTTGGTTTATTTCCCTGGTTACTATGAAGAGTCAACTGTCATTAATTAGTGCTCTAAATTCTTCTCAACTTGTTTTCTGGGTAAAAACATTGTCTCCATGATTAATTGTGATCCCTCTGAGGACAGTCACTATCTTGGACATCTTTTGCACTCCCCAGTGTTTACCAATGCTGGAAACAGAGAACTGAATTAATGAACTCTTGTTACAGGAATGATTGATTCACATATTTTTAAAATAATGTTCACTAATATTTTGTAAACATCGACTACTATACTCTGTCATCCCAAGACAAGGAAATCTCTTGAAATGGGCGGAACTTGAATACTGCTTTTAAAAGCCCATTTATCATTGTTATCTGTTCTTTAAGAGCATTTGAATTATTGATACGATCTTAAGGCACATAACTCTAGATCATCACCAAATCTACCATAAACGATCTTTTTCATAATGGGAGATTTTTAGAGAGCTGGATTTCACACATGGCTGCTGTTAGTTGCTGTGTTAATGAGAATCATCACAACTAATATTAAAATATTAAAATAAATTAATATTAAAATGAAAGAAAGCCCTAACTTGCATTACCCATGGATCTGAAAGGACTCTCTTCTTGGGTTCTAGAACAAACTGCCACTGAACACTACTCTCTCTCAACTCCCTCTGATTTCCAAACTAGCAAATACTCTTTACCAGAAGATATTAATCAACAGCATAGACTACAGAGAGTCCTAAAAATGGCCGAATCAATATAAACAAAATTTATTTAGTAACAGAAAATTGCTTCTGTGCAATTTCGTGTATACTCTGTTTTAACACAAAGGGGATAATTTACAATTATAAGCACCTGGTGACAGATTCATAGCTCTGTTAGTGACAGAAGAAGCCACAAAATTACTGTTCTGTTTTTGAGTTTAATAATTTTTCTTAAACAAAGTAATTATGATGGTTTCAAAACAGGGTCCTAAAAGAAAATACAGACCCATCTGAGGAGAGCATATTGTCTGAAAAGAATACAAAATAAAATAAAAAATAAGAAGTGTGTGGAATTCTTTCATAAACAGAATAATTTGATTTGTTATTTCTTCGGAGAAAATTATTTTTGCAACTCGATGTGGGCAAGAGGTTAAAAAAAACTCTTTCAAAAGTTTCCATATGAGGACAAACATTTTCTTTGGAGCTTTACGAAGGTGCCTGAAAACCTTCCTCTAGTTTCTATATATGTATCTGTAATACATACAATATTTATAATTTAAGAAGTGTAGTATTTACAGTATCTTTTCCATAACTGCCAGACTGTGTTCTATGACTTACTGGAAAATGGTGCTAATTTGGGTTCTTACCCTTTTTCTCCCAAACCTGTGTGAACTTGGAATACTGTGGACACGAACAGGTTCTTTAACTTCTCTCTGCCTTAGTATCTTATCTGTAAAATGAGAATAATAACCCTTAGTGGGCCGGGACTCTGCAAAGCCCCTTTGCCCTCAGCCAGGTCTTCTCTGTTGGCTTTGCCAGCAGCAGGGAGATCACAAGGCTAGAGGAGGAAGGAAGGGCCCAATCTCTTTTGGTTGTCTCCTGTCATTTCCTCTGGCATGCCTGTCTCCTTCTTGTTCCCATCAGCTTGACCCTGGCCTTGCTGCTTGGCCCTGGTAGCAACCGTTCATTCCTACAGCAGCATCTGAATACAGTCTGAAAGCGGCATTCTCCCGATGCCTACAGGCCCTGCTTCATCACAGCCTCCCCCTCAGGGACACCTGCACCAAGAAGTAACGGCTGGCCTCAAAGCCCAGAATCCCAGTCTCCTGGGACTCCTCCAAGGCGATCAGAGACCTCAGCACCAGCTGAGAATGACCCCTCCTCCGAGGACTGTGTGTCAGCCCCACAATGCTGTCGTCCAAGCTTTTGTTTTAATAATTCAAACTCAGTGTGAGTGGTGACAGCTTTTTTCTAAAGTTTCTACCTTGAATGTCTCAGTCTTCTCTGTCGGCTTTCTCAGCTGCCTAGGAAACAATTTGTTATATCTAGTTAATAATCCTTTAAATCATTTTTTTCCTCTATTAAAATAACTGATGTGACTTCAGTCTCCTTACTGGACCCTGACTAATATAACAGTAATCTCTATGTCACGTTCCTGTTGGAAAAGATCACCTTCTCTTACTCTTTGTCATTATTCCGTGTCTTTACAGCAGGGATATGGCAGGTCCCGTTCTAGGCAGTGGGTGCAGACAGGTGATTAAGATATACAAAATTATGCTGCAGGATAAAATCACTGAACAGAGCTGGGCACCAGATAGAGCCCAGAAATGGAGAGAACCTTCTGGTTCTGACTCTATTAGGAACACTTATGGCCAAGCCTACTGAAAATAAGGCATATCACCCACGGTGGCATGGCCAGGAAATTTAAAAAGCCAGCCTCTGAGGCCTTGAAGACAGAAAGACACCATCAAAGGAGCTTCCTAACAAAAGTATGTGACCAAGAAGGGCTTCTGTGAATTAGTCTTCCGTTCCAGGCCAGTTAAGTTCTTGCCTTTATTTGCCGAGGTTGCTCCTGGCTTTTCATTTAGCTCATTGAAGTGACACAGGGACGGAGACAGATCGGAAGGAGTTCCAAGGAGTTTACCAAAAAATGACTCAGAGCTCTGGAAGGGCAGAGTAATGAGGCAAGATCGCAATGACTCAATGTATTTTTATCTAGTATTCAACTAAGTGCAATTGTGACATCTAAAAATAAGCGAGGCAGAAAAAGAAAAAATAATTATAGGGAAGATAATATATAATAATTAACTACTGAAAAAGAGTATGCTTTCAATAATGGGATACAGGGAAAGCAGGAATAACTTGAGCTGATTATACAGACTCAATTTCTCACATCGAGGTGAGAGCAGTGTTATCGTTTGAAATTCACAGCCCTTAAAAAAAATAACAGACAAAACATGTAATTATTATCTGCCAACAGCAGAGCACCAAATGATGCAGTAGTGTTTGTTCATTTCTAATTTATAAAGTTCTACATGTTCCTCAAGTTATCCACCTCATTCATTTCTCTTTAATTAAAGTACTCAGAAAATTCTTGTAAGTCTCGGAAATGCCTGTGACGGTCTCTTGCTAACAGGCGTTGGTAAGTGACGCCAAAAGGAATGCAGTTACAAAAAAGTAAAATTAGAGATCCCCAGAGGTACTGCTTTCATTGTTTCTTTATCATTCAACGAGCAAACCTCAAGGGGAAACAATGTGTTTTACCATTTTAATTTTGATTTTAAAAATTAAACTTGACTGCGGTGAAGACACAGATAGCAGAAAGCCAACGGGTTATTTTGTGGGAACTGGGTTATGAATGATCAACATTGGAAGTGACCAGAGAAAGGTATTTCACCCAGATAGTCTCAATCTTACAAAGAAATCTCCTCCAAAATATTTTCCTATGTTCCTCCCACGTCAACCCTTCCGTCCTATTTAAGGGTCTGTATGTAAGTTGATAACCCTTGTTGGTCGTCCCCACAAACAGTGATTGTCTTTATGCAAAATGACCTTTTAGAAATATGTCTTTAGGGCTCCCTGTCATGTTCAGCACACAAGGACCTCTCTGTTACCAAGAGAAAGGAGTCTACTATTGGTTTGAGTTAAATATCAGGTCTCTGTATTTGATTGACAACACAATTTCTCAGCGGTTTTGGAGCATGTTTGTTTGTTTTTTGTTCTTCGTACCTCTGTCATATTTTGTCCATTCCTCAAAAGGTCCTGGATCTAAGGTTATATATCTTCCTTGACTCCTAAAAGCTGAAGAGGAAAATTGTCCAAAAACACTGTAAAATACAAATGTGAGGTCGCTTTTTAATGTTTTAAATTTTACACTTACATTTTAAAATAAAAACTTCTCTGCACAACTTATCAGTTTGTTGAGAAAATACATCTTGAAAACAGAATTATTCTGTAGAGCAAAAATTAATCAAAACTGACTCCAGATTTACAATCCCATCAGAGACTCACCTAAAAGCTTCTCAGAAATTTCTGAGGTAACTTATATTTGTCTGGTTGGAAGGCTTCCAGGGTCACAGATGGCCCTCTGGTCCTGCTTCAGTTGAGCTGGGACCATAAAGCCTTCATCTCATAAAGTATGACCCTGTTTTCTAAGTGGTGACTCTCTTCAGGTCCTAGGGTAACTCTGAGGTTGAATCGACTACTCCTCTTGCCCCAAGTCGATGCCATTTCTAAGTTTCCTACCAGCCCTGAAGAAGCCCAGTGCAGCACTGAGCACCATAAAGTTCAATCATAAAGTTATAGAAATATATAAAGTTATAGAAATCTCTAACTCTTGCAATCATAAAGTTATAGAAATCTAAAGGAACTTGGTAAGCTACCTCTTCCACTTTATGGGAGGAAAATGAGGCTCAGAGTCCTTACATTAATTTGTAAAGCCCTACATACAGCACGTTATGAATGATGTGCAATCATAGTACAACAGTTCGTATTGAGGACTTTATACATGTCGGTTAGTAAATGAAGGGCTAGTGGTGTATCACGAGATTTAATCCTCACACAAGCCATATGAGAAAGGCATTATTATTATCCTTATTTTATAGAAAACAGAGGCAGAGGTGAATGGTGTAACTTATGTTAGGTCTCACACATAGAATGTGGAAAGATTAGAACTCAGATCTGGACCTCGGAGAATATACTCTTAACCACTGTAATACACTTCTCTGGAGTTGGTTGAACAAATAATTAAGAAAGGTGGAAAGCACAAGGCAAAATGTCAAGGACTTAAATGTGAATAAATCTCTGTCCTTGCTCTCCTGAAGGTTTTAGTCTAGTATGGGGTTGACAAATATTTTCTGTCAAAGCCTGGATAATAAATATTTTAGGCTTAGTGGATCATTTATTCTTGGCCACAACTACTCAGTGTTACCACTGTAACATGAAAGCAGCCAAAGACAATATGTAAATGAATGGATGTTGCTGTGCATAGATAAAACTTTATTTACAAAAACAAGCCGAGGGCCAATTCAGTTTGCCAATCTGTGATCAAATGGAATAATCACTTACGTAAGTATATTACAATGTGACATATGTCTAAGAGTGTCAGATAGAAGTCATTGCAGAGTCACAGAAGGAGAAGTGATTTATCTTGCCCGGGGTATTTAGGGAAAGAAACATTTGAGCAACATAGTTAAGTATTAGCAAATTAATTAGTTAAGAAGGTAAGAATATTCCAGGCAGAGATGACCGCATAAGCAAAATATTAGAGGCAGGACATTTGAGAAACTGTAGAGAATTTAGCAAGAGAGGTACATGTGTATGCTGAGTAATGGTGGAAAGAAAAAAATAGATGTAAATGGAGTGGAGGGGGCAGTTCATGACAGGCATATAGTACAGTGTTAAGGAATTTGGATTTTATATGCTAGAAGATGAAGAGATACTGAAAACTCTTTTAAAAAGAAATAACATCATTAGACTTATGTTTTTAAAAAAATGAATAATTCTGCAGGATTTTCTTCAAAGGAAAAAAGTGATAGAATATACTCAAAAGGCAACTTCTTTGTACTGGACAGATCCAAGTTTTAGAATTACAATTTAACTTCAAGAAATACAATAATCTACCGTAGGAAGAAACAATAAAAAAAAAAAAAAGCACAACGTTGGCTTCTGTAACCTATAAAATGCCCTGAAGCTATACTTTTTGTTTAATTAATCTTTGAATTTTGAATTCATACATCATTTCTTTTCTCCTTTTTTTTTTTAAAGATTTTATTTATTTATTTGACAGAGAGAGAGACAGCGAGAGAAGGAACACAAATGGGGGGAGTGGGAGAGGGAGAAGCAGGCTTCCCACAGAGCAGGGAGCCCGATGCAGGACTCGATCCCAGGACCCTGGGACCATGACCTGAGCAGAAGGCAGACGCCCAATGACTGAGCCACCCAGACACCCTTCGTACACCATTTCTATGTTGCTCATAAATAGGAAATTGGTTTAATAATTTTCCTCTGTTCCAGTCCAAGTAAAAATGTTTGCTAGAAGTTTATATTTATAAGAAGTCTATCTTATGGCACCATTTAAAAATATATTTTATGCTACAATTAAATTTGGTACATTATGCTTATGGTTTGTTCTAAGTCCATGTTAAATGCAATCCAGAATAGATCTCTGGTGAATGAAGAGAATGGGCAAAATAGCAATGACGCAGAAGTTAGGGCACGGGAGAGCTCTCTAGCCCCTGGCATCAATGACCCATCGCACCTTGAATTTACTAATTCTCAAACCAAAAAGCAGAGTACATACTACAACAGTGCATCAAATCTTTCAAAAAAGCACACACAGCTTCTGTGAGTATATGGTGATTGGCAAATTCAATCATATTTGTATGGCTCCAAATTACTAATTTTCCCGGTTTTTTTTCCATTAACAGGCAAATCCTTTCCAACCAGACAGAAAGAGACAGACAGACAGACAGACAGACACACACACACACACACACACACACAATTTCCAAATGATACTTTGGAAATCAAAATTGAGAACCCTCAGTGAGTTGCTCTAATAGGTAGAAAAATTAATGTCATTTGAGACAAACTTGTGAAATGATCAACAAAACCTATGACAGAGTTGTCTCAGATCCCCCATGATTCCCCAAACATGGAAGACTACAAGAGTATTTTCAAGAGAACTAGCATAAACTTATGGTGTTTTTTTTTTTTCCCAAAACCTTCTAATTAAAATAGTTGTTCCATCTTATCATAAGCTATGACTTAAGTTACCTTCAATTTAAGCCCAACACTGTCTTGGTGCCAGGTCTTGGCATTGACAAAGACAGCACTGCTTTAAAGTTAAAAATACAAGATTAATTAGATATAGCCATTTTCCACAACTGGATTCTTAACCTAAACCATAAATAGGCTACTAAATTTTTTTTTTTAAGAGAGAGCAAAAGACAGTGTGTGAGTGGGGGAGGGGTAGAGGGAGAGGGAGAGAGGGCATTCCAAGAAGGTTCCACGCCCAGCGTGGAGTCAAAAGTGGGGTTGGATCCCACGACCTTGAGATCATGACCTGAGCTGAAATCAAAAGTCTGACACCCAACCTACTGAGCTGCTGGGTTACTAACGGTGATTTGAGAAAAAATTCTCCTTTAGTCTGTTAAAATGGTAAATACATTGTTTTTTTAATGTTGGATCAAAATTGCATTCCAGAGATAAACTCTACTTTTCATCATCCATTATCCTTTTGCTATATTCCTGGACTCAGATTGCTAATATTTTTCATCAAGGATGTTTGCGGCTCTGTTTATAAGAGATAGTAGTCTGTAATTTTCTTTTCTTGTAATGTCTTTGATATCAGAGGATTTCTAGCCTCATGAATCAAGCTGGCGGATCTTCTCTCCTCCTCTAATTCCTGAAGGAGAGTTTATAGGGTCCGGTGCTCTTTCCTGTTTCAACATTTGAGAGAAGTTAACCACAGAAACCACCTCTGTTTGGGGTGCGCTTGTGTGTGCATATGTGCATCTGAAGGTTTTTTGGAAAAAATTCAAATTATTTAATACATGTGTGTGTTCACATTTCCTGTTTCATTTTTTGGTATCAGTTGGGTAAGATCTGGCTTTTATGTTAATATGTAATATTTTGGGTTTTCCAATTTATCAGCATTAACATGTTCGTAATATTTACTTTATTATCTTTTTAGTATCCATAGGATCTATAGCTCTTCTTTTATCCATGACATTGACAGTTTTTGGTCTCTCTTTTGTGCGAAACCCTTCTCAAATGCATTTCCATGAGAAAGTGAAGGCCTCAAATATGCACGGACTGTAATGAATTAATGCATCTAGACTCTCGAACGACAGCAATGAAGGACTACCTCTGGGGTAGCTGAGTAGACAGTCCCTATTTTTTCTGTTCTGTTTAATTCTCTCATGGAAATTTGCTTGATAAAGTCTCCTCTAGGAGTTACAGTGTTTTCCTTTCACTTATCACAGTCTGCTCTTCATATAAAATGCAAAGACACTGAAACAGCAGAATTCCATTTATCCCCCGTCATTTTTAGATTGTCACATTTTTATTCCAAATGCATTATGATCTTGGTAAGATGGTATTACCTTGTTTAAACATTTCTATTTCTTTCAAAAAATTAAGAGAATAAAAATATATTTTCCCACATATTTATAATTTCTGGTGCTTTTCATTCCTACCTAGAGTTATTAGCTTCTATCCTCTGTCACTTTTATTTAAGGGCCTAGCATTTCTTGTGGTGCTGATCTAAGTGCAATAAGTTTTCTCTCTTTCCTTTATCTGAAAATGTCTTTATGTCACTGTGATTTTTGAGGGACATCATTGGTTTATGTGAAATTCAGATTGGCTGTTATGTGCTTGAATAATTTTTTATTATTTTTAAATTTTTATTATCATTATTATTATTATTTTATGTAAGCTCCATGCCCATCATGGAGCCCAACACAGGATTTGACTCATGACCCTGAGTTCAAGACCTGAGCTAAAATCAAGAGTCAGATGCTTAACTGACTGAGCTACCCGGACATGCCTCTTTAAGTAATCTTAAAATGTCACACGGCCTTCAGGCTTCTTTTGATGAGAAATAAGTCATCATTTGCATTTTTGTCCCCCCCTCCCAATGTAAAGCATCATTTTTTTGTTTATTTAAAAAAAATAAGATTTATTTGAAAGAGAGAGAGTACACACAAGCAGGCAGAGTGGCAGGGGGGGTGGGCAGAGGGAGAAGGAAAAGCAGACTCCCTGCTGAGCAGAGAACCCAGGACCCGGGGATCATGACCTGAGCTGAAGGCAGACACTTAACTGACTGAGCCACCCAGGTGACTTTCTTTTGTTGCTTTTACCAGTTCTTCTACATCTTCAGTTCTTAGCATTTTGACTATCATGTGCTTAGTTGAGCTTTGCTTTGTATTCATCTTGTTTGGTGTTTTCTAAGCATAATGGATTTATATGTCTCTGGTTTTCATCAAATTTTCGAAGTTTAGTGATTATTTCCCTCAAACACTTTTCATCCCATTCTTTCCTCCTCCTCTAGGGCTCAGATTACACGTATATTGTATCACTTGATGTGTCCTGTGAGCCACTGAGGTGCTGTACATTTCTTTAATCTTGCTTCTGTTCTTCAGAATAGATCATTTATTTGTTAGATCTACAAATTCACTCACCCATTCTTCTGCTATCTTCAGTATATTCTTAAGGTCATCCAATCAATGCTCCATTTCATATACTTACTATTAATATCTAGAATTACTTAATTTTACTTTAGTGTATGTAATACTCTGCTCAAATTGTTCTAATCCCTCCTTATGGCCATAATTCCCTTTGAGTTCTTGAAAATATATTTATAGTATGTATTTTAAAGTTCTTGTCTATTGATTACAGTACCTGAGTTATCTGGCCATGAGTCATGCACTATTTTTTTCTTGATTTTGGGTCACATTTTCCTATTTCTATGCATGTCTATTTTTTTTATTATATTGGAAGATATTGTTTATGACTGTCTCCCTGAGAGGAGTAGAAGCTAAAACCCCTACTTAGTTCTTTTAGGCTTTCTGCTGTTGCTCACAACCTAGGCATCTATCTCCTCTCTACATGCAAAGTACAAGAGTAAGGATAAGGATTTGGGGGTTTCTCTCCTATGGCTTCCTGCTTTCTCGGATTTCTCACCTCACATCCTAGTAACTCAAGAAGCCTTAAATGCCATTTCTCTGGCTGTAAACCAGTAAGACTGTGGTTTTCTTCTCCAGGTCTTGATCCCATGCAAAACATAATTGGTAGAAACAATCATACTCAGAGCATTTCTCTTTTTTTCAAAGACCGTCTATCTACCAGTTCCTAACTGCATTTGGTCATTCTCTACTACACTCAAATACTACTTTCTTGCATTGGCTTAGAGTTATAATTGCGGTCTTCTAGAAGATTAGTCTAATGTAAACTACTCGGCTAGCATTAGGAGTCATTCAGATACTTGTTATCCCCACCTGTCATGTGAAGAAGTTGAAAGACATAGATCCCATTTTTATGGTTAATAACATGAGGCCTTGCACACAGTAGGAATTCAAAGCTATTCCATTGTATGAAGTTAGGTCCTCCTACACAGTCTTTTTTTTTTTTTTCAATTTTCTAATTAAAAATATAAGAGAGAGATTTTGTATCTTAAACCTCAATATTGCTCCTTGTATTCTAATCTGTCCTATTTCTATTGCCTGTGTGATTTTACTAACATCCACCAGTCATCCTTCCTCTAAACTCCTAGCTCTCCAATGTATCTTTCATAATGACTAATTTACATCTCAAAAAACCACAATGATGATGATGGCCAACCTCACCTCAAATAATAAAACCTTTGGAACTACCATAGCCAGGACACACACACACACACACACACACACACACACACACCCATTATTTTTAAAGTTAGCAAGACATTTATCCCTTCCCAATTTCAGATTCCAAATTAACTTTTCTCTTATGCCTCATATACCCTGAATTCAAGCCACACTGTTCTACTTCATTCAGTATATCCTGTATCCTCCCCGCTCCACACCTTCCCTCATTATTTTCTGCTTGCCAAGTATGCTAATCTTCTCTAGTTAAAAATAACGTTTCCCCTGTAAAGCCTGAGAATTAATCATACGAGGGACTGAATAAGCACTTTTGAGCCATTATTATGCTCCTTTATCATATTCATCTTCTGTCTTGTAGTTCAGCAAAATTATCCTCCCACCTTTATAAGCATCTTGTAGGAAGAAATTACATTTTATTAATTTGTGTTTCAAGTACAGAGCTAAGTGTATGGTACTGCTAATTCTCTGATGCAACTTCAAAGCAGCAGTGTTCACACAATCAGACCCCAGGAAGTCCCATCCACAGAGCAAAATACAAATATCCCTTCCCACTCCACGTGGGAGAACTCACCCGGCTTTTTACACTGCACGTTCAGCAAGTGCCTGCCGAATACAATTAAAACTACTTACACCATGTTTTAATAAAGTTGAAAGGGACGTGATGACCTCCCTCTATGCCCTCATCTGTCACATTCTCAGGTCCCACATATCTAATAGATAGTCTATGAATTATTACTGTGCTCTTTACCATCTCATGGTTTATCGAGCTCACAGTTTGAAATATGGACGCTCAAACAGCCAAGTATCACTGCCAGTTTGTCTCACTTTCATCCCGAGTATCAGTTTGGCTAGAGGAGCTCGGTTTCCTGTCTGGATCCTGTCTAACCTAGACACACAGTTCAGAATATTTTCCCAGCTGACAATAATCTAGTATTGGGTTATTATTTGAAAAGCAGGAAAGGTGAGACGATGGACATTTAATGCTTCACTGAAAAAAATAAAAAGGCATTACCAAACCTGTTTGTCCTTCTGTCCCCAACAACAGACACCAGAAAAACCTAAAGCATGATAAGCAAAAGCAATCTAGATGCATTTCCTCAGCCCCCTTAGCAGTGATAAGTGGCCATAAACCCACAGGATAAAGATCAATGACCTGTCTTCCTGATAAGACGGAGGGAAGAAGCCGGTGTCCCTCTCCCTTTTTCTGCCATCTCTGAAGGGAGACATGACACCTGTAGGGGCAGCATCTACTTTGCAAACATAACACCACACCAAACAAATCATACAGATGTCAGCTCTCACTTGATTGCACTGTTCAGCTAACTCTGGAAGACGTTTAACCCTGGAACTTTTTGTTATATGAGAAAATTAAGCCTTTATTTGCTTCGTCGATCATATTCAGGTCTTCTGTCACTTGCAGCAATATCCAAAATGAAATGTGACCTCGTAGTGCTTAAGTTGTCTTATGTCCCAAACACTGATCTCAGCTCTTTAGTTTTGTTCATTTTCTTCTATCCTTCTGTTTACCCATTACATCTCCATATTTTGGTTGGATGGATTGAGGCTTAGGAAATGTAGGTACAATGTGAGCAGTATGGACTCAGATAGCAAACACATCGGGGTTCCACCCCAGGACCTTGCCACTGCTTCTCTAAGTGACAGTAAGCGTAGCACCTCTTTAAAATTCAACTTCCAAGCTTTGCGCAGTGGCAGTATCGTAGCCAATGAGGTTTATCCGAGGCACAATTATTGCTAATTAAAATTCAACTTCCTAATCCAGAAAGCAAGAATACAAGAAGTCCCTCTCCATACGGGGGTTCTGGGGGTTACACAATATATATAAAGTACTAAAGAAGGACCTGACCCATAGTAAGTAATGAATAAATAGCCATTTTCATTATTTTTACTCAATATTTCCAATATTTACTACAGCACATCACAAAGATAGGAAGTGACGGAGAGCTATAAAAAATGACAATATCGGGAGGAGTCAAGATGGCGGAGAAGTAGCAGCTGAGACTACTTCAGGTAGCAGGAGATCAGCTAGATAGCTTATCTAAAGATTGCAAACACCTACAAATCCAACGGGAGATCGAAGAGAAGAAGAACAGCAACTCTAGAAACAGAAAATCAACCACTTTCTGAAAGGTAGGACTGGCGGAGAAGTGAATCCAAAGCGACGGGAAGATAGACCGCGGGGGGAGGGGCCGGCTCCCGGCAAGCGGCGGAGCAACGGAGCACAAAATCGGGACTTTTAAAAGTCTGTTCCGCTGAGGAACATCGCTCCAGAGGCTTAACCGGGGTGAAGCCCATGCGGGGTCAGCGTGGCCTCAGGTCCCGCAGGGTCACAGAAGGATCGGGGTGTCTGAGTGTCGCAGAGCTTACAGGTATTAGAACGGGGAAGCCGGCTACAGAGACAGAGCCGAGGAGTGAGCTCTAAGCTCGGGGTTACCTTGAACCGGTCGCGGGCTCGGTCAGCTCGGAGCGCGGCCGGAGGCAGGGTGATGGGAGTAGATCGGCGCTGTTCGCTGAGGGCGCACTGAGGAGTGGGGCCCCGGGCTCTGGGCTCCTCCGGGCCGGACACCGGGAGGCCGCCATCTTCATTCCCGCCCTCCGGAACTCTACGGAAAGCGCTCAGGGAACAAAAGCTCCTGAAAGCGAAACCGAGCGGATGACTCAGCCCGGCCCCGGGTAAGGGCGGTGCAACTCCGCCCGGGGCAAAGACACTTGAGAATCACTACATCAGGCCCCTCCCCCAGAAGAGCAACAAGAAGCCCAGCCAGGACCAAGTTCACCTACCAAGGAGTGCAGTTTCAATACCAAGGAGAGCAGCGGAATTCCAGAGGAGGAGAAAGCAAAGCACGAAACTCAGGGCTTTCTCCCCTTTTTTCTTGATTTTTTTTTTTTTTTTTTTTTTTTTTTTTTTTCAATTTATTTTTCTTCTTCTGCTAATTTTTTTTAACTTTTACCCTTTTCTTTTTTAACGTTTTTTAACTAGTTTATCTAATATATATATATTTTTTTTTCCTTATTGGTTTTCTTTTTTAAATTGTTTCTTTCTTTCTTTCTTTTTTTTTTTTTCCTTCTTTCTGAACCTCTTTTTATCCCCTTTCTCCCCCTCACGATTTGGGATCTCTTCTGATTTGGCTAAAGCATATTTTCCTGGGGTTGTTGCCACCCTTTTAGTATTTTACCTGCTCCTTCATCTGCTCTTATCTGGACAAAATGACAAGGCGGAAAAATTCACCACAAAAAAAAGAACACGAGGCAGTACCAAAGGCTAGGGACCTAATCAATACAGACATTGGTAATATGTCAGATCTAGAGTTCAGAATGACGATTCTCAAGGTTCTAGCCGGGCTTGAAAAAGGCATGGAAGATATTAGAGAAACCCTCTCGGGAGATATAAAAGCCCTTTCTGGAGAAATAAAAGAACTAAAATCTAACCAAGTTGAAATCAAAAAAGCTATTAATGAGGTGCAAACAAAAATGGAGGCTCTGACTGCTAGGATAAATGAGGCAGAAGAAAGAATTAGCGATATAGAAGACCAAATGACAGAGAATAAAGAAGCTGAGCAAAAGAGGGACAAACAGCTACTGGACCACGAGGGGAGAATTCGAGAGATAAGTGACACCATAAGACGAAACAACATTAGAATAATTGGGATTCCAGAAGAAGAGGAAACAGAGAGGGGAGCAGAAGGTATATTGGAGAGAATTATTGGAGAGAATTTCCCCAATATGGCAAAGGGAACAAGCATCAAAATCCAGGAGGTTCAGAGAACCCCCCTCAAAATCAATAAGAATAGGTCCACACCCCGTCACCTAATAGTAAAATTTACAAGTCTTAGTGACAAAGAGAAGATCCTGAAAGCAGCCCGGGAAAAGAAGTCTGTAACATACAATGGTAAAAATATTAGATTGGCAGCAGACTTATCCACAGAGACCTGGCAGGCCAGAAAGAGCTGGCATGATATATTCAGAGTACTAAACGAGAAAAACATGCAGCCAAGAATACTATATCCAGCTAGGCTATCATTGAAAATAGAAGGAGAGATTAAAAGCTTCCAGGACAAACAAAAACTGAAAGAATTTGCAAATACCAAACCGACTCTACAGGAAATATTGAAAGGGGTCCTCTAAGCAAAGAGAGACCCTAAAAGTAGTAGATCAGAAAGGAACAGACACAATATACAATAACAGTCACCTTACAGGCAATACAATGGCACTAAATTCATATCTCTCAATACTTACCCTGAATGTTAATGGGCTAAATGCCCCAATCAAAAGACACAGGGTATCAGAATGGATAAAAAAACAAAACCCATCTATATGTTGCCTACAAGAAACTCATCTTAAACCTGAAGACACCTCCAGATTTAAAGTGAGGGGGTGGAAAAGAATTTACCATGCTAATGGACATCAGAAAAAAGCAGGAGTGGCAATCCTTATATCAGATCAATTAGATTTTAAGCCAAAGACTATAATAAGAGATGAGGAAGGACACTATATCATACTCAAAGGAACTGTCCAACAAGAAGATCTAACAATTTTAAATATCTATGCCCCTAACATGGGAGCAGCCAACTATATAAACCAATTAATAACAAAATCAAAGAAACACATCGACAATAATACAATAATAGTAGGGGACTTTAACACTCCCCTCACTGAAATGGACAGATCATCCAAGCAAAAGATCAACAAGGAAATAAAGGCCTTAAATGACACACTGGACCAGATGGACATCACAGATATATTCAGAACATTTCATCCCAAAGCAACAGAATACACATTCTTCTCTAGTGCACATGGAACATTCTCCAGAATAGATCACATTCTCGGTCCTAAATCAGGTCTCAACCGTTATCAAAAGATTGGAATCATTCCCTGCATATTTTCAGACCACAATGCTCTGAAGCTAGAACTCAATCAAAAGAGGAAATTTGGAAAGAACCCAATTACATGGAGACTAAACAGCATCCTTCTAAAGAATGAATGGGTCAACCAGGAAATTAAAGAAGAGTTGAAAAAATTCATGGAAACAAATGATAATGAAAACACAACGGTTCAAAATCTGTGGGACACAACAAAGGCAGTCCTGAGAGGAAAATATATAGCGGTACAAGCCTTTCTCAAGAAACAAGAAAGGTCTCAGGTACACAACCTAACCCTACACCTAAAAGAGCTAGAGAAAGAACAAGAAAGAAACCCTAAACCAAGCAGGAGAAGAGAAATCATAAAGATCAGAGCAGAAATCAATGAAATAGACCCAAAAAACAATAGAACAAATCAACGAAACTAGGAGCTGGTTCTTTGAAAGAATTAATAAGATCGATAAACCCCGGCCAGACTTATCAAAAAGAAAAGAGAAAGGACCCAAATAAATAAAATCATGAATGAAAGAGGAGAGATCACAACAAACACCAAAGAAATACAGACAATTATAAGAACATACTATGAGCAACTCTACGCCAACAAATTTGACAATCTGGAAGAAATGGATGCATTCCTAGAGACATATAAACTACCACAACTGAACCAGGAAGAAATAGAAAGCCTGAACAGACCCATAACCAGTAAGGAGATTGAAACAGTCATCAAAAATCTCCAAACAAACAAAAGCCCAGGGCCAGATGGCTTCCCGGGGGAATTCTACCAAACATTTAAAGAAGAACTAATTCCTATTCTCCTGAAACTGTTCCAAAAAATAGAAATGGAAGGAAAACTTCCAAACTCATTTTATGAGGCCAGCATCACCTTGATCCCAAAACCAGACAAGGATCCCATCAAAAAAGAGAACTACAGACCAATATCCTTGATGAACACAGATGCAAAAATTCTCGCCAAAATACTAGCCAATAGGATTCAACAGTACATTAAAAGGATTATTCACCACGACCAAGTGGGATTTATTCCAGGGCTGCAAGGTTGGTTCAACATCCGCAAATCAATCAATGTGATACAACACATTAATAAAAGAAAGAACAAGAACCATATGATACTCTCCATAGATGCTGAAAAAGCATTTGACAAAGTACAGCATCCCTTCCTGATCAAAACTCTTCAAAGTGTAGGGATAGAGGGCACATACCTCAATATTATCAAAGCCATCTATGAAAAACCCACCGCAAATATCATTCTCAATGGAGAAAAACTGAAAGCTTTTCCGCTAAGGTCAGGAACACGGCAGGGATGTCCGTTATCACCACTGCTATTCAACATAGGACTAGAAGTCCTAGCCTCAGCAATCAGACAACAAAAGGAAATTAAAGGCATCCATATCGGCAAAGAAGAAGTCAAACTCTCACTCTTCGCAGATGATACGATACTATATGTGGAAAACCCAAAAGACTCCACTCCAAAACTGCTAGAACTTGTACAGGAATTCAGTAAAGTGTCAGGATATAAAATCAATGCACAGAAATCAGTTGCATTTTTCTACACCAACAACAAGACAGAAGAAAGAGAAATTAAGGAGTCAATCCCATTTACAATTGCACCCAAAACTGTAAGATACCTAGGAATAAACCTAACCAAAGAGACTAAGAATCTATACTCAGAAAACTATAAAGTACTCATGAAAGAAATTGAGGAAGACACAAAGAAATGGAAAAATGTTCCATGCTCCTGGATTGGAAGAATAAATATTGTGAAAATGTCTATGCTACCTAAAGCAATCTACACATTTAATGCAATTCCTATCAAAGTACCATCCATTTTTTTCAAAGAAATGGAAGAAATTATCCTAAAATTTATATGGAACCAGAAAAGACCTCGAATAGCCAAAGGAATATTGAAAAAGAAAGCCAAAGTTGGTGGCATCACAATTTCAGACTTCAAGCTCTATTACAAAGCTGTCATCATCAAGACAGCATGGTACTGGCACAAAAACAGACACATAGATCAATGGAACAGAATAGAGAGCCCAGAAATAGACCCTCAACTCTATGGTCAACTAATCTTCGACAAAGCAGGAAAGAATGTCCAATGGAAAAAAGACAGCCTCTTCAACAAATGGTGTTGGGAAAATTGGACAGCCACATGCAGAAAAATGAAATTGGATCATTTCCTTACACCACACACGAAAATAGACTCAAAATGGATGAAGGATCTCAATGTGAGAAAGGAATCCATCAAAATCCTTGAGGAGAACACAGGCAGCAACCTCTTCGACCTCAGCCGCAGCAACATCTTCCTAGGAACATCGCCAAAGGCAAGGGAAGCAAGGGCAAAAATGAACTATTGGGATTTCATCAAGATCAACAGCTTTTGCACAGCAAAGGAAACAGTTAACAAAACCAAAAGACAACTGACAGAATGGGAGAAGATATTTGCAAATGACATATCGGATAAAGGGCTAGTGTCCAAAATCTATAAAGAACTTAGCAAACTCAACACCCAAAGAACAAATAATCCAATCAAGAAATGGGCAGAGGACATGAACAGACATTTCTGCAAAGAAGACATCCAGATGGCCAACAGACACATGAAAAAGTGCTCCACATCACTCGGCATCAGGGAAATACAAATCAAAACCACAATGAGATACCACCTCACACCAGTCAGAATGGCTAAAATTAACAAGTCAGGAAATGACAGATGCTGGCGAGGATGCGGAGAAAGGGGAACCCTCCTACACTGTTGGTGGGAATGCAAGCTGGTGCAACCACTCTGGAAAACAGCATGGAGGTTCCTCAAAATGTTGAAAATAGAACTACCCTATGACCCAGCAATTGCACTGCTGGGTATTTACCCTAAAGATACAAACGTAGTGATCCGAAGGGGCACGTGCACCCGAATGTTTATAGCAGCAATGTCTACAATAGCCAAAGTATGGAAAGAACCTAGATGTCCATCAACAGACGAATGGATAAAGAAGATGTGGTATATATACACAATGGAATACTATGCAGCCATCAAAAGAAATGAAATCTTGCCATTTGCGAGGACGTGGATGGAACTAGAGGGTATCATGCTTAGCGAAATAAGTCAATCGGAGAAAGACAACTGTCATATGATCTCCCTGATATGAGGGAGAGGAGATGCAACATGGGGGGTTAAGGGGGTAGGAGAAGAGTAAATGAAGCAAGATGGGATTGGGAGGGAGACAAACCATAAGTGACTCTTAATCTCACAAAACAAACTGAGGGTTAATGGGGGGAGGGGGGTTGGGGGGGTGGGATTATGGACATTGGGGAGGGTATGTGCTATGGTGAGTGCTGTGAAGTGTGTAAACCTGGCGATTCACAGACCTGTACCCCTGGGGATAAAAAGATATTATATGTTTATGAAAAATAAAAAATAAAAATTAAAAAAAAATGACAATATCTATTAATAAACAATGACACAGGATTCAAACTCAAGCTTCTTTCAATTAAAGTAGTATATACGTGTTTTTTTTTCTTCTGTACTATGGTGAGAATATTTAGATAGCTGTAACTTCTCCAAGATATCACGGGGATCCAGTCTGCTCTCTGCTGTGACATTTCATATTTCTATAGCCAAGATTTCTGTGAGCTCCGAAAGTGGCAGAATGGGACCTTAAATAGAGAAGGAGGTGCATCTTTGGGTGTTTTCTGATTTCTTCCTCTTCAAAGAATTAAAAAAAAAATCAGAGCAAGCCTTAGACAATGAAAAGTACTTGGTGTGCCTAAATGCATTAACACTACCCATGCTATGTGTGTACAGGGGTCAGACACATAAATACCCAACCCAGGGCGGCCACAGTGTGGAGGGTCATATGACCACTATGGATATTCAGGGGACCAACACCCGACGCTCAATGAGAATACGATGTCTCTGGTCCCTGAGTCTACAAAGATGGCAGGCGGCGAGTGGGATGATAGTGAGGGCACATCTTACTCTTTTCTTCTTTATGAAGGAGAATGTTGAGACAAATGATGCTGACTACCAGTGTGCTATTAAACCTCTGAGGAGCACATATTCTAGTATTTCATGTCACTCAGCATAGAAGTCACGACCCAATGAGAATTAACTGGAATTTCCAACAGGATTAGAAATGCCATGGGTAACACCGCAGCCAAGGTTCTCTCACAAGTGTTTTCAGTGACAGGCTTCCTGGGCAGTGTTGGTTCAATCTAGTGGCGTCCTGGAAGGAGAATATTCCAGAGCTCTTTGAGTTAGAATATTGGGGCACCTCTTTCCCTTGGATTTCTAAAAAGATGATGCATAGAGGAGTCAATTAAATACTATCAATAAATAGTGGCGCTTCTCCGACCAACAGAAAGTGCCATGTGCTTAGCTTCTTTAGAGAATCCCCCCAATCCGCCCCTTCCAGTTGATTTATGCCACCGTGGGAGCTTTACGCCGGAAAGAAACCACCAGTTTCTTTCCTTCTGCCTTATGAAACCTCTTTCAGCGTGAAAAGCAAACTTCCTAAAGGCAGAACTGATGATGTGGCACTTTTTCTGAAACTCTGATTTCTCAAAGATCTCTAAGATCTAGTCCCTAGAAATGAGGCTTCACTTCGTTTTGTATCTGTTGAAAAGAAATGGAATGAAAATCTAAATACGAGTCACGAGGGGTGCCTGGGTGGCTCAGTGGGTTAAGCCTCTGCCTTCAGCTCAGGTCATGATCTCAGGGTCCTGGGATCAAGCCCCGCATCGGGCTCTCTGCTCAGCGGGGAGCCTGCTTCCCTTCCTCTCTTTCTGCCTGCCTCTCTGCCTACTTGTGATCTCTGTCTCTGTGTCAAATAAATAAAATCTTTAAAAAATATATAAATACGAATCACAAGACGCACCTAATTCACATGAAGAAATACTGCTTGAAAGAAGGTCCCGAGAAGAGCTAAAGGGAATGGTGCGGCCTGGCCGAAGCCAACGGGAGGGCTGGCTCCTTGCCGTGGAGCAGGTCAGGGCTGGGTTTCCCTTCTCACGGTCACTTCTAAGCCATGGGACCTGGGGCAAGGACCTCAGCTTCCAGGAAGCTCTAGTTAACTAAGCCAGAGACCGCTTCCAACGGCCTGAGATCACAGAAGGGCGGGATAAGACCCCTCAGCACAGGGTCCGGCCCCAGTATCGGCTCCACAGTGGTAACTCTCGGTGTGAGCGCAAGTAAACCAGAGCCAACGGAGAACGACGAACTCATGTGTACGGAACGAAAGCCCTGAGTAGTGCAGAACGCTGAAGTAGATGATGATGAAAATATAGCTCCTAAAAAAGACTGTCTAGCCTATTTATATAAATAGATAAACATAATTATGTTTATTAGCTTAAATGAATCGGTTTCCTTCTTCAGAGCGCCTCCCATGACAGTGAACGGATGGGCCTTTATTATTGTCTACCATTAAGAGCTTTAGTAAGTTTATGCTCCCCCTCTATGAACATAAACAAAGGCTGAAAAAACAACTTCGCCAGAGAAGCATTCCTCTTTTTCTCAGTTTATGTTACTGGATCACAGAATGGAACTAAATTCGGAAAACAGCCTGACCAAAAAAAATTGTTAACAGTAGCTACTAATGACATACTGTTCACTGAGCAAATATTCTATCATTTATTAATCAAAAGTCCTAGGAGTGCTCATTATAAACGAGCTCTCCACAGGTGGGGCACCTGGAAAATACAGGAGTCTGACTGGCTTCCCAAGGTCATGTGACTATCTAGTCATCAGAAAAGCCAGCACTCTGTGGGCTCTGTGACAGCGCCCTGGAAACAGCTTGGCTGAAGCGAATGACAACCCCTCTCCCTGGCGGTCTCCTGTCAAATCTGGTGAGGTTGTGAGGAGAAGCTGGGCACACACACACACGACACTCTCCAGCCGGTGGCAAGGCCTATCCTCGTCTCTTCAGGGCCCTGTCCCGAGAGGGTGAAAGGACATTTCCTACAGCCTTTGACGGGATGGACGCCTTTGCCAAATTCTGAGGCACCAGCAAGGAAGCCCCCTTGTGTCAGGGATGGGGTGGTCTGATCTAGGACATTTTTATCAGGAATAAAGCTCTTAATGTTGGTCTCCACCTGTCTGACTCCTGTTTCTGTCTTTCAACTGTTTCCAGACTCTGGATGGGAAGAAAGGAGGTTCAACTCACCACTCT
This sequence comes from Enhydra lutris kenyoni, assembly GCF_002288905.1. Taxonomy (NCBI): domain Eukaryota; kingdom Metazoa; phylum Chordata; class Mammalia; order Carnivora; family Mustelidae; genus Enhydra; species Enhydra lutris. Next base: position 12,327,569 of record NW_019154114.1, read on the forward strand.
GGAACATGTTGCAGCATGGTGCAGAGGCAGTGGGCTGGGAGACTTCCTCAGTTTCAAGGACATTCTGGAATATCTGCCTGTCCTTTCCAAAGTCAAAGCCTTCTCCCCTTAAAAATGTATAGCGTATTATATACTACCCCATCCATCCCACAAGGATTGTAAACCAAGGAAACAGTAGCATAGGCTATAGAATTCCAGGAGGAGATCCAAGGAGGTACTAGCTAACAAAAGTAGTTTCTTGGCTGGACAGGAAGTAATAAAGCTCGAAGAGGAGGAAAAAGGTAATGGGAGGCGCTCCAGACGCCTGTTTAAAAGGAGCAAACTGTGATATTGGTCTGAGCTCGATTCCTTAATTTGCTGAGTGACACTTCACAACTTCAAGTCTCAGGTTTCACTTCCTTGCCTCAAAATTAACAGTAACACCACCTATCTCTTAAATTGTTTTAAGTATTATTATTTGAAAATATCATTATTCATCTATGGTGAAGCCAACAGATCAGGAGGGACCACTCTAGAAAAAGGACTCCATGTTACTTACAGTTCCCAAGAGGAAGGGGCTTGCCGTGCCGGGGGGGTGGGGGTAGGCTGAGGGGTGAATGGGGCGCATGGAGAATACCAAGGTCCCTCAGGAAGTGGAGGCAATGAAGGAAAAATGTGGGCAAGGGGCTCTACTGTGCTTTCTGCAGGGAGGAACGGGGGGGGGGGGCAGGTAAGCAGGTTTGGGATCAACTACTCTGAATAATTCCAGTGGTTTCTGAGGCCCAGCTGTCCGGTACCAAGAGCTGGGGTGACTCAGGCAGGTGCACAGTGGTCCAGGTGTGAGAGCTCTGTGAGAGCTCAAAAAAGCAGGGGGTTGGCTATGCATTGGTTGTATGAAGGGAAGACACCTAAGGGAGCCTTCCTCTCTTTGCGAATGGGTTAGTCCCGTGAGGGGTAATCTCTCTAGGGTCAGCAAGACCCCAGATGTGGAAGAATCAGACATATGTGGCTAATACACTCCATTCACCAGTTACTCTTGCCTGATCCACTTTAAATAAACATATATCCTAGTGAAAGGAGAACAAATATGTAGATACTGTCAGTAATAATTCAAAACCTCAAGGGAAGAGAAATCATAATGTTGTTTAAAATTTATAAATATCACCTTTATAAATATTGGCTTCTTCATATTATGCTTCATCTATGATTTCTTTTCCTAGAAGAGATTATGAGTTCATGCTATTTCAGCATGATGACTTCCTCTTATCTTCTATCAATCATAGTTACAGATCATGTTTCTGTTCTTGCTCCTAATAATTCTTATAATTAATTTCCAATGAAGGGGGGGATAAAACGTGCTCAGACAGCTGGGAATTGGCAAATATGGTTCCATGTGGACTCCATGCCCTCAGAGAGCTTACAGCTTAATGTAGACAGCAGGTGGTTTGGTTCAGCTGGTTTCCAAAGACCAGCAAACATATTAGATGACATCTATACACCTTAAGGCATCTAGATCAAACTTAAAATACTATAAATTAGATGTTTTGCCCATTTGATTCCAGAACACTGGATACTCGACACATGGCATCTTTAGGTAAGAAGTTTAGCATAATAAAACATGCACCATTCCTTATCAACTAAATTCGAAGATGGAGAAGATGGTGTTTGATTTTCCCATCTAAAAAAGCACTTGAAGGCATAAATAAAGACTACAACGGTGCAAGACATTTGAAGACCCTCATGCCATTGATTCTCCCAGTGGAGAATAACTGAAGCCTTAACGGAGGAAAAGAAAATAAAGTTCACTTATTTTGACATTATTGCCAGCGTTAGTTTGACAAATAAGTACTAAGGAAAAAAAAAAAAAAAAACCACAAAACCTAAAGCCACTAATTTAGCTCTATAAATGTACAAGATGCCAGCAGAACTTGATTTTACTTTACCTATTAGATTTGTTTCTCCAATACAGGTAAAGATAATTTTATATATTGATTCATTCTGCCACTGATTTTCATTATGATTTAGAAGAATGGCCTCTAACAGATAAGTCCAACCTGAATAATGAACAGAATTCACCCTTCAAAACTCTGACATCATTTATTATAGCATGAACAGTGAACCTAGTCATTTTCCCACATAAGAGGCAACAGCGTGGCTGAAAGTCTAAAAGCACACAACAATTACATGCCCGCTATGAAGCAAATCATTGAATTAAGGCTCATGTTGCTCATATTTGTTACTGATCTAGAAGTTTACCAGACAATGTCAAATGACAAGAGGCTCAATCAAACTTGGAAGCTACAATGTGCAAGGGATATACCTTTAGTAAGTATTAGCTGATTGACCAAATATTTAATATCATTTGGATTATTCAGAACTTGATACTGAATCAGATAAGCATGTATGTGGATAACTGACCAGGAAACATTTAAAGTTACCTTTTGCTGCTCCGGGTAGGTAATGAATTCATTTAGGGAGAGACTAGAGGGGAGTTTTTCAGACTTAAGGGGATGAAGAAAAACAACCCCATTTTTCTTCCTCTTTATATTTTATGGACTAACTGATCCTAGACTAACTTTAGCACATCCGAAGTGTCAGTTTTGGAAACCAGAATTCCTCAAAGTGTGGCCACTCACTTGGAACTCCAGAGTTGATATAAAGATTATTTTAAGCTGAAGACACTGGAAATTCAACATATGGAGAAAGAAGCCTTTTCAGAGCTTCCCTTATCTAACTAAAAACAGACACTTCTAAGAAATGAGGACTGCCTTAAATCCCCTCTGCAGGAATTCTCCTCCAAGGAGAGAAACCTAGAGTAAAACCACCATAAATCCCCTCTCTTGGGGGAGTTTTATGACCCTGAAGAGAACAGAAGAACTACCCATACCTGTATAGACAGACATTACCACAAACTTTCTTAGCTCCCATTTGTTCTCCTAAAAACCCCTTTGTTCCTCCCACAGAAGGCATTCCTCCCCACTCCTTCTCCCCTGCTAAGTTTGGTATATAAACCTTTAACTTTAATCATTTAGCCACCAGCTGTTTCTTTTGTTGGCTCTTGTGTTCACACAAATAAACCTTTTATCTGTTCATCATTTCCTTCCTCAATTTAATTTACAGGTTGCAGGCACTGAACCTAAGAGGGAACAAAAAGAGGGATTTCCTCTTCAACAAAAGTATATTAAAGTAAAACACTATGGAATCCCTGAAATCTGCTGTTTTAGAGATGGGAAAGGGTTTTGGAATTAGAAGGACATCAGAGAGGTACTATTGTAATAGATATCAACTTAGTTATAACATTGTTGGGGTGTCTCATTCTGGGAAACAAGCTTGAGATGGGCCCACAGCTCCCCTGTTCTCATGGTACAGGGGCTGATCATGCCTCATTTTTAATTCCTTTTGTTTTTCCTTGGTAAATGATATTGATCCAAATGTTTGATACTAAAAATGTTCAAAATTTGAACTATGAAAGTGTTTTCCCCTCAGGTAGTTATTCTCCAGATGTGGATTCTGCAGAATGAATTACCCCTATGTTCAATTTTAAAATAAAAGTAATTTCACCCTCTTCCCCTCTCCTTCCCACACAGAGATTTTCTGGTATTTAAAGTGCAGCTAACAACTTTTCACTCTCCTGGAATTTTCAGTGGCATCTGCATGAAAATTAAGAAATACTTTGGGAAAGTAATTTAATTTTGCAAACGGAAAGCTAATCTCCGCTCATCATCGAAGCAGTAAAACATAAGAGATTTCTATAAGGAAAATCTCAATTAAAAAAAAAAAAACCTTACAGAAGTGAATTATAATGAAGCAAACAATCTTGGAAGCAAGACCTCGATGGTGGAGAAACCCAATTACATATTTTTCCAGCCAGGAATTTAAAGCCACATCAGCCACAGATGCCACTGTCCCAGCTAGCCACACAGTTTGCAGTGACTCCTGAGACTTCTTGGGGCTTTTTTTCTCCCTCTAAGACTTCTGGCACCTGGCAGAGGACAAAGAGAAAGACTCTTCTCTGGTTGCGAAAATCACATTGGAAAAAAAGGGAGAACATTTAGCTTTGGAAGAAATAGGGGTGGCATTTATTCACTTCCCTCCTTCAGAAGGTGGTGATATTCCCGGCCTTTTAAAAAGAACTCCACACCATCTGGCTTTCACAGTGGCTCGTACATCTTCCCTTTCTTCAGTGGGGAAAGGTCTTTCTCTCCCGGGGCTGAGCAAACGGACTTCAACATGACGGTTCAGTTGAAGCAGACTTTCAGATTATTCAGCAGGTTTTCCTTGTGAAATTAATTTTGCACATGCATATTCGCCCATTCAGACAGTAAGTATTTAGAAAGAACCTTTCCCATCTTTTCTGTACTAGTACCCAAAATCTCAACAGTATCCTAGCATGAGTGAGATGAAGATTCAGGAGTCAAACAAGAAAAACAAGTAGTGTTAATGGAGCTTATCCACTACAAATGTTGATTTTTCTCTATCAGAATCACTTCAGTGATAAGCTTGCTCTTACCAGGGCTTTTAACTACTTATATTTCTTCAATATATAAATGATGCAAAAGAGGTTTTTTTGTTTTGTTTTGTTTTGTTTTGTTTTGAAGAGTTGCTTTGGCACCTAGAGGTGAAAAGTGTGTTCTTACACAAATGGGACTTCATCTTCATTCATTGTCATTTTAAAATAGTACTTTAGAAAAAGACTTGTCTCCTTTTCATAGAGGAGATCACGTGATGATCTCAGGACCACACTCAACCTTTTAAAACCTCCCCAACATGCTTTTCCTAACCCTAGCCTGAAACTTTGGGATTTCTTTCATTCTCCTCTCTATTCAGCATACTTTTTATTTTTTTTTTTTAAGCTTTATTTATTTGAAAGAGAGAGAAAATGAGTGGGTGAGGTGCAGAGGGAGAAGGACAAGCAGACTCAGCATTGACCACAGAGCCCAAAGCGGGGCTCGATACCATGACCTGAGGCCACCACCCGAGTGGAATTTATGTCTGATGACCAACCGACCGAGCCACCCAGACACCCCTGTTCAGCATACTTTTTAAAAGCTAGCTAAATGGTCAATATAACAAAATTAAGAAGATAAATTAATTTCAATAAACTATTTGAATTCCTGGGCCATGTTTCTTGGCATGGGGTTCTGCTTGGATAGTGAAACAGGTGAGGAGGTGTCAAACAAAAACACTTCCTCTGGCTTATGCTTCCTTTACTCCTCTCTGCCTGTGAACATCGCTACCCATTTCAACACAATTCCAAAATCTTTATTTTTTCCAAAATCTTATTTAATAACCCATCATTCCCTCAAGGTCTAGATGATTCAGTGCAAATGTTAATCATGTTTTGTCTTTCCTGATAACTGAAATGAACTTTCCCCCCCAAAATGATTACATGTTTCAGTTATATGGATTTATATTATCTTGAAGTTGTTTTCAGCATTAATGTTGTGCTCTATACCCAGAATGTTACTCTTTCAGAAGGCAGGCTAATCCGTTACATCTTTTATAAATTCAAACTGTCTGATATGCATTCAAATAAATGAATGTATCAGTCATGGCGCTTATTTTCCCCCAACACCCTGATCCTTCTTATGACCATATATTAAACTCTCTTCCTGTCTCATATTGTGCAATGGACATAAGTGTTACATACGTCAGAGCAATTTTATGTCCTTGAAATAAAGCAAAAATTGAAAGGACACAAGAAGAAACAAAACTGTAATTTTATGAGCTGTAATACTGTCCTTTCAGAAACTTTTGAAATATGCATACAAAAAATGAGCAACGGTAACTTTTGGGTAACATGATTTAAAAACCTGGGATTTTGGGGTACCTAGGTGGCTCACTTGGTTAAGTGCCCAACTCATGATTTTGGCTCAGGTCATGATACCAGGGTCGTGACACTAAACCCCATGTTGGTTTCTACACTCAGCATCAGATCTGCCTGACATTCTTTCTCTCCCTCTGTCCTACCACACTCACTCTCTCTCAAAAAATGAATAAATAAAATCTTTAAAGAACCCATAAAATAAAAACTGGGATTTCCACACCTCATTAACAGTGCAGATTTACCAAACACACATTTTTTTTAACTGACCATGCAGAGATCCCAAAATCATTACCAAAATTTTAAAGAACTGACATCATGAACACTATATTATTTGATCACACGGCAATAAAATTTGAAATCAATGAAAAAAATAGCCTAAAAATCCCATGCATTCTAGGCAATAAACACTTCTTTCCCATCTGTCAATAAATTTGAAAATTTAGATAAAATGGATAATATTCTTGATTAAAAAATGAATATTCAAAATTGATCTGAGAAATAGAAAACTGGACCAGATCACAAAAAATTCAAAACAGTGATAATTGTTCTTTCCCAAAAGTCACCTTGCTTAAGGAGTCCTAAAGAGGAATGTTAACAAACTTTCAGAATCCATATAATGATAGAAAATCTTTCCCGATCACGTTTTAACGGGAAAGACTCTTCCAAGAGTCCGCAATTTACCAATTTACTTTGGGGCCTAGAATTAGAAGAGATAAAGATACATTTCGAGACTCTACTTCCTTGGGAAGAAAACAGGCAGTTTACTAGCCTAGAGAAGTGATACCCACCAATTTGAATACAGTTATCCAAGATGGCCAACCAAAAGGCAAGGCTTTTCATAAGGAAAGATTATAGTTCACTGAAGGCAACATCATATCACTAAAGTTTGGTGCCTTTTCCTACTAGAGAATCAAGACATTATAACAAATAGAAGAATTCCACTGGACACCACTAGCAAAAATAAATGAGAAAATGTAATAAAAGAGAACACAGGAGCAAAATTAATTTTAAAATACTGAGAAAACAAGTAGCATTGTGTAAAGTATTTATGAAGTACATTCTGAAAGTTTATTAAAGGACATAAAAGACACCTTAATAAATGCAGAGACATTCCATGTTTATGTGGGAAAGACTCTACACTATAAAGATAATATGTGGATTAATTTAGAAAATCCAGTTAATCTAAAATTGAATGCAATTCCGAACAGAATCTAATCATGTCTTTGGGGAATCGACATATTGTGAGTATACTTTACACTGAAGAATGATTATACCAGTAAAGGTCTGAAGATAGTTTAAAAATATGGAAATCAAACAAAGGGATGCACATGTCGTGGTAATTAGAACAATGTACATTTGGCACCAGAACAAAAAGAACAATAGATAACGGAACCAAACAGGTTACTGTATGACAACTTATTATATGACAAACAGTGCAGAGAAGTGAGTTCATCATTTGGGGAATAATTAAATCCCTCCTCAAACATACATTAAAAATATATTTTAGGTGTATATTAAACCTATTAGTGTGAAAAGGGAAACCCTGCAAGGAGAAATACAGGAGAGGGCGCCTGGGTGGCTCAGTCGGTTAAGCATCTGCCTTCAGCTCATGTCATGATCCCAGGATCCTGAGATCGAGCCCCTTGATGGGCTCCCTGCTTTTTGGGGAGTCTGCTTCTCCCTCTCGCTCTGACCCTCCCGCCTGCTAGTGTCCTCTCTTTCGCACTCATGCTTTCTCTGAAATGAATAAATTAAAAAAAAAAAGAAAAAGAAAAAGAAGAAGAAGAAACTACAGGAGAGAAAAATGTATGATGTATGATGTTAGGTTAGAACAGATTTCTTAAACAAGTCTGAAGGAAAAAAAAACATGAAGTATTAAGAGGAAAGACTCATAAATTTGGCTATGTTAAAATTAGCAACATTTTACAATGAACAATGCCACAGACACAATCAATTTAAAACAGTAGGACTTGAGAAGACATTAGTAAGATGTATAATCCATAAGGACTAGACTACATAAAAATGTCCTAAAACTCCACAACAAAAACCACAGTGTAGGAGGATGGACAGAAAATTTGACTGTACACTGCACAGGAAAAAAAAATTAAAAAGCACAAGTGGCAAATAAGCATAGAAAGAGATATTAAAAACCTCAGTAGAAATCAGCAAATATTTCCAGCAACATATTTTTACAACACAATTAATATTACGGAGGCTTTGGGAAATACTGTTTTCTGGAAGCTAGATTGGGAAAACATTCTGTGAAGCACTGTGGCCACATGTGACAAAATTAAAAATGCGTGCATGTCTACAATATGCACATTCCACACTTGTTTCTAAGAGCTTGAAGCCAGGGACAATCTAAGTATCCATCAGAGGGGAAAGGGGAAATGAAATTTGCCAAATCCATGAAGCAAAATACCAAGATAGCAGAAAAAGCAATAAAATAAATCCACATTTGTGAATATGAACAGATCTCCGACACATAATCTTGAGTAAATCAAGCAAGATTCCGAATAAGATAGAACCAAAGATATGATTTATGTGTATATTTTTTAAGGAATACAACCTAATATGTACATATTAGAAAGATATTAGACCAGGAATTGGGGGCATAAGGTGGGGGGAGAAGAATGGAGGCAATGAGAGTGAAGATGTCAACAAGAAGAATTAAGGGGAAAAAAAAAAGGAAGACTTATACCAATAATGATCTTGTTCATCTAACTGAGCATGGTGAACTGAGCCAACCCAGTTGTGTGTACTGATATCCTTCACAAATAAAATAATTTAAAAAATAAATCAAATGTGATGATTGAATAAGAAAAATGTTAAGTATAGGAGAATGGGGAAGAGAAATCTGTTGGCGGAAAGGAAGGCAAGAAGGCATAAAGAAATCAAGTCCTTAAATTCAGAAGAAACTAAAAACAATAATATGACTCTACCAAACTACTGGGTGTGAAGGAGATGGGTGTATAATTGAGCTAAGTCATTACCCACTGGGGTTAATTTTCCATAGATGCTCTAACAAATTACCAACAACTCAGTGAATTAAAACACCAATAATTTATTCTCTTACAGCTCTGTAGGTTAGAAACTTAAAATAGGTTTCACTGGGCTAAAATCAAGGTGTGGGAAGGACTGTGATCCGTTTTGGAGATTCTAGGGGAGAACCCATTTCTTTGCCTTTTCTAGCTTCTAGAGGCTGACCACACGCCTTGGCATGACTCCCCTTCTTTCCATCTTCAAAGACAATAATGTTGCCTCTCTCCATTGGAGCAAGAGGCTCATCATTCCTCACTGACATATCCACTAGCCTAAATGTTAAGGATAACGTAGGAGCAACAGACAAAAAGTCTGGCTTTGCCTCCCTCTCCCTTTGATAGAGTCCGTGTTACTTTTTAAATCATTGTCCACCAAGCACCACAGAGCAGTTCTCAAACAACAAACACAGCTGGGAAATACAGACTTAGTATTTGGCAGAGAATCAGCTTTGAGCCTTGAGTGCCTAGACCACAACAGCAGGAAATACCTGCTATGGCAAAGCACTAGCTAATAAATTTATCCCCTAACACTAATGCAGTTAAAGATATTTTATTAATCGTTTTACTTTTAATGTACTATTTAGTATTTGCAGACACTTTGGTCTTGCTTAAGTTCTTCCCATTAGATTCTGCCTATATAGCGTCCTACTTACTTACTTATACTCTGCTCTGGAACGCCACCTGTCCCCTTTCCTAGAACATCTTCCTGGCATTTAATGAACTTTGCATGACCAGATAAAAATGTTTAAAAAAAAAAAACAGGCTAATAAGTTGGAGCAATGACCAGAAACAAGTCTGATGAAGTGAGATAATGTTATAAGTTAAAAAATAAATATGATAGCCTAGTAAACACCACCTTGACCCAGTAATCAAAGTTAACATCCCAGTGAGGTTTCATGCTGACATCATGTACTTCCTGATAACTTCTCCTGGGTGATATTTTCCAATAAACCCCAACTCCAGACTAATCTTGAGAAAGACAGAAAATCCAAATTGAGTGATATTCTACAAAATGCCTGACCAGCACTCTTCAAAACTGTCAAGGTTATGAGAAGCAAGGAAGCAATAAGATACAGTCACAGACCAGGGGAGACTAAGGAGATACCAGAACTCACTGGATTATGATAGACTGACTGGGACTGTGAGACGGAAAGGGGGCATCAGTGGAAAAGCAGGTAGAACTCAAAGTCCAGAATTTAGTTAATAATATTGTGCCAGTGTCGGTTCCTTAGTTTTGATGAATATATTTGGGTGACAGAAGAGGCCAACACTAAGGGAAGTTGGGTGAGGGGTAGATGGAAACTTTATGTACTCTATTTTTAACTTTTCTGTGAATCTAAAATTATTCCCAAACAAAATATCTTTTTTTTTTTAAAAAAGGAAACCTAACAAAAATTTTTAATTAAAAAAATGTTAAAAGGGAAATCTGTATGACAAATGGATATGGCCAACTATTGTGAGAGGATTTTTTTTAATTTAATTTTTTATTTAAATTCAATTAATTAATATATAATGTATTATTAGTTTCAGAGGCAGAGGTCAGTGATTCATCAGTCTTATGTAACACCCAGTATTCGTTACATCACGTGCCCTCCTTAATGTTCATCACCCAGTTACCCCATCCTCCCATCCCGCTCCCCTCCAGCAGTGCTCAGTTTGTTTCTTATATTAAGAGTTTGCAAGAGAGGATATTGAGAGAGGAAGGGGGGGAGGGGATGGGAGAGGAGGAGAAGAAAGGAGAAGGGTGGGAAGGGGAAGGGAGGGGAAGGGAGGGGAAGAGAGGGAAAGGGAAGGGAAGAAAGAAAGCCAGCCAGCCAGCCAGCCAACATCACTCAACAATAACTACAACCCCCACATTTTGGAGGGATTATTGTACTAAGTGGGGTTATTGTACTAAGTACTTTACATACATTATTTACTCATCACTTAAGCCCCCGTGACAGATATCACTAGTATCAACACTTTAGAGAGGAAGCAGTGAAGGCTAAGAGGTTATCTACTCTGCCCAAGACAACCTGCTTGGAGGAACTGAGATTCAGATCCAGGAGATCTGTCCACAAAACTCACACTCTTTCACACAAAGCTTGAACATTCTATGACCTCTTCCATTGTTTCCTGTCATTTTGAACAAAAGCACATCCCAGCAAACTGAGTAAGGACACAATCATATCACCCTACACATGGTCTTTGTTGAACAGTTTAACAGAAAGGCATAATGAGGACTGTTCTCTATTTCGTGAGACAAGAAGAAATAGGGAGGTGCACATGGAGAGAAATTACACTAGATATAAAAATACTCATGTGGCAAGAAGACAGCCACTAAATTCACTTTTAAACAATCAACCAGCCAACTTTCCCATAATGCTCGGACCGTGAACTGATCTGTTCAAACACCAGTACAGCGTAATTGTGAAGCTTAACCTTCACTTTGTCTCCATCCACTAGAATGTGATGTCTAGGAGGTTTATGTTTTTTGTCTCTTCTCTTCACTGGCATTTTCCAAATGCCTACAAGAGTGTCTAGTACTTAGTAGATTTTTTTTTAATGTGTATTTTTTATATATAAAAAAATATTTTAAAAAATATATATATCTTCCAATATCTCCCAAGGAGGGAAGGTAAAGAGGGAGAGGGAGGGAGAAGGTAGGGAGGGAGGGGAGGAGGATAATTTCCGGAAGCAGAAGAAATTCTGACTTCAGCCATTTTGATGTAGCATCGAGGTAAAGAAGTTGGGAAAAAGTTTGCCCCAATAACTTCCTTTCTCTAAATTTCTCTTAGGGTAAGACACAAATTATCAAACTTTCTTCCAGGTTCAAAACATTACTTTAGTCATCACCTTTTTTTTTTTTTTTTTAAACTCATTCATACATGGATACCAGGTTGTTGTTGTGTTGCTGTTTTTTTTTTTTTGCTTGTTTGTTTGCTTTTTATGAATACCAGTTTTTAACCACTATTGAGATATATAAGATAAAACCATGAAAAGCAGGAGTGTCAGCTGAAAAACTCCAACGGCACTCTTCTCTTCCTGAACTTGTAAAGTACCTCATGGCCCAAATCAACTGGTATTCTTCTTTTGCCAAATTTCTACTTGCTTTTGAGTTGCTCTTTGGTGTGTAAAAAGTTGATTTATCAACTCAAGCAAAATCTTTTGAGAGTTTCATCTTTTATGTGGTCATGAAAACACTGTAATCAGTTCTGCATTTCTGATTAGAGTTAAAGGCCTTTCACGGACTCCATTTATTGCAAATGGGGACAATATCAAAAGAAGCCAATTTTAATAAAAGCCTCCCTCCAAAAAGATAGGAGAAGCTTCCTCCTTCTGCTGTGATAAATACTTCCAGGTGGTATTTGATGGACAATAAGAACCCAGTGCATCTGGCATTCATAGCAGAGTTTAGAATTAGAATTTTAGATCACGCTGGCAAGCCTGAGTAATTCTTTAATTCTTCAAATGGAACACAATTTGCTCAATCTTACACAGCATTCTGACTTTAATTAAAATATACTGTGCGATATAGAAATATTACACCAACTTGCAAATCCCAACTTGATAGAAGTGGGAGGGGGCATCGAAAACCACTATTTAATTATTTGTATTATACTTTGTCAAAAGAATCACACATTACCAGAGGGACCATAACAGTTTCTTCCAGAGTTTATGGGAGCTGAGCATTACAAAAGGAGGCTGTCGTGCTACGAAGCAGATGTGAGCAGTCTTCATTTCTAGAGAAAAGCTTTAAAAATAAATACAGAGATCTGCTTCTTGAGCGATTGGGTTTCCCCCAAACTTTCTTCTAGTCAAATGCTGTCAATGATATTTTCAGGAAGAGCAACACCTAATTTAAGACCAGATGGGTACTCATTGCTTTACACTGATGACTGAATTTCAAAATTCAATATCAAAAAAGGCATTCGGTGGTAAGAGCAGTTAATCACAAGCCTTTGAAATGTTGCCCATATATCAGTCAATGCTTCATCCAATTAAAAAGAGAAGAGTCATGGATAACAACAGAAGCTCTATCCAGACCTGGATCCTGCACCCTTGAAGAACAAATTGGGACTGAGAATTTGTCCTCAGTGCTTGGACTATAGAAATCTGAGAGTCCCTGAAATGTGACAATGGTGTTTAGTCCTGCTAGATAAATTTCAGTAGTGGATTTTTAAATGCTTCAAAGCAATTTCTATTCAGGCTTAGAATAAAGAATGGCCTTGTGAACTTCCTGCTCAAAAAAGGTGCATATTTTGAGCTCTCAGACATGTATAAGAAATTCTTCTCAGTTGAGTCTATAAAAATGTATTAAAGACATTCACATCTCTATTAGGAGAATCTTACCAAGTGAAAGGAACAACCTCAAACTGGAGCTTTCATAGGCTTTGCACTTTCCTGAATTCATGAATGAATTACAGCCTGTATAACTAGCCAATTGTATAAATCTTCAAGACAGTTGCCTCTGGAATTGGGCCCAGTACCATGACAACAAACTTCTTTTGGTTTTATCATTGACTGGCACAAAATATTCAGATTTTGCTTCTAAACTGTACTTCAATAAAGCAATCCATCCACTCTTTATTATATATATCCTAGAACTCAAGCTACAGTAAAGCAAGACAGGAGAATTGCAAATGAATTACCAGTCCCAATTAGTTACTAGCCTACATCTGAGACCATTGCCACCTGACTTACAATCATGCCTTTTAGTGGGAGAAATAGATTTCTTTGCCCCATAAATGGCAGACGTGGTCATGTGAGTGTATTAGCCAATGGGATGTAACATTGGCTATGGCATTCACACCATATCCAATTAGAAGACCTGAGAGTCTCTGCTCCTTTCCCCTTGGTACTTTTTCCTACAACATGTCCCAAACAGCCAAGATCCTGGAGGGATAAAGAAATTTTGAGCAAAGACACAGCTAAGCAGCAGACGCCACAGCTAAAACACAGTATGAACAAGAAATAGAAATCTTTGTTATTCAAAATTACTGAAATTTTATTTATTACCAAACCAAAACCTTAGCAAGACTGACTTTTTTTTTTTCTTACTTCGTTATCAGTTGACAGTTAGGGAGTCACTGGTATATTCCCACATTGCGCTGAACGCCTTAACAAATGTAATTTTGTTGTCACAGTTTGTATAAATTAGAATTTGGAAAATTGAGATTGCAAATTCAGTAACATTCAATCTACAGCCATAGTTTTTTACATAAAAAATAACACTGTGAGGAAGTTTCAGAAGCTAATGCAGCTAATTCTTCAGCCACAATGTCCCCTCACAGTACTCAAAAGGCACCCTACATTTTCACACCTTGTGAGTGTTGTTCTGACATTCAGAAGGCCCCTATCTCCCACACAACTTCCCATTTCCACATATAAATGTTCTCTATGTCCTGGGCTTGTGAAAAAAATGCCACTCTCTGCTTAAAATCTCTGATCCTTCAGGGGAGTCAATCAACCATGTTGTCTGTTTTCCTGCTACTGTTTACTTTCGAGGATACTAGTGTGTAAGCTCCTTGAGGTCTGGGACATTTACTGTTTTGTTCTTTCCTCCTTCTCTGATGCCCAGAACGACACACAGCCAAGAGCAAGTACTCTACACTGTGGGTGAATAAGGTCTAGCACTTTGTACAACTCGCTCTGTATCTCTATCATTCACCATAGAGTAAGTACTGAGCAGAGGAAGTCTGTATCTTGGTTGACTTTTTATGCCCACAGCACCTCCGGTGGTGATGGGAACATAAAAACTGTTTATCGCTGAATGTGAATCTCACCAAAAACGTCTGTAATGGGATCAGCCTATTTTCATCAAAATACTTTTGTTTTTTTTTAAATGCCTGGTTTTCACAACTACCTTGCCTGTTCTATCACCTGTTACCCAGCTGGTCTATAATATGCATCAGAAAAATGGAAAGATCACAGATCATTTGTAAGATAAATATTTTAGGTTAAGCACATCTGGTGAATCCCGAAATGAGTATCTGTTGTTACTAAATTTTTCTGGCTTTATTACCTGTACTCTATCTGGGACAGCTAAAACGGGAACCCATGACAAAAAGAACATGGGTTTTTCCCAACCTTGGTCTACATCCACACGTTTCTCCTCTATCTGCGACAGCTGGAAGATTCGAGGGGCCTGATCCCAGCAAATATTATCACAACCCACACAGGGGGCTTATGAACTGCTGACTCTTAAATCTGGTCACTCTTCATTTGATTCATTTATTCAACAAGTAGCCATCCTACAGAGGTTGGCTGCAGACCAAATTCAAGAGAAGAGGGGTTCTGTTTGTACTTGGGTAATGTTTTTAAATCCAAATACTTAAATCAGCTGGCACATTTTAAAAATCAGAAAGTTTTACATAAATGACAAATCCACGATGTCTCTTGAGAAACAGATGTGACCGCACTGGGACTCTTTTTCTTTATGCAACATCAGCTAGAAGGAGGACTGGCTGTTTTCCCCCTGGGTAGAGCATGTGCTCCCAACTTTGTTCCAGTCCTGACCTCCTCCTGTGGTCCTATACCAGACATGCATTTAATCTCTAGAACATGTAAACATATGGGTATGTAATACTGGCTCACTCTGTGCCCAGCACTGTGTAGAGTGCCCTCATCCACAGCGAGGAGGGGTGTTTGTGAATACATAGAGCCATCCTTCTCCATTATATAGTGGTTCTCAAACTGTAGTCTGTGGGGTCCCCATGATCCTGCCATGGTGCCTTAAGGTCAAAATTATTTTCATAATAAAGATGCTCACTGACTTTTCACTATGTTGATATTTGCACAGTCATTATATTTTTCAATGTCACACACTTGAAGTAAAATAAAGGAAATCCAGCTTCATTTAAGAATGTCCCCAGTGGGGATACCTGAGTGGCTCAGTTGGTTAAGCATCCAACTCCTGATTTTAGGTCTTCATCTTGGGATCAGGAGGTCAAGCCTTGCATTGGCCCGGCATGGAAACTACAAAAAAAAAAAAAAAAGAAAAGAAAGAAAGAAAGTAAGAATGTCACTAATGAAATAATAAATTGTATTTAGTAAAATTAAATTTTAGTAAAATTAAATTTTATTAATCTATAAAGAACTTATCAAACTCAACACCCAAAGAACAAATAATCCAATCAAGAAATGGGCAGAAGACATGAAGACATTTCTCCAAAGATGAAGTCTAAATGGCCAACAGATACATGAAAAAGTGTTCCACATCACTCAGCAGCAGGGAAATACAAATCAAAACCACAGTGAGATACCACCTCACACCAGTCAGAATGGCTAAAATTAACAAGTCAGGAAATGACAGATGCTGGCGAGGATGTGGAGAAAGGGGAATCCTCCTACACTGTTAGTGGAAATGCAAGCTGGTGCAGCCACTCTGGAAAACAGCACGGAGGTTCCTCAAAAAGTTGAAAATACAGCTACCTTATGACCCAGCAATTGCACTACTGGGTATTTACCCTAAAGATACAAACGTAGTGACCCGAAGGGGCACATGCACCTGAATGTTTATAGCAGCAATGTCCACAATAGCCAAACTATGGAAAGAGCCAAGATGTCCATCAATAGATGAATAGATAAAGAATATGTGGTATATATACACAATGGAATATTGTGCAGCCATCAAAAGACCTGAAATCTTGCCATTTGCAATGATGTGGATGTAACTAGGGGGTATTATGCTAAGCAAAATAAGTCAATCAGAGAAAGACAATTATCATATGATTTCACTGATATGAGGAATTTGAGAAACAGGACAAAGGATCATAGGGGAAGGGAGGGAAAAATGAAACAAGTTGAAACCAGAGAGGGAAACAAACCATAAGAGACTCTTAATCTCAGGAGATAAAGTGAGGGTTGCTGGAGTGGAGGAGGGTGGGAGGGATGGAATTTAATCTCTAGAACACATAAACATATGGGTATGTAATACTGGCTCACTCTGTCCCCAGCACTGTGAGGAGGACATAGCACATACACTGAGGAGGGTATGTGCTACGGTGAGTGCTGTGAACTGTGTAAGACTGAAGAATCACAGACCTGTACCCCTGGAGCAAATAATACATTATATGTTAATTAAAAAATTAGATTTTATTAAATTCTGACCCTTGAGAACTCAACTTCTGAATAATTCTGTGACAAAACAGAAATGGCACATAAAGCCCCTTTGCTACACATCCAGATAGGATGAATGACTCAAGAGTAGCGCTTGGGGGCACCTGGGTGGCTCAGTGGGTTAAGCCTCTGCCTTCGGCTCACGTCATGATCTCGGGGTCCTGGGATCGGGTCCCGCATCAGGCTCTCTGCTCAGCGGGGAGCCTGCGTCCCCCCCCCCACCTCCGCCTGCCTCTCTGCCTACTTGTGATCTCTGTCTGTCAAATAAATAAATAAAATCTTTAAAAAAAAAAAAAAGAGGAGCGCTTGGGGGATCGCACCACAAGCTGGAGTAGCTTCATTTTCTTATGAAACGCTATTTTTTTCTTGGAAGAACCACTCACAAAGTAAATATCAAATATTTAGCAGAAATTTTCTTGAACATGAAAGAAGTGAGCTCTCACTTTAAGGAAAACAACTAATTACCAATGATAAGTTTGAGCTCTCCGGAAAAAAAAATAGATTTGTTGAAAATTGCTACCATGAGCTTGACAGCTTTCCAAAAACTAAAGACTTTTTTTTTTTTTATGAGAATGGCCATTATATGAACAAGTATGATTTTTAAAATATTGCATGAAATGGGCCAAAATTTGTAACAGTAAGTCAAAATTTCCCTAAAGCCTAATGCAGAGTATTATATTCATGAGTAAAGATGCTCTGTGTGGTTTTTAATGCAAGAAGCTGTATGGTGTAGACTGTACATTGCAACCAACCCTCAAGAAACTACCACTTGTCAAGCTTTGGTGTAGTTTTTTTTTTTTTTTTTTTAAAGATTTTATTTATTTATTTGACAGACAGAGATCACAAGTAGGCAGAGAGGCAGACAGAGAGAGAGGAGGAAGCAGGCTCCCCGCAGAGCAGAGAGCCCGATGTGGGGCTCGATCCCAGGACACCGGGACCATGACCTGAGCCGAAGGCAGAGGCTTTAACCCACTGAGCCACCCAGGTGCCCCGCTTTGGTGTAGTATTAAGGAAGAATGGCTACCATCATCTGAAAAGGCTATTAAAATACTCCACCACTTTCAATTACATATCTGTCCAAAGTTGGATTTTCTTCACATACTGACTGAATGCTGAAGCAGTCTTGGAAGTCAACCAATTTTCTACTGAGGCAGTCATCCTAAAAACCTGAAAACAGTTACAAACAATGCCTTTCTTATCATTATTTTTTTTTAATTTTTGAATTGTATTACTTGTAAGATATATAATTTATGTTACCCATAATGGGCCCATTTTGTTATTTCAAATGAATTATGGAATACATATTTGAAAACCTTATCTGCTTAAATTTCTAGTACGATAAACAACACTGTATGTAACCCACATTCACAAAGACTCTTTGGGGGTCCTCGATAACTTTTAAAACCATAATGTCCTAAGAACAAAAGCTTGGGATTTGTTGCTTCAGCACATCAATAGTCTCATTTATCTTAATGAAATACACATTAGAACAGTTGCCTATTTTACTGTCATTTCTGAAAAGAAGAAAAATCTTTATTTCCTGAATCATAATCAATAGCATTCAAGAACTTTTAATCTTTCAAAGATAGTTATAATAAACAGGTGGGTATAGTGTATAACTAACGAGGTATTGACAAATATTCAGAAATGCCATTTTTTTCATTAGCTGCTATTCAAAGATGAGGGAATTACCCCAATTTTACTCCTTATATATATTATTTACTCTATGAGTTACCTTTACTGAGACAGGAACTCAGCAGAAATTCTTAATTTTAACAATTAGAAATTATATGTAACATATACATATATATACACACACATGTGTCTGTGTGTGTATATATATGTGTATATACAGGGAGAGACATAGATACAGATACAGACATAGGTATCACCTTTGACTCTACCAATAATTATTTGTGGTTTTGTGGCTCCATTCCCCACACCTGAGGGACACAGACTGCATTAGTCTCCTAAAGATTAAATAACAAATTAAAGCAACATAAATATACTATGTTCGGGGTGCCTGGGTGGCTCAGTGGGTTAAAGCCTCTGCCTTTGGCTCGGGTCATGATCCCAGTGGGATCAAGCCCCACATCGGGCTCTCTGCTCAGCGGGGAGCCTGCTTCCTTCTCTCTCTCTGCCTGCTTGTCTGCCTACTTGTGATCTCTGTCTGTCAATAAATGAATAAAATCTTTAAAAAAAAAAAAAAATATATATATATATATATACTATGTTCAAATTCTGTACAACATGAGGCCAATACAGGTCTCACTGACTAAAATTAGCACATTGGCAGGACTGCATTTCCTTTTTAGAGGTTCTAGAGAACTATTTCCCTGCCTTTTCCAGCTTCTAGAAACCTCCTCCTTCATTTTCAAAGCCAGCAATGTTACAGATCTCAGTGTCTTTTCTTTTTTTTTTTTAAAGATTTTATTTATTTATTTGACAGAGAGAGATCACAAGCAGGCAGAGAGGCAGGTAGAGAGAGAGGAGGAAGCAGGCTCCCTGCTGAGCAGAGAGCCCGATGCGGGGCTCGATCCCAGGACCCCGAGATCATGACCTGAGCCGAAGGCAGCGGCTTAACCCACTGAGCCACCCAGGCGCCCCTCAGTGTCTTTTCTTGTAGTCACGTATTCCTGTGATCACAGCTGGGAAAGGTTCAAAGGACCCTTGTGATTACTTTGGGGAATCTACAATCATCTCATCTCAGGATCCTTAATTTATTCAAATCTTCCAAACCCTTTTTGTCTTGTAAGGTAACATATTCACAGGTTCCAGGGATAGGTACGTGGTCTTCTTTGGCGGGGCCGGGGTGTGGGGGGTCATTGTTTTGTATACCACACAGTCAAATTAAGTAAATGAACTGTTTCTTCATACATCCTGTCTGTGCATCAACATACGTATCCCGGCAGTCCTGCTGAATGACAAGGAGTGGTTCCACTCAACCTCCCAGGACCTTCATCAAAGAAAAGCACCGAGACTTCAGAAGCCAGTGGTATATTAGGGAAAAGCCAAATCATCTGATGATTAAAATAACTAGTTACCTTTCTATGGAAAACTATTACATGACATCACATTCCCACTGACCTCTCCCGCTGCATTTCTGGATCTTCTAACCACGGAAACAAGTGCACTCCCACTGACACGTAGATATTCTTTATTCGTAGGCCCACACTGTCCCAACAGTAAAATGACAGAAAAAAATTAAAAAGTAAACACATGCATCAAACACCTCACCTCATCACCGAACACACTCACCCCATCATCACTGACCCCCTGAGACACACGTACATTTTGTTTGTAGCTAACTGGAATCTTGGGTGTTTTCTGAATAAAATTTGACTCTTAAAAATGTAAGTATTTTTCATCGCACCTGAAGATACATTTAACATGTGTTGTACATTTTTAACCAAGCTGGTTAATTACAGCAAATCATATTCCAAGACACTAATGGCTAGCCCAGGTCCCTCCGGGACAGAGCCATGACTTGAGGGGCTATACAGTGACAGAATCACCTGTGTTCTTTCATATAATCATTTCCTGGTCTGGAGTCTGCCTGTTCCTTTCAGTTGAGTACAGACCAGTAGTATTTGAGCAACAGGGAAATAACATCTGGTATAGTGAAGATGAAACTGGCGATGATTTAGAAGAGAAAAGACAAGAAGTTCAGTACCAGCTTCAAGGGTGGGATTAGCCTCCCCCTGCACGCTGCTCTCTCTGTAGCTTCATTTGAGATCAACTGTAAGACTTATGCTGGGAACCTTCTCCTCCCAGTGGTGTTTGGCCTCTGTGGTGGATGGCAGGGCTCTGGCTGAGAATAACCAATCAGAGCCAAAAGCCCTATCGAAACAATGTGATTTGCATCAGCTAATGCAGAAGGATGAATGGAAGTTATTGTCAAGAAAAGTGCTCTCTTTTCCTTCTGCATGTCAAGTCTGAGACCCTTCAGGCTTCACAAAGCTCCCTAAGAATATTACTGGTGCTTATGTTCTTCTGATTGTGAGACTCTTAGAAAATGGAACGGGCTTTCTCGGGTCGGTGGGGGGGAGAGTCTTATGTCACTGGAGATATTGAAGATAAAGCAGGAAGACCACATTTCTGGATGTTCTTAGGGAGTTTCTACATAGACTTTTCAATACAATCTTGTTTTAATGAAAATTACTGTCCGTAAGATAGTTTTAACAACAATAAAACTGCTATACAAGTTAGATTTAACTCAATTGTGAAAGAAAAGTCTATTTTAAGAAAGTGGTAACAGGGTGATTCAGTTGGTTGAGAACTACTCCTGACTTTGGCTCAGTCATGATCTCAGGGTGGTGAGACGGAGCCCCAGGTTGGGTTCCAGACACAGTGGGGAGTCTGCTTGTGATTCTCTTTCCCTTTGCCCCTCCCTCCCACCCCCTCAACCCCCCGATCTTATTTTTTTTCTCTCTCTGTAAAATAGAAAATGGTACCAAATCAAATTGACAAAAATTAACTCAGAATGAATCACAGATCTAAATGTTGCAAAAAGTAATAAAGAAAAACTTCATTAAAATGGAGTTGGGAGGGGACGCCTGGGTGGCTCAGTTGGTTAAGCAGCTGCCTTCGGCTCAGGTCATGATCCCAGCGTCCTGGGATCGAGTCCCACATCGGGCTCCTTGCTCGTCAGGGAGCCTGCTTCTCCCTCTGCCTCTGCCTGCCATTCTGTCTGCCTGTGCTCGCTCTCTCTCCCTCTCTCTGACAAATAAATAAATAAAATCTTTAAAAAAAAAAATGGAGTTGGGAGTTTGTCAGGGGGAGCTCTTCTGCACTACCACTTCTCAGGGATTGTAAATTCAACAGGAAGAGGCAGACCTTGCCCTTAGATACTCCTTTGCTACCCTAGCAGGAAGAAGAAGGCAACAGCCCAGCCAATGAGAGACAGTCACAACTCAGCCAATGAAAAGCTACCATGCTTCAAAATATTGGTTTCTCCAATGACCTTTCCAACCTCCCCCCGTCCTTCCTCTATAAAGGAGTGATCCTCTTCTTTGTACTGTGGATTTACCTATGGTTTTGTCACAGCTTGCTTGCTCTGGATTGCTATTTTCTTTTATTCAAGAATTAAACCCACATTTGTTGATAAAATAACCAGCAGTTTTATTTTTAAGATTAACCTTACAAAAGCAAACACTGTAACATTTAAAGAAGAAATACTGGAGATCTTTGTGACCTTAAAATACACAAAGATTTCTTAGGACAGAGCGAAAGTAAATACATAAAAGAACCAAAAAAGAAAAAAAAGTGACCAATGGATTTTAACAAAATTAAAAACCTTTACTCTTCATAAAACATTGTATAGAAAATAAAAGGACAAGACGCAAAATGGGCAGAAATATTTGCAATAGATCTAGCTAGCAAAGTTATGATGTCCAGATCATATAAGGAACTCTCAACTGAATAAAAAGACAAATAAATAAATAAATAAATAAAACTGTCACAAAACAGAATACTTCAGCAAAGGAGATGTAAGGATGGTTGATAAGCACATTAAAAAGATGGACAACTTCATCAGTCATTAATGAGGGAAATAGAAATTAAAACCACAATGAGATAGTAACAGCTTGTAAAAATGGCTTAAATTGAAAAGCTGACAATCCAAGCATTAGTGAGAATGTGGGGGGAAAAGCACAATAAAGCCAATAGTGTGGTTAGACCAGTGATTCATTCCATAAGAAGAGATTTTTAAATGCAACATATGGGGAAAGGCCATGCTTCAGAAAATATACCCAAATATGAAAAATCCAGGAATAAAAATGAGAGACTCTAAAGTAGAACTCCTACCTTATTTTGAGTCCTTACCCCTCCCTGCCCTGCTTTTTTTTAAATCCAATAAGAGTTACATATTCTTTTCTCTAAAAAGTACACAAATGCATAAAATATCCTTCTACCCTTCTTTCCTTTAGCTCAAATTGTATAACTATTTAAATTCTGGATTTTTACAACACGTTGGTAGTCTGAAGAAGAAGAATATTTTTGGAACGAAGGTGGCGTAAGTAAGTAAATAAATAAATATATTTTAATATACTGCCAGGTAGCATGGCATCAACAATTTTCAGATTTGAATTTAACTAGGTAGGAAAATAGGTTTTAAAAGAGTGTAGTGAAGAAATGCCACTCCTGGGTATTTATACAAGAGAAAGGAACACAAATGTCCATTAAAATGCTCATATACTACCCTATTTACCCTAAAGATATAAATGTAGTGATCCGAAGGGGCACGTGCACCTGAATATTTATAGCAGCAATGTCCACAATAGCCAAATTATGGAGAGAACCTAGATGTCCATCAACAGATGAATGGATAAAGATGTGGTATATATATACAATGGAATACTATGCAGCCATCAAAAGAAATGAAATCTTGCCATTTGCAACAACATGGATGGAACTAGAGGGTATTATGCTCAGCGAAATAAGTCAACCACAGAAAGACAACTATCATATGATCTCTCTGATACGAGGAATTTGAAAGGCAGGGAGGGGGGTTATGGGGAACAGAGAAGGAAAAAATGAAACAAGATCGGATTGGGAGGGAGACAAACCATAAGGGACTCTTAATCTCAGGAAACAAACTAAGGGTTGCTGGGGTGGGGGTCTGGGTGATAGACATTGGGGAGGATATGTGCTATGGTGAGTGCTATGAAATGTGTAAGCCTGATGATTCAGAGACCTGTACCCCTGGGCTAATAATACATTATATGTTAATAAAAATAATTAAAATAAAATAAAATGCTCAGACAATAATGTTCATACCATTTTATATATAAAAGTGAAACAGCTGGAAACAGCCCAGCTATCTATCAGCAGGTGAACTGATAGACAAATGTGGCAGAGCCATAAAAGAGAATACCGCGTAGCAGTGGAATGGAACCCCTGATACACCCCACAAAATGGATGAATCCCCAAAACATCACTTAAATGAAATTCTAAAACAAGCAAAATTAGTCTATAGTCACAGAAAGCAGCTCTGTGCTTGCCTGGGGCTAGAGGTGGTAAAGGGAGAAAGAGAAATTTGTGCGGGGGTGGGGGGGTGATAGAAATGTTCTATATCTTGATTATGGTAGTGGTGATATAGATACATCATTTGTCAAAACTCTTCGAATTGTACATTTTTGCTGTGTCTTTTTTTGTATAAGTAAATTATGCCCTCATGAATTTGATTAGAAAAAATTTATAAGGGAATTTACCTCTACATTCATGACTTCAAGGGTAATTATTCTAACTTATTTGAAACATGCCATTATCACACACATCCTCTTAAATACACAGCAAATACACTGGGGCTTATTTTGTAATATAATGAAATCCACTGCATTAATTATGTTCACTTCCCTAGGTGTATGAACACTCACAACATTTATCACATAGTTACACGGATACACTTTGCTCCTTTGGGCATCTACCAGTGCACATCTATATGTTATTTCTGAATTGTGCTGTCTACACAAAATAATACCATTCTCTGTATTTTGAAAAAAAATTGTCATCCTTAATCTTCTTGACAAAATCAAAGAGAAAAACAAAGCAGGTAATTTTTAATCTCTAGCTTGCATCTGGAGAAACTGAATATAACCTATTAATTCAGTGGGTGCCCTTAGGTCACTAATGAGTCAGAAATAAATTCAGAAATGTAAATTTCCATTCTGCTGATTTTCAAACCATTATGTCTAATTCCCAAAGATTTAATAAAATATCAACAAAGTCACTTGTAGGTATGAACATTTCTTCAATACTTCTATGTAGTTTCCTCTAGGGATAAAAAGATACATCTGTATCTACTTAATAATAACTCTAAATTGTAAAAAGAAATAGCCCTGATGTCACTATTTTCAAGTTCAAAAAACACACTGACATTTATTTCACATTCGGCATTTGTGGACAGGTCGATCCTATCAATACATATAATAGTCCCAAACCAGGATTTAAATTGGTATCCCCATTTTATATTCTTATTAATGCTAGACAGCCATGAAGCTTCAGTGCCCTCATCTGAGGCATATGTTTTTATTTTTACTGTAAATTTAAGCAATTTGACGAGAAATAACCCCATGAAACAGTAAACCACTGAATTATTTAAATTGTGCTGATATTAGTTTGTTAGGGCCGCCTTAACAAAGTACCACTAACTGGGTATGGAAATGGATTGGCTCAGGTCTGGAGGCTGGAAACCCGAGATCAAGTTGTCAGGGGATTGACTGGTTCCTCCTGAAGGCTGGGAGCAGGAAGCTGTTCCGTGCCTCCCCTCCAGCTCCTTGGGTTACCAACAATCTTTGGCGTTTCGTGTCTTGCGGAAGCATCACCGCAACCTCGCACAGCATTCTCCCTGTGTGTCTGTGTCTGTGTCCAATTTCCCCTTTTTATAAGGACACCAATCCTATGGGAGTGAGTGCCTACCTTCTTCCAGTATCACATCTTAAGTAGTTATGTCCGCAATGATCCTATTTCCAAACAAGATCACATACGGAGGTACTGGCAGGTAGGACTTCAACATCTGGATCGAGGGGGGACACAAGTCAACCCCAAAACAGCTCCAATTACCTTTCTGGCCCCCTCTTAGTACATTCTCTTTTACCTATATTTCAGACACCTTTCACATGCTCCTTTTAAAAATAAAACAAGGTAGAGGGCTCCAGGCTTCTGGAACACTCTTCATCCACTTGCCCCCCACCCTGGGCCCCAGGTTTGGTCCTCACTTTGGGCAGAACCGAGGCTGGGATCCCCAGAGGGCTGCACACCTCTAGGCTTCTGCTCAAGGCCATGGAAGGCATACAAGGTGGCTGGACTCCCCTCCCCTTCTCCCTGACTGGTACCAGCTGCCCACCCTCACCTGAACCCCTGCCCCACACACCTCCACCCCCTAGCACAGGGACAAACACCCAAGTCTTAGGAGATCTGCTTGTGCTTCCCTTCCTGCTCTCATATCTCGCTGCTTCCTAACCTCCAACTCCTCATGGTATCCTTCCACCCCAAGCTTTCACACAGACATCCCCTTCCTACCTGCGATCACACCCTCTCTTGCTCTTAGCTCAAGTGGCCCTCCTGAACTCCAATAGCACCTTGGACTTATCATTTCACAAGATGCCTGCAGCGCAGCCACCGGATCACCTGCCGGGCGCTCGCCTCTGCAGAAGCTCCGCACAGCCTTCCCCTGCCGGCTCCAGCCCCTGGCACAGGTCTGGGCATGTGGACAGCCCAACAACTATCTGTTGGTGATTAAACCAATGCACGGCATTTGCAGATGGCCTTGATTGTGGTTTAAAAGTGCTCAGAGATGGTTTTGTTTTGTGTTACTCAGTGTCCTACCTTCCCACGATTTTGCTGCAACACCTTGTTTGGTGAAGCCTTTCCTAGCAGGTACATACAGGCCACATCTATTCCCAGGATGTGTGTACTGGAAAGGCCATAGAGACCGCATGGTGTCAGCTCCTCCTACTTTTAAGCTGATGGAAAGAAGACCCAGAGAGGTGAAGTTAGCTGCCCCAGTCCTCCAGCTCTTCAGGGACAGAGTGGTGCTCGAATCTGTCTGTCCACTCAGGTCTGGAGAATTCACTGACTTCTAACTCCAGTTCAGGACTCCGGGAGGGCCCGGCTGCGTCCTGAGCCTGCACTATGCTCCGTGAGGTCCAGGCCAGAGCCACGTTATTGGCTCCTGCTGATTTTATTTCGTATCCCACAAGCTACACTTCTTTAAAACAAACTACTCAAAAGGGCATCCCAGACACACACTCTAATAACATTCAAATAATGCAATCAGGCTGTTTCCCCAGTCCGCAATCCTCTTGCTTCCACTGTCTTAGGCTCCCTTCGAAAGCATCTATTTCTCTGTGATTCCTACAGGAACTTTTTCATCTCTGGACTGCAGAAATAGCCCCACGTGCATGTTTATATCAATGCACAATCAATCATAGTTTGTTCTTTTCAAAATAGTGTTCTTTTTAAAGACCCAAAGCCATTTTGTGCATTTTTTCCCCCAAGACTTGAGTTTTGAATTGCTGTTTCAAATCAAAGGGTCACTTAGGAAGAAAATTAACAATCTCTCTGATTGCGGATCGAGATTTTCTTCTTCTTCGTCGTCTTCTTTTTTTTTTTTTTTTTTTTGTTATAATTGCTATTGTTTTGTCCTGAATACAGAAGTATTCTAGGGCTATGTAATTATAAAACAAAAACAGTTTGGTAATGATTTCTGTATGAATTGCTGATCTACAGCACAGAGAAGGAACATCTGAGAAGAGCTCCTGAAAAAGCAAAATGTGGGGGCACCTGGGTGGCTCAGTGGGTTAAAGCCTCTGCCTTCAGCTTAGGTCATGATCCCAGGGATCGAGCCCCGCATTGGGCTCTCTGCTCAGCGGGGAGCCTGCTTCCTCCTCTCTCTCTGCCTGCCTCTCTGCCTACTTGTGATCTCTGTCTGTCAAATAAATAAAATCTTAAAAAAAAAAAAAGCAAAATGTGAATTAGACCCTACCAGAGGACACAGTTATGACCAGAAATATAGGGTGCTTCTGTAATACCGTCATCTGCATCTGCGTGCAATACAAATGAAGACCGAACATTCAATAGCGATGTAAATCAATAAAACTATTACCGATGGACCTTGGCAGGGGTACCTGTGAAAACAGCTTCTAAAAACTCAACATTCTGGACTTGTCAGTGTTTACAGTTACTCTTCTATGGCTTGATTTAAACTTTTTTTAAAAAAAAGTCTATCAATTGGTGTTTGTCTAAGTCACAGGAACATGAAGAATGATCTGTTAATAAATCGGAGAACCCGTGAGTACAGGGCAAAGTTGGCAGAAGAGAAGCACGGTCAGCTAACACTGCTTCTCACCTGAAACTATTAACAGAAAGTCAGTTTGTGGTGAATGTGCTGGAATCACTGAGTGACTGCTGAATTTTAATGATCATGTTTGCATTAAGGGATTTCATGGATTTTGGCCTTTCCTCTGAGTTTACAAATCCCAATTTTGATTTTTGCCTTTATTTTCTTACTAGTAAATTCAAAATATCCTTGAAATGTACTCAAATACCTACAATGCAATATATTCCCCACTTATTTTTGTGCATTGATGTTAACACATATTTAATCTCTCCTTCCAATACTCATTCTTGAGTATTGTTAAAAGACAATGATTTTAACCAAAAAAAAAAAAAAACAAAAAAAACCAACAACAAAAAACAAAACAAAAAACACAACATAAATAATTAAGGCTAGTGTTTCACTCTGTCTAATGAAGCCAACCATTATTCCATCAAATTACTGGTTCCTTTGTATTTTGCAAAAGAAAGAGATATTGAAGACCTTAAGACACTTCTAAAACAGGGATGCCTGGGTGGCTTAGTCCATTAAGTGTTTCCCTTCTGCTTAGGTCATGATCCCAGGTCCTGGGATCAAGTTCACTATCAGGCTCCTATCTCAGCAGGGAGCCTGCTTCTCCCTCTGCCTATGCGCTCTCTCGCTCTCTCTCTCTCTGACAAATAAATAAATAAAATCTTAAAAAAAAAACTTTAAGACATTTCTAAATCTAATCATTTACATTCACAGTAAAGGAAAATTCAAAGTTCTTCATCGAAAGTTTATGAAGCTCGAAGGCCAAGTTAGGAGACTGAATCGGTTAACCTGCAGTTGATCCAGTGCCACAGAAAATATTTTGAAAAATAAAATTTCATGACCTAAGCTATAAATTACCTTGTCCTATTAGCAGTACTAATACTTGTTATCTACCGATTACTCCATATTATACAACACAAACACAAATCACTCTTTAGAGATTGCAAACCCGATGTTCAGCTCCCTTGGATAAGGGCACCTGCTGCCTCTGATCCCATTCTGGAGCTCACAAGGCTTCCCTCCTCTCCTCCATTCTCCCTCGGCATATTCATCTCCACCTACCTGAATGGCCAAGCCAGAAATCCAGGAGTCATACTACCAGTCTCTTCCTCTGCCTCACCGTAGACAATCAATCCTCACATCCTCAACACTTTGTCTAGAAACAGATCCGGAGATCTGTCCCGTGGTATGCTGACATTAAAATGGCTCTCAGATGGGGCGCCTGGGGGGCTCAGTGGGTTAAGCCTCTGCCTTCAGCCCAGGTCATGATCTCAAGGTCCTGGGATCGAGCCTCACATCGGGCTCTCTGCTCAGTGGAGAGCCTGCTTCCCCCTCTCTCTCTGCCTAGTTGTGATCTCTCTCTCTGTCAAATAAATAAATAAAATCTTAAAAAAACAAAACAAAACAAAACAAAAAACGGCTCTCAGTATAGAACATGAATGATGGCCTGAAGCCTTAGAAGAAATCCTGACAAATTTAAATTTGGGGAATCAAAAAACCTAATGGGCTAAGTCAGGAACAAGAAGAGAAACTGAAGTATAGAATCCAGAGATTCAGAAATACCTTGCTTTAAGCTTAGATGTTGATCGTGGGTCACCACTTCAATAGATCTCGGGGAAAATGAAGGCAAATCTATCAAGAAATGTTTCTTTTCTATCCAAATGTTCCCTCTGTTCCCATGAAAACAATGTCTTCACTTAATTAGCTTTACAAAAATGTACATGTTAGTTGACATTTTTTTCCCCTCTACTATGTCTACACAGGTCTCGGGAACTGTCATGATTTTTGTCTTCAAGATTTCTTTTTCTCTCTTCTTAACTTCTTAGATTCAACAACAGGTTATCATAACCTCAGCACCCCCCCTTACATCCTTCGAGTCACTGCTTTACCGAAAGTACTCACTATTTTGAACTTTCACATAACAAACTAGGTTTGCCTGATTTGGGACTTCCTATAAATAGAATGGCACGGTTATGTATTCCTTTTTTCATCTAACTTCTCTCACTCACTACAACATATATAAATTCTGGCCATGTTGTGTTATAGAAGTAATCTGTTCTTTTCCATTTTCATGGAGTATCTCATTGAATAAATATTCCGGGGCGCCTGAGTGGCTCAGTCAGTTAAGCCTCCGCCTTCAGCTCAGGTCATGATGCCAAGGTCCTGGGATGGAGTCCCGCATCGGGCTCCTTGCTCAGCAGGGAGTCTGCTTCTCTCTCTGCCTCTGCCTGCCACTCTGCCTGCTTGTGCTCTCTCTCTCTGACAAATATATAAATAAAATCTTAAAAAAAAAAAAGATTAAAAAAAATTCCGCAACTTTTCCATTATATTACGGATAGACATTCAGGTGGTTTTCAGTTTGGGGCTATTACAAATAATATTTCTACAGACATTCTTCGTGTCTTTTGATGGGGATACATACATATTTCTGGGGTGGAAGTGCTAGGCCATTACACAACTATTTCTCTTTAATCAACGTTGTCAGTTTTCCTGAGCAATTGTACCATCCTCATCTGATAGTGTATGAGAATTCCAGTCTCCATTTCCTCACCAGCACCTGGAAATTTTCAGTTTTGGTTTGTTTGTTTTTTTTTTTTTCATTTTAGCCATTCAGGTGAGCATACAATGCTATCGTGTTATTCTTCCCCCCGCCCCCGGTAATTTTTTAAAATTCCAGTATAATTATCATTCAGTGTGATACTCATTTCAGGTATACAATATAGTGATTCAACAATTCTTTATATTACTCTGTGCTCACCACGATAATGTACTTTTTTAAAAAAGATTTTATTTATTTATTTGACAGAGAGAGATCACAAGTAGGCAGAGAAAGAGGAGGAAGCAGGCTCCCTGCTGAGCAGAGAGCCCAATGTGGGGCTCAATCCCAGGACCCTGAGATCATGACCTGAGCCAAGGGCAGAGGCTTTTACCCACTGAGCCACCCAGGAGCCCCACAATAATATACTCTTAATCCCCTTCACCTATTTCCCCCATCCCCCCACCCACCTCCCCTCTGGTAACCATCAGTGTGTTCTCTAGAGCTAAGAGTTTGTTTCTTGGTTTATCTCGTTTTTTCTTTGTTCATTTGTTTTGTTTCTTAAATTCCACATATGATTAAAATCATATGGTATTTGTCTTTCTCTAACAGAATTTTTTCACTTAACATTATACCCTTTAGCTCCATCCATGTTGTTGCAAAATGGCAAGATTTCATGCTTTTTATGGCTGAGTAATATTTCATTCATTTTAATACACAACACATTTTCTTTATCCATTTATCATTCAATGGATACTTGGGTGGCTTCCATAATTTAGCTCTTATAAATAATGTGGAATTACTAGATTATATAGTAGTGGAATATTAGATTATATAGTAGTGGAATAATATAGTAATATATATTACTAGTAGTGGAATTACTAGATTATATAGTAACTCTGTTTTTAAGTTTCTGAGGAGCCTCCATACTGTTTTCCGGAGTAGCTGCCCCAGTTTGCATTCCCACCAACAGGGCAAGAGCGTTCCTTTTCCTCTACACCCATGCCAACACTTGTTATTTCTCGTGTTTTTGAATTTAGGTTCATGTTATCCATCTATCTATTAATTTATGTATTGTCTCCTCAGGGAACAGAAAATGGCCACATTTTCACCTGTTTATTGGCCATTGGAATGGCCTATTTTATAAAGTGCTCACTTAACATTTTGTGCACAATTTTCAAGGATTCTCCTTTTTATGGCTGCTTTGTAGGAATTCTTCATAGAGCTTGAAAATTATATTGCAGATGTCTTCTCCTACTTTGTGGCTTGCCTTTTTACCTTCTCAGGGATGTTTTCTGATTAATGGAAATTCTTAATGTAGTTCAATTGATGAACTTTTTCCTTTAA
This sequence comes from Enhydra lutris kenyoni, assembly GCF_002288905.1. Lineage (NCBI taxonomy): Eukaryota > Metazoa > Chordata > Mammalia > Carnivora > Mustelidae > Enhydra > Enhydra lutris. The sequence continues at coordinate 12,359,248 of NW_019154114.1, forward strand.
AGCTAGTGCTTTTTGTGCCCTATTATAGAAGATTCTTGACTATCCCAAGGTCATGAAAGTATTTTCCTGGGCTTTCTTTTGTAAGTTTTATTGTTGTATCTTTCAAAAGGGCCACATTTTATCTGTAGGCTTAGTTGTGGAGCAGACATTTTCATAATAATAAGCACTAATAAACACGAGAATTTTAGTCATTGTACAGAAAGTCATAAAGCAGAGACAAAGGCATATATTTTTTCTCTTGCTTTTCTTTATCCAGGGGAAAAGAAAGAGAACCTTCACCTTGAATATATTCAAACAGTGTGATTCTGAAGTCCTTGCTGATGTTTCTTTCCCATAGAAACTTTCTGGAGATCTCCATGCACTGATTCCCAGGAGGCTCAATTTCCCTGGGAAGCTTCTGATTTATTAGGTGCCAAAGGTGAGAAAAGATAAGACCAAGAATGACTGTGACATCCTGGTCCTTGCTGAAAAAAACCCAGCACTCTCCGACAAACCGAGCAATGTGATTTCCTACAAACTGCTGAGACATTCTCTTACCTCTTTAAAGAAAGGGTATAAAGACTTTTAAAGGCGAACCAGTTACAATATAACCAGAACATCCTGCTGTCCCTATTTTTTTTGCAACACAGACACTTTAAACAAATACAGGTAAAATGTACGACCTGCAGGTTACTTGGACTGCTGAAAACTAGTCCCTGAAATAAACTATGGAGACTATTTTTAAACGGAAGCAGGAAAACCTGTGAAAAGGTAGTCCTTGGCATGCCTTAGAATTCTTACAAACCTTCTTCAGCGATATACTGAATTTTGTCCCTACAAATGTGGCTTGCCACGTTTTGCAATTGGTCCCTTTCAGATAAGGGTGTTCCTTAGAATTTTCTTTCTTGCAATCGCATTTCAAAAAATGTTCATTTCTACGCTCTGAAAGTTGGCAATGCTGCCAAACTAGTCATTTATTTGTGTTTGCAAGAAATGGTGTGGGACTCTTACAAAGTGTGGAAGGGTAATTAGTTGCCAGCAATAACACGAACGTAGTCAGTCAATTTTTGATCCATAGCAATGTCCTGCCTAGCGAGGGAGAGTCACAGGGAAATGCACATGGCCAGTCCCTCACTGTGGCATGCCCAGGGACATAAAGCCAGCTAATCACAGGCTGAGGGCAAAGAACTGTTGACAGACTGTCGTAATAAAGTCACCAAATCAAACACATTTTGGTATCTTGGTGATGACGATGAAAGGCAAACAGTTCTGATAATGAGGAAAGTGATGAGTTATACAATAAGGGTGAAACTATGCCTGGTAATACACCTGATGTGTGAGCTCCAGAGCCCTAAAGCAGCAATAACAGGAGGGGACACTGGGCTAAGGAAATCACCAAAACATAAACAGACCCTTAATTTATGATCCTTTGTTCTGTGTGTTTTCAACTCCTCTGTTAAACCTTTTGCTCCAATGAAAAAAGACCTCAGTAGCAACACTTGCCTTAGTCTTGACTCCCGCCCAGAGCTGTTACCTCGAGAATATTCCTCACCAACCAAAAAGAGAGCCTCGCCAGCTCTGTGGGCTATACCTGATCATCGTCATCAAACGGGCAGTGCCCAAATGCCAGGCTCATGGGAGGATCCCGCCTGCTCTTCTGGTCTACCAGTGTCCTTTTTACTTTAAAACTCACATGATAGGAAATGGTAGAACCTGCTTTGGTGGTTGCTAGCTGAGCACGAGCCAGGCTGTCTGGACTCTGGGTTCTGGGTGTCTCCAGGAAAATTTTCACCTAATCACTGATTAGTATGTCACATACTAACTTGAAGCAGGGAGGAAAAATCCAGAAGCGAAGGCAAGGCTGTCTCTATGGTTTTAAATCATTTCTCATATCAATTTTAAGTACGCTCTTTGGAGGTCCTCTAAATAAAGAACTAATGCTGATTTCCAAACACAGGTTTAAAACAGTATTTAATTTCCCGATTTTCAGAATTCTAAACGTGGATTGTGATTATACAACTGTTTGCTAAAATTTTATAGGCAGTTGTTAATTATTTGGTTATTGAATTTCTCCCCATCCCATGTTATACTGTAAACTCACTGATGGCAAGGACTGTATGTACTTTTCCTCAGCATTATGCCCCTGGACCTAGCCTGACATTAGCAAGACTAGGGTTATTATTCTCATTTGATACGTTAAAAACAACTGAGGCTCAAATTCATTAACTTTAGTAGTCAGTTTTTTTGTTTTTGTTTTTGTTTTTAGAGAGACAGAGAGAGAGAGAGCATGCACAGGAGGACTGGGGCGGGTGGGGGGGAGGGTAATGGCAGAGGGAGAGGGAGGTTCCTCTTAAGCAAGTTCCAGGCCCAGCAGGGAGAGCCCAACCCAGCGCTTGGATCTCAAAGGCTCTGAGATCACCACCTGAGTCAAGAGTCTGACTTAACCCACTGAGCCACCCAGGCGCCCCCAGCATTTTGATTCCAAATTAAAGCTCGCTTTCATGTTTCACCGTCTTTCCATTTTTATATGTGATCTAGCAGTCATCACTTTCAAAACACCACACCTCCCGTATCTCTCATCGCACACATTAATCAAGCCTATGGATCATCTTCATCTATTAATTAAAGGTGCACATTAAATCCTGCCCTTCATATAAATACACCAACTCAATTTTTTCCAAACACCAAGTATTCTAATTGAAGTTCCTATTTCAATTACGGTATGAATTTTCATCTAATGCTATTTTTTTCCCCATGGTGGAGAAGCTGAAGAGCACAATTATTGATAGGGCATTTTTTAAAAATCTAATTTTTTTTTTCTTTAGCTCCAACCCCAAATAAAGTTGAAAGATGAAGATTTAAAACTCTAAAGAAATGCTCTAATTCTCTTCTCTGCCCTCAGACTGGTCACAAGGGAACAGAGACTGCCTCTGAGAAGAAAGGAGGGAAGCTCGTGAGACCACCACAGGTCACAAGGAAGCCCGTGACAGGAACCCGAGGTCTGTGGTTACTTTGGGACAGGACTGGTTTGTCCATTCCCACAGGCTTTCATGGAGAGAGACCGGAGAAGGACTACTATATTATTTTGTCATTGTTGTCCATCTTGAACAACTACTCATAGAATAAGGACAACACAGAATCCTGCTTCGGAAGACGAGGGCCATTTGTCAATGCGAGGAACTCACTTTTTCACCTGGGACCCCCCACCTCTGCCAGGCCCTTGTATCCGTTGGTTATACGGGCCATCCACTATCACGAACTCTCTGTTTCAACACACGTCTCAAACTCCCTTCACACAGAGTCTTCTTTGTGTTCCTGCTCACTGCCTTCCAAACTAGCTCCCGTTTTTCAGCTCGGTGCCTTTCCCCAGCACAAACTGCCTCTGGCTTTTGTCATTTTTCTATGCCCTAGGAGGTTCCTTGTTACTTCCAACTTTTGCTACCAAGAAGAGGTAAGATAATAATCTACATATATTTGAGTTTCTCAGCCAGAGCAGTATTTCCTACCTGTTGGAAATAAGTTCTAGAATCAGTGTCACAGGTTGAGGCTTCAAACACTGAACTAGATTCACTAAAATTTTCATGAACCTCAGAATGTCCTTATTCCCATTGAGATGGTCTCATGTTGTTAGCCGGCTCAAGAGTCATACAACTGAGGGGACATCAGGGGCACAGGGCAATTCTAACCAGAAACCTTCAGGCTCCATCCTACGTCTCAGACTCAGGAACTCAGCAGGCAAATTACAAAGCCACATTTTAAAATGTGCTCCAATTACTTTAAAACAGGAAGAATGGATGCCTGGGTGGCTCAGTTGTTAAGCATCTGCCTTCAGCTCATGTCATGATCCCAGGGTCCTAAGATCAAGTCCTGCATCGAGCTCCCTGCTCCATGGGGAGCCTACTTCTCCTTCTCTCTCTGCCCCTCCCCCAGCTCGTGCTCTCTCTCTCTCTCTCTCTCTCTCTCTCAAATAAATAAAGTCTTTATAATAAATAAATAAAACAGGAGGAATATCTTCTTATGTAGATGTTATAAGGCAGACCAGGCCTTGTGTGAACTATCTCCTTGGCCACAGGCCAGGCAAAGGTGGGACGGCCAGGATTAACCTCATTCATACATTTCATAGGGAAGAGTCAGTCAAAGGGAATAAATCCAGGGCTTGGCAGCTCGGGATGGGTGGGTGGGTTACTGTGGAGTATGCGTGGACCAGTTGTTGAACCATAATGCTATTTCTGATTCCTAGGAACTGTGTTGGTCTGTCAAATTTGTTAGATCGCATCCAAAGAGTACAGCTGAGTCCAGACCACTGATAGTTCCATGTTCACAATCAACCTCTTTTTTCTGCTCATTCTGCTCAGCTTTCCAAAATCCCAGTGGCTCTCCTTCCTCTTGCTGGTGCGCAAGCACTGGACACTTTGGTGTCTCATACCTTCCACGCTCAGGGTCATGCCAGGGTCAAGTGTGCGCACACAGGCTCAAGGCTTGCAACAACTGTCCTTTATTCTACCATGTCTGCCTTCTGAACTTACAACAGGGAAACTATGTGTGTTCTGTGGTAGTTTCACAGCGAAGTTAGCAACACGAGCTTTGGCTCAAAACTGGAGGGAAATCTTGGTTTTTACCTCTTGACGTTTAGGTGACGTCAGGTAAGTACATGAATCTCCCTTGGTTTCCTTATCTGAAAAGGGAAAATCACACTTTGCTCATGAGATGGCTCACAGGATGCATTCTTTCCCCCAAACGTGCAAATTCCTGAGTGTACTCTGGACTTTATGGGACCCTTATCACTGGGTGTTAAAACAAGGGTATCTCCCTGTTCCCTGAACCCACCAGTCATTTCTTTCACACAGACACGTCCGAAATATGCTGCAAACTCCATGCAGGGATCCTTCAGAGGATTTCATTGTGTGATTTCATACACAGACACACACACACACACAGAAGTCTGGAGGGTACAGCTGGAAAGAAAACAACTCTGGACGTTTTCCCTGGCCCCTGCTTCAATAAGTAAGTGACCTCTCCCATTTCTTGGACCAGTGGGTACTCCACAATCTGTCCTGATTTCTATTTGAAACCCAAGATCCTGATTCTTTCCTTTGATAAAAATAACACATTGGGGTAAAAACAAAGTAGTCATTAACCAGGGGATATTAAGTCATAGTAACCCTTTGGAATATTTTTGTGTGCCATAAAGTTTTAAGATATACACAGCTTTATATACAACTAGTGGCTTCGTGACCTCTGTGATTACCCTTCTCCCCACCGCTTCTGGTATCTGGGGAACTGCTCATGAGTCAGACACACACTGGTCCTCCCCAGGTGTCCTCATAGCCCTGTGGAGTGGCGAGGCCTGGTCTGGAAATGGTGGTCCTGTGCTCATATCCCAGAACTGGCCTGTTCGACCAACATCAAGGAACTGAAGCCACCTGAGGATGAAAGGAGATGCTTCTGGAATGGTGCAGGGGATTGGGGGAGGGGGGTGAATGAGCACCTCAGATAGCATGAAGGATGTCCTCGCTTTACTTGACTCCTCTCCCCCTGGTGGATACAGCAGCTGAGCCCTAATTTGTAAAAAGGATGGAATGGGATGGTAAGCAGAAAATCTTGACACCTGCTCTGTCTGGGGGAGACCTCAGAGCAAGCACTGAGCACCCCAGCTTTATAAATGCAACAGCAGCACCTTGAGAAGCAGATGGTCAAGGCTTTGGGGCAAACAAGAAAAAAGCATGAGGGATGGGTAGAGAAGAGAGGCTGAGAAGCTGAGAAATTTCTATAGGGATTTGTGAGTTTCTTCGCATATGAAGCCAAAATTAAACACCTCGTAAACTGCGTTAAAAAAATAATTATTACTTTGCAGTTTTGTTTTAAAGAAGCTCTATACACATGGTGAAATATATTCATATCAAGTCAGCTTAAATAACTTCTTAAACATGATTTAATCTCTCCACTCCCATAAGAATATTTATTTATGGTTTTATCTTACCTTAATAAAATTCAGTGAAATGTGGTTTTATCCCACCCCCCACACACACACATACACACACGCACACATTATTTTTGGAAATATAGTCTTGCTTTTCAAACAGTCATGGTTTTAAAAGATAAGATAAAATTGCAACCACACACACAAAAAGCATTATTAGTTTAGTTTTTCCAAATCAGATTGAGGCATCATGTCTTATTAAACTGAAAATGAGCATCCTTCACGCTACAGCAATACTGATCGTTCTCTACCGGGAAGGTTCCCGTTTACTTTATCACTGCATCGCTCAGAGCTGAGCAGACTCCTGACTGACTGCTTTTGTTTCCCTTCCTTGTCCTCTACTTTTTACTTCGATAATAATCTTCTCTGACACAGTAAAGTATCAAAAGGCAGTCAAATCTATTGAGATGTTTCTTTTTGGTTTTCACCTTTAGTAACACGCTCAGAAATGTCTTTCCTGCCCCCACCCCCCGCCACCAAATGCAGAGCCAACTCGATCTCATTTCAGAATGTCTTCTCGTTCTGTGTTTTCTCCTTTATTTCACACTGCATTCCACAAAGGCTCCCTCTGAGAGAGTATTGTACTGCAGTGTGAATCTATAAACACGGCTGCTTTGGAAAATACTGCAAACTCCACTTCCCCTCTAGTTTTAGCCGATCTTAGGAAAGTTAGCATGCTACAGCCAACAGCCAGTCAACAGTGGTTACTGAACAAGGACTCACTAGCAAACACTGGGCAGGGGACAGGGAGACAGGGGAAGGACAGCTGACTCAATCCCTATAATCAACTTTATCTTTTCTTATTTATTTATTAATTTTCTTCAAGTGGACTCCATGTCCAATGTGGAGCCCAACTCGGGCCCCAGACTCATGACCCGCGATCAAGACCTGAGCTGAAATCAAGAGTCGGTAGCTTAACCTAGGGAGCCACCCAGGTGCCCAGGAATGTTAACCTTAAATGGGCAAACAAAACAAATGCTCATGAAGCATTTTTAAAAAAATACATCTATGGTGGGTTGAGTTATGTTCCCTTGAAATTTATTTTCAACTCTTAACCCCTGCTCTCTGTGGGGTGACCTTACTTGGAAATAGGGTCTCAGCAGATATCATCCAATTAGGACAAAATCATACTGGGTCCTAAATCCAACGACTGGTGTCTTTGTAAGAGAAAGGAGAGGGGCACTTGGACTCAGGGATACAGAGAGAAGCAGAGATTGGAGGGATGTCCTCTCAAACCAAGGAGTGCTTGGAGCCCAGAAGCTGGGCTCCCTTCAGAGGGAGTGTGGCCCTGCCAACACCTTTATTTTAGACTTCTGGGATTCAGAACTGTGAGAGAACAAATTTCTCTTGTTTTAGGACGCCTAGTTTGTGTTACTTTGTTATGGTAGCCCTAGGAAACTAACACAACATTCATTGCTCCTATCTGACAATTTGCCACGTATTTTAAATTTTCCTAAGGATGCATCTGAGTGCTCCAGGCTCAGCTGCTACTAGAATTTAGAGGACCCCCACGTCAAGATGACAAAGCAGATTCATACTTCATAACCCTCACCGTTCCAAACTCTTAAGAAAGATCAAATATAAAAATAGAGAATCACAAAGACATGCATGGTCCAAAATAACAAATGAACAGCTCTCTGAATTAGAAATAAAACAAATATCCAAAACTGCTAGGGTTTTGAAGATCTCAGCTTGCTGGTCTCCAGAAAAGCAGCTGGAGGAGTCAATGAGGCCAGCACTGTTCATGATGAGATGGGTCACTGGATCCAGGCACACAGCTGGAGACCAGAGCTGGCGAATGAACCTCAAGGTCATCCCTGTACCCCACTGTGATGACAAAATAATGGCCTTCCAAAGATGTCCACATCCTAATTCCAGGACTCGATGGATACGTTACATTACGCAGCCAAGGGGTATTGAAGATGCAGATAGAATTAAGGTTGCTAATTGAATGACCTTAAAATATGGAGATTGTTCTAAACTATCTGGGTGGACCCAATGCAATCATAAGGGTCCTTAAATGTGGAACAGACAGAGTGTCAGTGCCAGAGTGATGGGACACGAAAAAGTCCTGCCTGACCATGGTTGACTTTGATTGTGGGAGGGGTCACAAGGAATGAGGAAAGCCTCGAGACACTGGAAAAGTAAGAAAACAGCTTCTCCCTTGGATCCTCGAAAAAGAAACATAGCCTTATCAACACCTTGATTGTAGCCCATTGAGACCCACGTTGACTCGTGACCTCCAGAACTATAAAATAATAAATCTGTATTATCTAAGCCACTATGTCCGTGTGAATTTGTTACGGCACCAACACACTACAAATAACCCAGCCCGTGGGAAAGAAGGCTAAACACCAGCTCGGACCGGGCTCCCCATTAAGTAGCAAGGCCAGGGAGGAGGGGAGCTGGTACCACGGGGGCAAAGCCACTGTCTGGCTGTGAGGATGAACTGTCCATCACTCCAACAGTTTCTGAAGCAGTAACTCCACATGGCCATTAAAATCACTGGATTTAGAAATGGGGCCTGAAAGGGCCTGGTGAAGTCGAATGCAAAACTCCCAGCTAGACAGGTTAGTGGCAAAAAGACAGGGCACAAGAGAAAGAAAAAAAGAGCCACACCAAATGGAGAAATTTCTATACAAAATACTCTTCCAAACCCAGATTCTAAAACCAACATGAAGAAATTTGACGCAAAGAAAGACAACCAACACAACCGGAGCTCTGAAGAGGAACTCACTACTGGTAATACTCATTTTATAGAATGTCAGACAAATCTTAAAAAAAAAAAAAAAATACTTGCTATGTTGCTATGGACTATTTGTCCCCGCCACCCTCTCCAAAATTCATATATTGCAATTCTAACCTTTAATGGGATAGTATTTGAAGATGGGGCTTTGGGGAGGGAATTGGGTCATTATGCTTCTCAAAATGGGATTAGTTAAGAAGACAGGAGAGAGTTTTCTTGCTCCCCTCTCTGCGTTCCATCATGTTAGGACATGGTAAGAAGACCAACCAGGAAGTGGGCCTTCACGAGACACCAGGTCTGCCGGCCCCTCAATCTTGGACTTCCCAACCTTAAGAACTGCGAGAAATAAATGTTTTTTTATCTACCTAATCTATGGTAACTTGTTACAACAGCCCCCAAAAGACTACAACAATACAGGAGCACAACCAATCCAGAATAAAATAAGAAACATGGAATTAATAAAATTAATAAAATTAATAAGAAACATGGAATAGGGAACAGAGACTCAAGCATGGTCAAAGGTGAAAAGCCACTCTCAAAGCTGAATCCTTTGTGAAGTGGTAGCGTGGCACAGACAGATGCAATCTCTTAACATAAATTGGTCCCCGAGATGAACACGTCTGCCTCTCTGGATATATGCGTGTATATGTACAGGCTCTATTTTTTAATTTTGCAAAAGCAAACAGGGTTTGAGATGGACGCTTTCTTTGAAAGCAAACATCTTCCTGATAAAAGAACATATCGTTTGCTCAAAGGAGACATGAAATTTGGGTGGTTGTGGTCATAATGGATGCTAAATTTGAAACTCCTTAACTCTAACATACAGCAAAGGGGAGCCTGGACTTTGCAAAGTAAAAGGACAGGAAAAGGTTCCTATTCCCCTGCTTTTTGTTCTTCTTCCCTTCTGTGAGACAGAGAGCCAGCACAGACTGCCTCCCGACCAAATGGCAAGCGTGGGGGTTGGGGGTGAAGATGGAAAGACCAAACAAAACAATAGGGAACTGAAAAGTGGGGGGAAAAATAGTATGCCAAAAATAAATCCAGCCACACTAGCAATAGGAGTAACAGATTCATTTAGAAAGCTCACCATTTTTCTAGACAGCTAATTACGTCATGGTTTCTCTTGAGAACCCAATAAGCAAATTATCTCAAAGAGAATTTTGCCGGTTGGGTTCTGGAGCTTAATCACGAAGCAGCACCACGGGCGAACCTAGAGTCCCCACCCGCCTTGCAGGAGAACATCCCCGCCACACTCGGAGAGGGAAATTATCTAATTCTGGCTCTGCCACCAGCTAATTTAGTTTCTTTAGATTAATGATGTCACATCCAAAAATGTTAGGATTAGATTAGATGTTCCCTCGCATCTCTTTTAGTTGTGTAATTTTTATTATTCTGTTTCACACTGATATTAAAATATTCTAAATCTCCAGTCTTCTCTTGTATGATTTATAAGATTATGGATTGAAAAAGAAGGCTATAGCAGCATTCTCAAAATCAAAATAAACTGCAATTAAAATAAAGGATTATTAAGGTTCTGGCCATATCATACGCTACATTCTCAGATAACACAGCAGAAGTGTAAGTTTTCGATTGTTATTAATGACCAAGTACTATGCACCTGCCAGAGATTTTCCAAAACTGCGAAAATATATTCTATGTATTATGAGCAACATAAAGGAAGAAGAAAGCAAGTTTTAGTTTGGGTTAAGTTTTAAATATTGTTCCATTGTTTCTCCTTAATCAATATAAATTGAAAACAGATTCATCTAATTCACTTCAAGAACCTCATAATGGATTTGGAAAGCCAATTCCAAGTCTCCCAGGCATTGAGCAAAGAAAAAACAAAGCATGAACAGTCTTCCATCAATGAGATGAGGCATAAAATAAAACCTAGACTTGATATAAAAATTGAAACCATGCCCTACTCTAGGGGCATGCAGACTTCAGGGACCACATGTGGCTGGGTCCAGGAGCGTACAGGAGAAGATTCAGGAAATGTCTTCTATGATTTCAAGAAAATGAGGAGTAAATCATATAAGATAACTGAGAACAAAATTGGTGAGTATTGGAAAGTCAAGTTTTTTCTTAAATACAGAGTAATTATGGACTAAATGATGGGCATGTGGATGTTCTTCTATCTAGTCCTAGAAATCACACAGCTCTGTATAAATTTAAATTTAAATTCAGAGCCCAAAATACATTTTCAAGTTATTATTATAGAACAAGCCACCCCAAAAGAATGGATTAAGATAATAATTATAATTTATGTTGCTCAGAAGTATGGTATTGACTGGACTCATCCAGAAAGCTCAGGGTCCTTTCATGGCCATAGGCAAATGACTAAGGTCACAGTATTGGCCTCTTCACTCACAAGTCTGGTGCCTGGGGCTTGGTGGGCATCCCTGTCTATCTTTAAGTAGTCATGCCATATTCCATTTGGCAGCCTCAGGGTACCCAGACTTCTAAAATGATGGCCAAAAGCTTCCCAAGTTGAGTGTCACACAAGAAAAAACTATTGGAGACATCATGGCCTTTCCTAAGCTCATCTTGAAAGTCATGCAGAATGACTTCTGCCAAACCAGATTCATGGAGGCCGTCTCAAAATTCCATCCAGGTTCAGTACGACAGAGAGCTCCCCTTCCTGTGGAAGTAAGGCAAAGTTCTGAAAGAGTGTGTGAGATGGGAAATCCTGGTGCAGCCATTTTTGGAAAATACAATCTATCAAAACCTGGTTGGAATAAAAGGACTTCAATGATTTAAGAAATAATTTCCAGTTTACTACGAGAAAATAAATACTTTTGACCACCGTATTAGTTTTCTTTTGCTGCCTTAAAGAATTACCACAAATGTAGTGACTCAGGAGGACATACATTTTTTTTTTTTTTTGCTATTCTGTAGTTTGGAAATCTGGGATGGGTCTCATGGGGCTGAAATTAACATATCATCAGAGCTGCGTTCCCTTCTGGAAGCTCTAGGGAAGAAACAGTCTTCCTGATCACAAAGATTGTTGTCAGAATTCAATGCTTGCAGTTGTGGGATTGAGGTCCCCATTTCCTGGCTGGCTGCTCCTATTCTCAGGTTCTAGAGGCCACCTGCACTCCCCTCCTCATGGCTCCTGTCTTCCATCCAAAGCCAACAACAGCTTCTCACTCTCACATCTCACCTTTCCTCCCTGTCTTCTATCATATCTTCCTGACCCACCCTTGATGGAGAAACTCTGCCTTTAAGGACTGACACGATTCAGCTGAGCCCACCTTGAAATTGCTGATTCACCTCCCTATCTGAAGATCTGTCATCTGAGTCACTTTGGTAGAGTTCTTTGCCACGTAAAGTAACGTATTAGACACACTAGGACCTGGGCATCTTTGAGAGCCATAAACCCACCCATTATAGATATAATGTGTTTGACTAAATAGAGACCATGGCAGCGTCATTAAAGAAATCAATGTTAAAATGGAATGATTGGGGGCCTCCACAAAGTGACTCCACAAACACAACTCACATTTATTTAACAAAGCGATTTCCCTTCTCATGCATGGTCAGCACTATAAGATTACAAAGCGCACGCTCTGTCCCTGTGTTTTAATAAAATCACCTTCTATGCACCAAAAAAAAAAAAAAAAAAAGGGACGCCTGGGTGGCTCAGTTGGTTAAGCAGCTGCCTTCAGCTAAGATCATGATCCCAGCATCCTGGGATCGAGTCCCACATAAGCTCTGCCTCCCCCTGCCATTCTGTCTGCCTGTGCTCCCTCTCTCTCGCTCTCTCTGACAAATAAATAAATAAAATCTTCAAAAATAAATAAACTTAAAAAAATAATAAAATAAAATCAAAAATTAAAAGGGCTTATAGCATTACAAATTAAATTTATAATTCTTAAATTAAGAATTAACATTAATTCTAAAAAAAAGAATTAAGATTAATTCTTAAATTAATTATCTTAAAGATTCTTAAATTAAAAATAAGTAGGGCGCCTGGGTGGCTCAGTGGGTTAAAGTCTCTGCCTTCAGCTCAGGTCGTGATCCCAGGGTCCTGGGATCGAGCCCCACATCGGGCTCTCTGCTCAGCAGGGAGCGGGCTTCCTCCTTTCTCTCTGCCTGCCTCTGTGCCTACTTGTGATCTCTGTCTGTCAAATAAATAAATAAAGTCTTAAAAAAAAAAGTATGTATGTACACATCCGTATTTAAGGTCTGAAGAAGAACTGCCAACTTGTCAATTAAAATCCATACATACAGATATGTCTACACACATATTGATTCTCAAAAGTAACATTATGAAGCTTCAATTCATAAAAATGTATGAAACAGAAAAAACAAACAAACAAAAAACAAAAACACAAAAACAAAGTGCACACTCTTGGGTTTTTTCAGTGGAGAGAAAATCCTCCTCGCTAACTTTAATCAACTTCACTTTATACACTATTATAACAAAGGTTATTCAATTCCTAAGACCAAATTCGGCAGTAACAAAAACCAATCGACAATGACAAGTGACATCTGGCAAGAAAGAAGGAACCAAAAACTGTAATGTGTAAATACGATATCTAACACACACACGCACACACTCACACACGTGCACACACGCACACACTCACACACACTCACATGGAGCAATCTAAAGTCATCTGTTATCAGGACAGACATCGCCATTTGGTGACTATCACTATATGTCATTGAGAAATGACTCAATTATACTCAAAATATTCTTTTTATGAGTTTATATTATAGAAATATCTTACATCGTTAGAAAAAGCTAATATTTTCTTAAAACAGGCCCGGGTGTACACGCAGCACAGTGGACAGACTGGCAGTTTGGCTGCTCCCTCCGTGCCTGCTGAGAAGGAAATGGACCGTGAGAGGACACTCCCTCTACGTATGTGTTTGCACTGTGGGTGTGTGGCCCCGGCTGGGCAAGTCGGCATCTCTCCCCCTGGGACATGCCTTCCCGTGCAGAGAGGGAGGGGCAAGCCCCGGGGAGAAGCCAAGCGGCAGGACAATTGACCTTAACCACTTCCTGGTTCCAAGTCCCACCCCCTCCGGAGATCCAAGAGCACTTTCTGCCTCTGAGCCCCCCACTTTCCAATCATTTCACTTACTTACTTATTTTGGCCTAACCCGGTCCCAAGGAATTTCTCTTCCGTGTGACCAACAATTCATCACTAAGACAAATGGGCAAAATCTCAGTCATCTGAAAAACAATCCAGCTATCAAACGGATCGATTCTCCAAATGCTCCAGATGGCTGTGAAGTTTTGTATTTTGTGTGGTTTACCAAGGTGCTTTTTGTTCAATATGAGTGTGTTTCAATAAACTATCCTAGCTTTGATGAGAAGAACATGGTTTCCCACCTCAATAGCTAGCTTTTAATGAAACAGATGTCTGCAATTTTCTTTCAAATATGACCCAATAATTGAATTTGACCAAAATGAGTTGATACACAGTGTTTTTCAAATAATGGTCTTATCATCAGTTTTAATATATCTCCACACATGCCTTTTTGAAGTTAAGAAATTAAATCAGCATAGAAATTATAGATTTCAAAGAAAGCCCGTCCTTTTTTTTTTAACCAAGAAATCTCTATTTTTAGAAAAAATAAATCACATTAGCATTATAGAAAACAGGACTTATTCCTGGAAAGAAGTCATTAGTAAGATTAGAATTTTAGGATGTTGAGGTTTGATGATTTGTGTCAGTTGGGGGCAAGGCAAGAATACAGACTCCACCCCCGCTGATTCAAGAGACAGAAATTAATAATATGAGGCGCCAGTAACACAGTACTGATTGATCTGAAAAGGCAAATGGGGAACAGAAGGAGGCCAGCTCGGGATGATAGCCACAGCAGCTCGGGTGCAGGTCTAGGTGGGAAAACCAAGGCCAGACCTTCCAGGCAAGAGCTGGAACCATAAGAGATGCAAGTGACAGCTGATGAGTCCACAGGAAGCACAGAGAAAGAGGGAGAAATACCTGGCCTGGTCCAGCAGCCAACCTTCACTGGTGGCCAGTGGGGAAGGGAGCCTAGGCAAAGTCAGTTACGGGAGCAGACCCTCTGCCCACCAAGCAGATCAAAGATCTGGAAAAGATTCTGAGCACAGACAGGCAAATTAGCCATCACAAGGACAGTACAGATATTTACACCTTAAAAAAACACATTAGAACACATGGAGTGGAAGAGGCGATTGCCTCCAGCACAGAAGTGTATTCCAGATAAAATCCACATAAGTATCCCCACTGACCATGCGATGTTATGTAAATACAGGAACCTAAAGTACACAAGATCATCCAGAAGTCAAATAGAAAAATCAGCAAAGATCATGCCTTGTTGCCCCCGGCATACGTTACTTGTGCATGGGTGTATTAGCTTATAAACATACTACTAATCTCTCCTGTGAGCAAATGAAACAACACTTATTACTATTACTGTCCATAATTGTCAAATATTAATAATAATAACTAATTTTATGAAATATGGTAGAAAACATTATGGTTGCCTTCCAAAAGAGAATCCACCCCTCTTTTACTGTTTCACAGTCTTATCATTTGGATGGGTGTGACCACAGCCCTGTGAGAAGAATACACAGGAACTGTCCATTCAAAATTTTATTCAGTGATCGTAAAAGTGAAGCTTTATCTCCCTTCTCTTGGAGGTGAAAGTGCAAGTATGAGATCTCAATTCCTTATTGTAGTTATCCTGTGACCATGAAAGATCTCAGCATGGAAACAAAGTCTGACCTCCTTGGTATACAGCAGATGTCAAAAGCAAATAGATCACAGAAGAATGAAGACAGCCCTGATCAAACCATACCTGAATTCCATTTACTTCTGAACATTTCAGATATGAAATATGTGAGTCAGATATGAAATATGTGAGTCAGTAAATCCCTAGACTCTTTAACCAGTTAAAGCTTATTTTGTCACTGTTCTAGTTGTTAGCAACCAAAACCAAATACTAGAAACATTGTTACATACTTACATGGACTATTTCACTTAACTCTGCCCAAATTCAGGGTTTTATTAATGCCTCCATTTTATATTTGAGGAAATTGAGAAATGCAACTTGTCCAAATTCATGTAGTTTGTAAAACATGAAGAGAGTTTAGATTTGATCCATCTGTCTTTCAAGCCTATGCTCTTAACCATGGAACCAACCACACATTCCCCACACCCACCTTTCTGCTCCATTTAATGGATAGTTCTGTTGGCCTTCAACTGCAGGAGGAATTGTTTATGTCATTTTATTTTTTAATTTTTATTTATTTATATTTTTAATCCCCATGTAGTTAACATACAGTGTTATATTAGTTTCAGGTGTGCAATACAGTGATTCAGCAAGTCATTACTCAGTGCTCATCATGATAACTGTATTCTTCTTTTTATAGGTCTGATTCTGCTTTCTGTTGTTTATTCACTTTTTAATCATTTTTTAAGAGTTTTATTTATTTACTTGAGAAAGGGAGAGAGAGAGAAAGAACAAGTGAGCATGAACCAGGAGAGGGGCAAAGGGAGAAGGACAAGTAGACTCCGCACTGAGCAAGGAGCCCAAGATGGGGCTCTATCTCAGGACCCTGGGCAATGACCTGAGCCAAAGGCAGATGCTTAACCAATTGAACCACCCAGGTGCCCCATTTTATTTTATTTTTAAAAAGATTTTTATTTATTTGAGAGAGAGAGAATGAGAGAGTGGGAGCATGAGAGGCAGCAGGGTGAGAGGGAGAAGCAGACTCCCCACTGAGCAGTGAGCCCAATGGGGGACTCGATCCCAGGACTCCAGGATCATGACCAAACCAAAGGCAGTCGCCCAACCAACTGAGCCACCCAGGCATCCCTTTTATTTTTGATTCCAGTATAATTAACATATAGTATCATATAAGTTTTAGGCTTCCACAGGACAATTGTTTTTAAAAAAATGATTTTATAAAACCCAAAGCAGAAACCATGAGGACAAGTTCGAGAATGCTCAAATATATACAATCAAACCAAGTTAAGCTAAAACTATAATCAAATTTGGCAGTTTTTACCAAAACAAATCATTGAGGGACATTAGGTATCCATATGCTATCTTGACCACACAGATTAAAATGTCAAATCTTAAGAAATACTTTTAAAGAAAGGGAAATAAAAGTGGATTTCACAAGGGCATCCTATTTTGTTTTTAGAACTGGGGAAAAGTATTGGTTGTAACTCAACGATGTCAACACTGTAAAATTTAGGTTTCTTTTAAGACTGTGATTTCTTGGCTTGCATTGATGGCTTTTTAAACAGATTTCAGCATATGCACTTGAAAGTCATTCCTGCATAAAAGATTATGGGCAAAAATATCATATATATTATGGTATATACACACACTTGAAAAATTCTATATATACATGTGTAAGATGATATACGTAAGAGTATATACACACATATAACTCACACATATGTGAACTTACCTCCATCTATCTACCCAACTTTATCCTTATCCCCTAGGTATGTATAAATTACACTGTGCTTGTAGCTTTCTTTCTCATGAACAATCATGTAAATATAGTATATACTCACTACGTTTTTACACTGTCCCCTGACAAAAGCACGTGCAGCCATCCATGACACAGTCTCTTCTAAAACGAAGAACAAGATACGCTAGGTTTGTTCACATTCCCCAAAAGCCCTCTGCCCCCGACAGTTAAGTTCCATAGCTACCCTGAGGATTCAGAACATGTAGCAATGATCGCTACCTCATCACTCCAGAACTGAATCAACCCATGCTAATTCTTCTTGCTGCTGGGATCTGGCAAATATGCTGGAAAAAAACATCTCTTTGGTGGGTTTCCAATTAACAAATAACATATTTCCCCCCGGAAAAGGTTCCTGCCTGAGAAACCAATTAGGAGCTACTCTTGGCAGAATTTAGTATTTTTCTTTCGACCTACTATCGACATTTTGACTCCAATACATGCCCATTTCTCCTAAATAGAAACCACAAGGTCTACGCTGAATCTTTCAGAAAGAGCAAAAGGTAGAAGCTTCTGGAAACCTGGCTCTTAAAACAGAGGAAGGGAAGACAGTATGTTGTCTCTGGATATTTCTCCTGTTTAAAGAAACAGTAACACTGAAACCGACTAAACCCACTAAATATTATACAAGTCAGGCAGACCTGGCTTGATACCTCGGTTTACCACCTTTCCCCTGTGTGACATTTGGTATGTCTTTCCATGGGTCTCTCTATGTTTGGGTTTTTTCAGTTGTGTGTTTGTTTGTTTGTTTTTAAGTCAGAACGAAACCTACTGCAAGGTAGATTATTGTGATAAACTGATGAGATAATGTAAAGCTCCCAGAGCGTCTTCTAACTTCTCAATTAACTGTTCTGGTCATCACTGAACCTTCAATCACCCACCTCCAAACACAGCCTCACTACAGATGCACGTCAACCTGCAGACATAGAGCTGTGTCCTCAAGACCCAGGACACAAAGCCTCATTTTCTCCATCCCTTCCTGCAGCCAAGCGGACTCTAAGAAAGGCCCCTAAGAAGCCACAGCTTGATCCCTGGGATCCGGAGAGTCTGAGGAGACATCTCTCCCATCTTCACTCTCACCAAACTCGGCACAGTGACTGTGTTGTACTACCAGAAGGCACAGCGGACCTTATATTAGAGAGATGACTTGGGGGTGATCACATGGGTCCTTGTGGCAAATGGCTTTCCCATCTGTTAGGAGAAGGACATGTCAGAGAGACGGGCGGTATGAGAAGGGCTAGATATACTGTCACTGATTTAAGGACTGGGAGACCACATGGGAAGGAATGTGATGATCTTAAGGAGCTGGGAGAGAGGTCCACAGCCTCCAGCCGCTGAATGAGGAATGGGACCTCGGTCCTACAGTGCAAGGGACTGAATTCTACCAAAGCCTGAATGACCCTGGAAGAAGATTCCTCTTCTGAGACCCCAGGAAGGAAGAGAGCCCTGCTGACACTGATTTGAACTTTCTGGGACTGAAGGAGAAAATGAGTGAGCCACACTAGCCTTCTGATCTGCCCAGCTGCAAGACAAAAACTTCATGTGGTTTTAAGTCACTGCAGTTTTTGGGAATACATTATACGGCAATAGACAACCAATTCCCTTCCACAGAGACAGAAAGAGAGTGAGAAACCAGGATCCAGACAAACAGACACTGCAAAGGGAGCAAAATCAACAGTCAACAATCCACAAATCTAGGTCAGGGGTCTGAGAAACTTTGTATAAGGCATGCAACTTTTCTGTAAATTTGAAAATATAGCAAAAAAAAAAAAAAAAAGAGTTACAAATAATTAAAGCACGGGGTGAAATAAAATATTTGACATCTGTGTAACTGCCCGGAGATAATGCAGATTCACAAATCCTTAAGTGTACAAGAGTCTTGGGCTGTCCAGCACTGGTGGTCCTCCGTGAGAAGACAGGCGTCCAGTGACTGTGAAAACACATTCTCAGGTCTATTTCACATAGTATGAGGTCAAAAAAAGTTTCTCTTTTAATTTTGGCATTGCCATCTTAAAACACACACACACACACACACACACACACACACACACACACACACACACACACATGATCTCTGCCAGAATCTCTTTAGAGGAGGTTCACGGATGTGATGGGGCCATAAGTCTGCAGACACAGTATGGTACAAAGCTGAACATCAGACTGAAACATGCATGGGGATTCCCCCGGCAATGTCTCAGAACACGTGTGTGTGACAGAGATTTTTCACACCATGAAGGAACTTTTCTGGCACCAGCTTGTAGTGTTGACAATCTAGGCTCAAAAATCAGTGCAGGCATCAGAATGCCGACACCGGGTCCATCCATCAGTGGCTTCCAGGGCTCCTTCTCCACGAAGTAAAACAAACATGGATAAGCAGAGGCTCTGCGTTACTGATTTCGCTGTTTCACACTCGTTAAGAAATATATTTCAGAGTCTAGAAATAAGTCAAACATTGCTCAACTTGTGTTTTAAGATATCCTCCAGGTCCGCTTTCTGTACTTCCTCCGTCAATTCTCTCAGTTCTGCAATTTTCATTAAGCTTCTTAGATTAGCTTGCATCCCCAGCCCTCCTGTCAGTAGTACCCTACGATATTTTGACATCGATCATCAACATCAATTTCAGTTTGACGCCATCGGCTCTGCACTGTGGAACTTCAGTGTGCCTTTTCTTTCTTTCCTTTTTTTTTTTTTCCCTAAGTTAATTTGAATTCCTCTATCTCCTGACATGTAGGAACATTCTGATCCTACAAAGCATTTTCAGGAAGAAGAAAATCAGACGTTTTTTCAGTTTCCCTTCTCTTCTGCCCATGGGAAACCATCGCTCTTGCTTTTAATAACTCGCCAGTGCTCGAAGGGCTAAAGCCAGGACTCCCTGAGTCACCGTTGGCTCTTTTTAGGGCAAAAGCAAGAGTTGTGCAGGGAAAGTCCCCCCATCCTTCTCCCAAGGAAGCTCTTTCATTTCTGGACAGTAATAATGATTTCTTAGACGCTGCTTCCCTGTGTGGGTATGAATTTGCAGATGTGTAATTTCGAACTATTGTTCTTTAGCTCTTTATGTCCATATGGGTTAAATTAATGATCTCTTCCAGATGACTGCTCCTCTAACCTGTGAAGACATCTTACTCCTTCCCAGTCCCCAGCCCCTGTCCTTCCCAGGTGGAATATACCAGGGCTTTCATAAGGCTTACCTGTGAGTACCTCACACCTGGGCACCCTCCCCTAGACAGGCTCCCTTTGATGAGCATCCCTTGGAGAGGGCAGCCTGCAAATCCTTCTCTTCATCTCTAACTGACATGTTATACTACAAAGGACTGCAATTCTTAAGAAGCTATTTTATTGCAACGAATAGGCCTAAACATCTTGTAGGCTTTCAAATTCCAGGACAGCCCAAAACCCTGATAATTTTCTATGATCTTACTACCTGAAGCAAAATAAATCAAGGTGTAAAACTTGACAAAGAATGGGACACCCAGGTAGCTCAGTTGGTCGAGCATCCAACTCTTGACTTTGGCTCAGGCCAGGATCTCAGGGTTGTAGGACTGGGTCTACATCAGGCTCCCTGCTAGTGCAGAGTCTCCCTGTCCCTTCCCCGCTTCTTCTCCCCCAAAATGGGTGCTCTCTCTCTCTCTCTCAAATAACTCTTTGGGGCGCCTGGGGAGTTCAGGTTAAGTGTCTGTCTTCAGCTCATGTCATGATTCTGTGGTCCTGGGATCAAGTCCCTCATCCGGCTCCCTGCTCAGCGGGGAGTCTGCTTCTCCTTCTGCCCCTCCTTGGCTCATGTGTGTGCACGCTCTCTCTCTCTCTCTTCCTCTCTCAAATAAAGTCTTTAACAAATAAATAAATAATATAAACCTTAAAAAAAAAACTTTACAAAGAATGAGTGCTAATACCACCTAAATTAACACAATTGAGTGAAAACAGAAAGCCGCATTTCCTCATATTAAACCCTCAGTCTTGTGACTCTATACTATTTCCCTATCTTTTAAACACATTGAAATATTTTATTTAGAAGAATGACAGTACCTCAATATTTAATCTCTCATATAAGAAATTTGAGGGTGTAAAAAATGTATATATTTCACATTGGTCCAGGAAACTTTTTATATTTTAGTCACCTTAAGGCAAAGAGCCACAGTTCCAGTTGCTTGCATGTAAAATGTAGCAGTGGGGCTCATGCAACAGAACTGATTTTTTTTTTTAATTACTATGAGCTGCTTTTGCATTTTGGAGAAATGAAGAATTTTGGTTTAGATGTCATTTTCCTTCCTCACATTCTGAATAAGAGTGTTCATATATTTTGCAAAATAAGGCCTCGGATCGCCCTTAGGTCTGTATTCAAAATTGTGATATAGTAGAGAAATATAAAAATAAAAGTGCCTACCAAATACAATGTTCCCCTATAAAATTAAAACTGCCATTCCAGCTAGTTCTGCTTATAAATTCCATTCATTTCCAGAGGTTGCGGCTCTCTTCCTCATGTCTCTCTGGAGTTCTGGCCAGCTGTTCTTGTTACTTAAATGTTTGATAGGAAAACACCTGGAAATAAATGGCCTCCACAGGGAAATGTGTTGCACATTTGCAAAAAAAAGAAAGGTGGGCAAAAATGGCTATAAGTAAATAACTTTGCTACTCTGTTAAAAAATATTAATAAAACATCATAAGGTATGATCTCACATAGGTAGGAAATATAACATTTATAGAAGACTGACTCTTTAACAAGAATGCAAGATTCAGGTTTACTGTTTTTTTTTTTTTAATCTAATATGAATGCTGTGGTTCAGCTGTTTTGTTTTGTTTTTTAATCCAACCCTCACCTCTAAAGCTATATATGGCTAATGAATTACATCTGCAATAGTTAATACCATACCTCCAAAAAACACATTTTGGAGAACTGTAAATTTTTCTGCTTGGAACTGACACTGAATCTTATGCCAAGATTCCCATCCATTCCCTTTATATTCCTTCTTGAGTCAGCAGTTCCAAAGACGGAATATCAAGGGTGGACACAGGCTAAATTATGAGGAAAACTAACTCCATGAGCCCTAGGATTTCGTGGCTTGGTCCAAGCCTGACAGGTAGTTATCTTAAATAGGTATCCAGTATGAACCAGTATTCAGTGATTTTACTTTCGTTAACACAGACACAGATTGTAGAAAATGTCAGGAAGTAGACGTGGCAGGTTGTTAATGGTAGTTTCTTCTGAGGTTGGACCTGGAAGTGGAGAGGGACAGAATTCCCAATTTTGCTCCTCTGGATTTTTCAATATGTTTCCCATTTAAGACAAACAAAAAATTAAACATAAGGAAGATAGCAGATTTTGCTACCATGAGCCATGGGATAAAAGGCCTTCAAGTACAGTTACAGTCACGCCACTGTGCTCAGGTCTAAGATTCCGGGTGTGATACCAACTGTTTTCTCCTGTGTCAGCCTTCAAGTTCCCTGTGACAGACACTCTCGTTTTCACTTTACCAATTAGTACAGTGGGGCTCAGACAAAGAAGTTTTTTTTTTTTTTAAGATTTTATTTATTTATTTGACAGATGAGATCAGAAACAGGCAGAGAGGCAGGTACACAGAGAGAGAGGGGAAGCAGGCTCCCTGCTGAGCAGAGAGCCCAATGTGGGGCTCGATCCCAGGACCCTGAGATCATGACCTGAGCTAAAGGCAGAGGCTTAATCCACTGAGCCACCCAGGTGCCCCCTCAGACAAAGGAGTCTTGAATGATTTCATAAAGGGATGCGAAAGTAAGGAATTGGACCCAGGCCTTCCAGCAAGGCCAAAGACACAGTTGTTTCTTCTAAATCCTGCCTCTAAAATGAAACAACCTTGCTGGAAATATTTTCATTCAAAAAATGCTCAGTGAGTACTGAAAATGTACCAGGAAGCAAAACAAAGTCAACACATGTTTCAAAAATCTTTTTAGAGAAGCACCATTGATAAAATGAGGTAAATCTTGCTAATGGTGACAAAACAAGTTTTAGGACTTCAGTGTCTTTTGAGAAGGCAGTCACTGCTCCCAACTGCAATACTTTCTCCATCTTCAGTGATGTATTACTATTATTATTTGCTTCTTACTTTGTTATTGCAGGTTAGAAATGTTTTACATTGATTGGTTTACTGATGGGGCGCCTGGGTGGCTCAGTCGGTTAAATGTCCGACTCTTGCTTTTCCCTCTGGTCATGATCTTAGGGTCTTGAGATCAAGCCCTGCGTCAGGTTCCACATTCAGCTTGGAGTCTGCTTGGGATTCTCTCTCTTCCTCTCTCTTTGCCCCTCCCCCACCCCCCGCACACACTCTCTCTACAATAATAAATAAATAAATCTTTTAAATTAGTTTACTCATGCCTTTCTTACGGGGCATCCTTTATTTTGCCCTTAGATGTTCTGTCAGGCTTTCGATCACTCAAAGATGCAGTATGCCTTCACTGAATAATTATTCACTGTGCAATCTGTGTTGTCTGTGACTACTCTGAAATATTCACGGCACATTAATTGTTTCACCTGGATAACAGAGCTCAGCAATAGCATATTCTGATTAGGGTATCACTCAAGCTTATTATACACCAACTAGATCTTGAACACTTTGTATGGTGACATAGATACAAAATGCCATAAAGTATCTGCCTCGGTGAAACAAGGCACACAATAACACAGAAATTAAATAATTATTTATTAAAAATGCTCTATTGTAGTAGGTGCCAAATGACTTGCCACAGTAATGAGATGACTGACTACATGTCAATGGCACACTGTTTTGATACTTCATCACGTGCCAAAACAAAAACAAAAAACAAAGCAAGGAGAAAAACAAGCTGTGTGTCTCCTCTGTGCCAGGCACCGTGACTGGAACATGAGAAACAAAGGCATACATAAAGCATCATCTGTATCTTCAAGGAATGCACAGCCAAACTGAAGCCAAATTCACAAAAAAGAGCATTTCAAGAGAACAAGGTGATTGTTCTGATGGAGATAAATAAGAATGCTTTGGATGTGGAGTTAGTAGTGATCAGAGAAAGTTTCCTAAGGAGATGGCACTTGATCCAAAACTATAAGGGTGGTTGAGGTTAGACCAACAGCAGTGGTAAATAGAAGTCATCCCACAAATAAGCAAATGTTCCCCTAGGAATGTTCTAGACATTTTTGCTCCCAATCAAGTTAACAATGCTTGTTTTCTCAGACTTAAACACACAGGCACCAAAACTGGGTACTCTTTAAAAATACCAATTGACATGTGAAAATGTAATCTCATTTTGGGTTTTAATATGCAAATACAGGACTCTTAACTTCAGTAATTGTATTACCTAAGGAGAGTCAAAAGAAAAGAAAGGCTGCAATCCCAAGGAAAACAGATGATAACCCTACAGGGGCTGGCAGCCAAGGAGCAACAGATCTGAGAACGTTCTTTCCAAATGCGGTATCTTACACAAGTCTGCAGCTTTAAGTTATCTAGCAAAGATTAGCAAAGTGGATCCAAATAATGAGTTTTCCCTAAAAAGAGAAGTAAAAATGAAAGGTTTTTAGTGGCAAGCTAAATTTCAAAAAAGCATAATTTATATTTTAGAATCTTTAAAAATTTTATTTCAGGCTGAAGATGTATTTGCTTGCTTGCTTGCTTGTTTTCCATTCATAAGTTATGGCTGGTCCGAAGGTAGTGAGTTATCTCAATTGATTGTTCACAGTCAGTTACAGATTGAACTCCATTCATAAGTTATATATAAATTCAAATTAAAAAATTCTAATTTATCTGTGCTATCTGAAGAACCAGATTTCCACAAAGCCATATTTAATAATACCCCATTGTTTCATAAGGATGGTAGTGATAAGCATCAATTCACAACAGAGGTTCGGAATATTATTTATTCACCCGATTATCACTTTAATCTTCCTGAAGTTCTTTAGTCATATTACATGAACTAAGAAATCAGACTTTATCAGTATAGCCAAATCTTGGTTAAACTAAATTAATTATCACCAGATTAATGCTTATGGATTCCCGGAATGGTTTTAATGCTACTTTTAAAAGTTTTTAGTTCCACTTTTATGTTGCAATAAATAAATAAATAAATAAATAAAAGGATACGAGTGTGCCTGGGTTGCTCCGCTGATTGAGCACCTGATTTTTGGTTTTGGCTCAGGGTTATGAGATGGAGCCCCATTTTGGGCTCCGTGCTCAGTGAGGAGTCTGCTTGGGATTCCCTCTCTCCCTTTCCCTCCACCCCTCCCTCCATGCTTGCTCTCTCTCTCTTTCTCTAAAATAAATAAATAAATAAATAAATCTTTTTAAAGAGCATATTGCAAAAGTTGATAACCAAGATGGAAACTGAGTGTATGATAAACCTTCATGTCAAACCAGTGGAGAAAAGATGATTTACTTTTTAAAAATGACATTTAAATAATTGGTTAATAGTACAGAAAAAGTTAAAATGAGATATTAGAAGAAAGCATGGATAAATTTTATAAATAGTATTAGGGAAAGCTGTTCTTTTTTTTTTTTTTTAAGATTTTATTTATTTGACAGAGAGAGATCACAAGTAGAGAGAAAGAGGAAGGAGCAGGCTCCCCGCCCAGTAGAGAGCCCAATGCGGGACTTGATCCCAGGACCCCGAGATCATGACCTGAGCTGAAGGCAGAGGCTTAACCCACTAAGCCACCCAGGCAGCCCAGGGAAAGCTGTTCTAAGCTATGACTCAAAATCTAGAAATAATATAAATATATGATCAATAAATTTGGCCATGTAAAAAAAGTATGTGATAAAATACCAGAGCAAAGAAAAAGACAAATTATTAACTAGGACATTTGGAATTTATATCCTTACTATATAAAGAGCACCTAAAAATGGAGAACACCCAAAGACAAAAATGGGCAAGAGCCATGCACAGGGAGTTCATAGAAAAATGAATGCAAATTGCTCTTCACTTAAAAATAAAGATGCTCAACCTTACTTACTTCTTACAAGAGAAATAATAATTAGAAATACTCAGAGATATCATTTTGTTGGAGGAAGTAACAAAGAAGACTTAGCTACTAGTTGACCCAAGAGGTGGACCCAGGCAACTGGAGGCTCCATGACCCCCTCCACTCACTATCTTTGGAATATACATTTTGCCCACTGCTCCCGCAATGGAAACTGTTCTAAGGACACAGTCTTGAGAGAGTAAGATGTTGCTGAGAACATCTGGATGGCATACATAACTGAACTCAGTTAAGGTCTCTATATAAACTTTTAAGATCCCAAAAGGCAGATGTGGAGATTTACTCTTCTTGCAGCTGCCCAAGAAAAGCCTTCTAAGTAGACTGAGTCTCTTGCTTATTAAAACCTGTCACATGCCAATCTGAAGGTCTCTCCTTGCCCTCCATGTAGCAGGGCCAGTTTGCAAACCAATATATTCATCACCTATTTTATTGCCAACAGGTTGACCATTTACTTGGTTGACAATATTGAGAAAAAGCAGACACTTTCCATACATTGTTGCTAGGGAGGAAAAATGGTGCAATACCCATAGAAAGGAAAATCTAGCAACATATGTCATTTGCAAATATATAACTCATTTGCACCAAGGTTTAATTTTGGGGTCTGACATCAGGAGTGGGACAAAACTGCTCTATACTAAATGTTGCTTTGGTTTCACAGAATAAAGCTTAACAGAAAAACTGAACAGGATCAAACTGTTTCCAAGTAACTTAATTCATAAAAGTCAAAAGCAAAGTGAAACAGATAAACTTAACGACTACTGTGATTGCTTAACAACCCAGGAAGTATTTGCTTCAAGTGAATTTAAAACAAAGCAATTTGACTAGCGAGAGACATCCTCAAAACAGAAGTTAGTTGAGAAATCTTAAACTGTGTTGAATAATACTGCTTATCAATAACCACTGATGCTCTTAGTCTGAAACTACAATATATACACACAAATAGGTGCACGCACACACACACACACACACAAAGTAGAATAAAGGAAATGAGGAATTACTTTAATCAAGATTTCATGGTAAAACATATATAAATATTAAATCCAAGAATTAAAACTCAATGGGTATTGAGGGCACGTGTTATGATGAGCACTGGATGTTATATACAACTAATGAATCGTTGATCACTACACCAAAAACTAATGATGTACTGTACACTGGCTAACTGAACATGATAAAAAATATACATATATATATGTACATACATATATATATATAATTCTAAATTTGAATCAGAATGAATTTGAATTTGAATCAGAATCATATCATAAGTATGAGCCTATAATACACTTTCTCTGGAAAAATAAAAACAGAAACATTCGTAGCTACCTCCATTGAAAAGGTCTGGAAATAATTACCCATCTCAGAAGTGGGGAGTGCTCAACATCCAGATTTCTAAATCTAAATACCATTTCCCACTAGAATGAACAAAGATGCTTGGAATAAATAACTGAAAGCCCACTAGAGAGTACAGATGGGTGAACTTTGAGAAGAAAGATTCTATATAACACCAGCAGTTAACTGAACATAGAGGGGTAAGAAGAACAAGAAAAATAAATGGACTCCTAGGAGAAAATGTAAGAAAATGATTGTGTTATTAACAAACAGGTAATGTAGCAAAAATAACTAAATCTCAGTTATATAAGATTCAAAAATGGGGTGTTAGTGGCTGAGTCAGTTAAGCATCCGCCTTGGGCTCAGGTCATGATCCTGGGGTCCTGGGATCAAGCCCCGCATCGGGCTCTCTGCTCAGCAGGGAGCCTGCTTCTCCCTCTCCCTCTGCTCCTCCCTGCCCCATTCATTCTCTCCTTTTCTCTCTCAAAATAAATAAGTAATCTTAAGAAAAAAAAAGATTAAAAAATGATGCAGTACATTCTTCCCAAAGATGCTGCTGACTTCCTGTGTGCATATGTGTATCATACATCTGCATGACCTCTGTCATGTCCCTACCACATGTTATGCTTACCTTCCTCTGTCTTAGTTGGTGCTGTTTTGTGAGAGGCCATGTTCTCATCTTTATTCTGGTCCACCATTTCTTAAGAGTGTCTGGCAGTGATTCCAACCATTGTTGTTCCCCCTCCCCTTCCCTAACTCCCAAAGAACTTCTTTCTGTGGACACTGTAGCATATTTTTCTGCCACCAAATATTCAATCCAGTCTCTTTCATGCAATGATATTAATTTCATGTTTATTTCTTCAGATCCTTGCTTTTACTTTAAGACTTTTTTCTTCCATACACTCATCAAGTCCAACCAATATCCTATAGTTATGCTTGACTGTGTGCCTGGACCAGCAGTCAATCATTGTGAATAGAGGTTTGACTACAGTCATGCAGGGCGAGGACCAAGGTGAGGAAAGTAAGGTGCCTTAGGATGCCTATGTTAAGGCACTTATACTCAGGATTGTCCAAGTGCTAACTCTGAACTGCAAGTGGTTTAATATTACTGAGAACTCAGTGGTATGGATGTGGAATGCTGAGAGCTCAGACTGGAAAAGGAGATAAGGGCTCCATCATGAAAAGTCCTGCATGTCCTAGAATGGAATCAAATCCTATCCTCAAAGTGAAGTGGAGCAAAGATGCAGCATAGGCCATGGGAGCAACATGATTTCAGAGGGGCATGCTGGAATGAGCTTGTATGAGCCCGCAGAATGGGCTAGAAAGGGCAGGGCTAGAAAGGGCAAGTCAAGAGTCAGGCTGAGAGAGAGAAGTGTTTAAGTTGTTTTATTCATGGCAGTGGCAGTAAGAGTCGAAGACAGGACTACAGAAGAGATCCAAGGTGAAAGATTCAGGGGATGAGGAAGGATTCAAGGATGGAAACCAAGAGGGCCACCGCGTTTCTGTTTGGCCTCTTGGGATAATGAAAATACTATCTGCCATGATGGGTCTTGCTCAAGGCTGCTGAGAATGAGTATGGTCTTGAAGAATGAGCAGGGACTACCCATGTGGAAACGAAAATCTCTTAACACTCAGAATACTCCTCGGAGCAGGGAAGGGTTGACAAGATGCTCTTGGACCCCACCCAGCACCCACCCTGTCTGCTGCTGTCTGCCTGTCCCTAAGTCTTTTCTCAGTCAGAGAGTCAGAACTGGCAGCCCATCGAGACAGCTACAAGAGTGAGTCCCAGCAGACTCCACTGAGACTAGGAAACTGGAGTGGGGACGGTTACAAAGCAGGGAGAAACAGTAGCACTTGGACAAACAAAAATATATGGCCTTTAGGAACTACAGAGATAGAAGAACTTTGGGAGATTAACATAATCCCCTGTGAAGAAGTGCTCTCACAATTAGTCATGTTAAATTGCCAAGGTACATTATCAGCAGGAGCCCACAGCTGCCCCATCTCAGCACTGGGGAATGTTATTTTTACTCTACAGTTACAGCAAGACTCTAATTACCGAAACTGCCGATGTCACCTTAATTACAGTTTTATTTAATGATCACATTGGGCACTGCTATATGATGTGGAGTTTTTAAAAGTAAAATATGGCAGAGAAATGAAGCTCTTAGCCCCCAACATGTTGTCATTCAGCTCATTGTGGGGCATAAACTTAAGGGAAGTTGGGGAAAGAGCTCCAGTTTGGATGTAATGTTCAAATTTAAATTTGGTATTTGTGGGGCGCCTGGGTGGCTCAGTGGGTTAAAGCCTCTGCCTTCGGCTCAGGTCATGATTCCAGGATCCTGGGATCGAGCCCCGCATCGGGCTCTCTGCTCGGCAGAGAGCCTGCTTCCTCCTCCTCTCTCTCTCTCTCTCTCTCTCTCTCTGCTTCTCTGCCTATTTGTGATCTCTGTCTGTCAAAATAAATCAATAAAATCTTAAAAAATAAATAAATAAATAAATAAATAAATAAATTTGGTATTTGTTGTTACAAGGGTAAAGAAGAAAAGAAAAAAAGAAGAGGAGAGGAGAGAAGAGAAGAGAAGAGAAGAGAAGAGAAGAGAAGACAAGAGAAGACAAGAGAAGATAAGAGAAGACAAGAGAAAAACAACACATTTAAAAAAATTCAAGTTCGTACTTTCCCAACTATGCATTATGGAGAAAAATAATCATTGGTACTTGTATTTCTCAGCACATAGAACTCTATTAGAAACACAATCAAATTGTGTGGGAGAGTTCTTACGTATGCTAATGATTCACACATTTCTTGAATGCCCCCTGTATGACTGTGCTAGGCAAACTCCAAGCTTGAAACTTATTAGTGGCGGTAACTGACAAAGATATCCATTAACTGCACATAAACAGCTGGGTGTTAAACAATCTCTGAAATGGTATGACTGGTGATAATAGCCAGGTATAGTTAATCAAAAAATATTTCCTATTGTATTGCAAATTTTAAAAGGTCCAATATCGAATCCACCTTAGAAAATACGTCTTTCATCTCCTTTGTTCTATTGGCAACGAGAATGAGGCTCACAGAGGTCAGGGCTTTCCCAAGCTGCACCATAAATTAGTGACATTATAATCCAGGGACTCTGAGACTTGGCGCTGCCCAGGGTCAAATCGTGAGCAGCTTTCAGAAGAAAAAGAAAGCGCGCGTGTGTGTGTGTGTGTGTATGCTTGTGTGGGACAGAGGTGGCAAATAAAGGGGGACTGATTTGCAAATACTATCTCCGACATTCCCAAAGACAGAAGCACAAGAATGTGTCTTGATTTGTTATGTGACTAGAAGAGAATGACACAGAAGACAGGAGAAAACAGGCTAATGAAGGAAGGGGGCTGTGAACAGTTTATGGAGAACCACACTCAGGGACCTTAACTTCAAGAAATAATTGGAAGCCATTACAAAATTACCGCCCCCCAACAAAGTGCATCATATAATCAAAACTTAATTTGTTGATAAATCTCGAGTCTACAAGTAGGACAGATTGAAGATGGGAGAAGGCAGGACAGCAAGAAAGCCAGAAATAGGGCAGTCGCTATTAACTGGGAAGCAACTAGATGTAGGACTGGAAAACAGGAATCGTACAAGGATTCTGACGTTAGAATAAATAAGTAAGATGTAGAGATTTTACTCAATACTCTTGGATAAAGAAATATTTTAAAAATCCAACAATACAAGTTTGTGAGTCAAGTAAAACACTGGTACTAGAAATCTGAATTTTGAATGAAGAAATAAATCCCATCTTTAACATACGTTACTTTAAATGGTAGTAGGTCTCTCAGGTGGGGAGTACCAGGTAAAGAAGGAGACACAAAACCCCAATGATAACATTAATGGTCAGAGGCAGATACAGAAATGTGAGAGAAAGATAGCCCATTATCGAATAAACATTTGTTTTCTCCTCAAAAGCCTAAATTCCTGTACCCAGTAAAAATATAGATTGTCATAGCTTAACTTGGCCAAATAGAGAAAAAGCATTCTGGTCAAAATATAATTTATTTTACACTGGTAACTTTTAAACATTGGAAAATAATACAAGCCTTTCCTCCACTAATCTGATACTAAGGAATCATCCTCGAGATTATAAAAAATCACCGGTAGCTCCATGAGGCTAATGTTACTCTTTATGGGACATAAAGCTGCCTTAGCATCAGGCTTATTGCACAAGGCAGCTTGAAGAGACATATTTGCCCTGCTTAAGCCTTTAAAAACTTGTAAAAATAGCAAAGCGCATCTCATCTGGCTTCTACTGAAATAACATCCCTGAAAAAGAAAAGCATTTCAACAAGCCTGAAAAACAAATGCCTCCCCAGAGATCTGGCCTCTCTTTGCTTAGAGAAGACTTTTTGTCAAAGCTCTTGGGGAGTTTTATGTAGAACCAGATGGGGCAAATTTTTCCTTTTATTGTCTTCACCCCTAATTGATGGGTATCCAGAGAGAGCCCGACTCATAAAGCTCATGAAACCATCTTCATCCACACTCCCTTAAATTCTTTCCAAGAGGTTTATTTTCCGGAAGTCTACCCCATTGACAAGAGCGGAATCGATGCAATTAAAATAAACAAATCACTTTGCAGATCGCCACCTCTAATTTCTACAATGAGCGTCCCCTTGAAATCCATGAAGGCTTTCACTGCCATCTACTTTTCTCCGTGGAATTCAAATAGCTGCAAATTCATGGAAGTTTAGATATCTTGGAGATAAATCCAGTCTTGAGGATCAATGAGCGAAATTACTCTTAAAACCCAACCTCTGTCCCCAAATCCTACCCCTGGGACAAACGCTGCCCACTTGAATGTACTCTATTACTGGACGGAGTTGCCTGGTTTGTGCTCGCTCACAACTTCATGGTTCAACTCAATCTGGAAAGGATGTGTAAATAATTACCAAGGAAACCTCCAACACAGAAATAGGCACATATAGTAAATTCAATTTGTGCCCAGCTCATAACTGTGACACTTGGTATCATGGTACATGCTGAAGGTGTCCAATCCCTCTCCGCCTGTGCATGGAGGACTAAATGAAAGTGCTGGAAAAGCAAGGGAGGAACGAAGTTGTCAGAAAAATTTTCCACCTTCATTGTCTCGTGGCTGGATAATTCTGAGGTCTGACACAGATTCTTGGGGTTTACCATGATTCAGCCTCCGTAGCCTCATGGTAAATTGCTCCATAAACACAACCTTTATTGGCTTCTTTCCTTTCCCTGTCTCACTTCTCAAACCCCTATCAATGCTTCTTGCAATTACATCCCAAATAAACACTTGAATTTGAAGTCTGCTTTGTTGTAAACTAAAATAGGTTATTACAATGCAAGTTCATGGCAGCTTGGGTGAGGAACAGATCAGAGAATGCAGAGCCCACCCTTGTCCTCATCGCTTCCCTGACCATGGAATCCTAAATAGGTAGGAAGCAATCTGGAATCTAATAGCAGATGAGTACCTAGGCTCACCAATTAACTTTCTCCCTTATGGCCAAAGAAAATTCTAATAGGCATAGCTATGAATTTCCTCTAGCCAGTCCTTCCTTTTGTCCAGGTGTCATAGGTAACAAAAGCCGGCCATGAGTGTGTTTTCATACAAATCAAAGCCAAGCCAAGTATTGTGCTCAATAGTATCTTATAGGAGATCATTTCTTTGGGATACAGTCTAAACTTCATATCTGATCCTCAAATCATCATATCTTCTACAATCTGCCTTATTCATCAACTTAGATAGAAACTCATTTGTAAGTAAGAGGATTCAAAATTTGAAAACTTACTTTAGTTGTCAGTTTATATTTGCAAAAATCAAGAAAATTTATGCAAAGAGTAGGGTATTAGGTATTAGGGAAGTGTAGGGTGAATGTATTGGACTACACGTTATAGGTATCAGAGTATACATGCTCAAAGTCTATAAACTTCATTAGAACTTAACATGAAACTGGAAATATATCTTTTTTTTTAATCGGACATATATCTTAATGAAAGGCTTCCTTAGATAGGTGAGTTTTTTGAGCATTGCCTTCCATTACCATCAGGAGATTTACTGTTTATCAAGAAAATTAGACTGCCTTTCAGCGGCTCATGGATGAGATGCACAGTGGGGGTAATTTCAGTCCTAATTCTTGATTATGTCTGTGTCCCCTTACAACAAACTTGGACGCTCCAAGCTGTGGCTTCCTCTCCCAACTCTTTCCCCTCTGGCTGAACTTCACAATCAAAGTGAAATTTATCTGCTTAATTTAATACCTGCTTTGCTAAATTCATTTATCGTTGTTTGGCTGATTCCTTTCCGAGTGGCAGATATTTGGGCGTAAATATTTTCTATTCCACGTGTAATATGTAGCCCTGGGTAACTTTCATCAGGGATGGCATTAAGCTATGTGAAATGATGGACTGTTTTCCTTCACATTACCTTCCTCCAGGTAAACTACTCTGTAGATTAGTAACCGGTTTTCCTTGATTTATTTTTGAAGGTTACTCCATATTCTTTTACAGTACTTTTCTATGAATTATGCATGCTGTTAAGGTCCAACACCCAGCAACGGCTGTGGACTATAATTTCTCTTCTTGTAATTTACATTATACCACCATAAATGACTTAAGCTTCTAAATTTTTCATTCAGGTGATACAGCTTGATACTCAAATGGGAGATTCTGAAACCAATTGATAATATGGTGGCTTAGTGCTGTTCATTTGGTTTCAAAATTTACATTTCCACGTGTTTTAATTATAACTCTTAAATACAAATGGAAACAAAAACACATGAACCTACACTCACCCCAAAATGTAAAATATCTAAAATATTTGCATTACCTATTCCTTTTCTATCTGAAGTACTAGGTGAGTTGAGGCTCGAAAACAGAAGAGATGTGACTGCAAAAAGAAAAAGGGGATAAAAAGGACCTCAGTGTTAGCAAGGCTCGTCTTAATTACCAGAAGTTGCCCATTTTGTGTATCTGACACGTCTAAATATCATTTTGCTTAACTTTTAACTCCTTTATTGCTTCAATGAATTTTGCTGTAGTCTGTCCCCGTACTTTTCCCCATTCTGCTTTTGTCCATGTCATTTTCTCCTTTGGTTACCAAAATCATCATCTAATGGGCTCTTCGTAAAGTGGGCAGTTCAGTAAAAGACCACTTACTGGTCCATCCTCCTTCCTTGTTTTACAGTCCCCTGTCTGTGGACCCTTCTTCCCTGCGATCACGTTGTAAAAGAAATTGCCTGCATAGAAGCAGAGTGGGGAAATCTAGCCTAAGAAGTAAACTCTTTCATTTTGAAGATGAAACAATTGACTATCACTGGTACCTACTTAGGTGAGCCTACCAAGAACTAGAAAAATCTTCTGGAGAGAGGAAAGGGAATGTTATGGCTTCCATTTTAAGTTGCAGGGATTTGGGCTGGTTGTACTTTTGCTGGGATGGATTGATTGATTGAGTGATTTTTACTTCTCTCTAAAAAGAGCAAGGTTTAAGGTGAATGCTGCATTCTTCAATAAAGTATATGATAGAGGAGGAAATATCGTTCTAAGTACACCCAGTCTGTAGCAATTACTGGAAATTTTTGCTTCTATATATTAAAAAAAAAAGGTGAATCTTTCCACATTTCAGCTGGAAGTAGGGAGTTTTAGTAATGATATGGAACAATTTGTGACTCACTGGCTTTATGTACCATTAACTTCCATACATGTGTGTTTTTGTGCTATGTGTTTGTATGGTGGGGGGATAATCCAGTCTCTCTTGTCCCAAAAAAGTGAATTCCAATAAAAGCTGAACTTAACTAGGAACAGAAAAAGCTGATGCAAACCTTGCTATTAACTTAATGCACCACAAAATGACTTCAACTAAGTGTGTTTTGTGCCTTGTTTTCAAACATCTGTAGTATGATTATAATAATAAGCTTCTTAGAGAAGGAAATATTTTTCTTTTCTGAAAATTATTTTGCCCTCAATCATGAATATTATTTCAAAATTCATATTTATATTCTGTTCTATAAAGTTACTTTTTAATATTGGTTTTCAACCCACACATAATGCAAATGTTTTTAAACCACCATAATGGAACACAGTGTTCAAATCCATAAGATAGTTCCACTAAGGTAATGTTTATTATGCTGCTTTATCTTTTTTTTTGTACTTATATACACACATTTTAAAACTACATGAGTATCTCTGAAAAAAAAAATCATATTTAAATGACATGTTTGGCCCAGCAGTACATCTGAGTGAAATACTTGCATGAAATGCATTATTTCAGTCATTCACTTGTATGCAAATACAGGGTTTGGAACAAAGAGCAATTTTATTTAAATAAATTACACATAAATTATGCATTTTCAGAAAGTCCAATTTTTCTCCTTTTCCAATGTTCTTTATGGAAAATAGTCCACCTTTTACAATATGTTCCCTATATTAATAGAATTAAAGGGTCTGAGTTATAATTTTGAAGTTGCAGAAAAATATGATCATTCAATGCCTTTTTAAATTCTCCTTACAGGACTTCACAATTAATTTTTTAATTTAGTGATATTCTTTGGAGGCACCACCCAAAAATTACAGAATGTCCTTTCTCTGTTCTATAGTCATTAAGTAAACATCTGGAACTTTGAGCCTCTATTATTTAAAAAAAAAAGTTGGGCATCACTATGGACACTACTGACACTCAGGAAGGAAACAAGGCTGGTTGTAGAAGGCTTTATGTAGGTAGGATTCAAAAACGACTTCCTCATTTTCCAGGCTAGAGAAACTCCCTTCGAGTCCAGCTGGAGGTGTCAGCATGGGTCATGTCTCAGTTTATAGATGTCAATTTGATACAGAAGCCAAGCCGACCCAGAAGTTAGTTACACACACACATGTACACACGTGTCTATGACTGTGTGTCCCTTCTTACTTACAAAAAGCTATTCATGAACGTTTACTTCCATAACAACACGAAGTTGAGTTCCTCTATTGCCACGGACAACAGGATAAAGTGAATTCTGCCATGTAAGCAAACATAGTAATGTTACTTTAACACTAAAGTGTAGGCTTGGTACATCCATACATTGGACACCGCTGGAGCTATACAGAAGGGACTCTTGTTGATGCAACAAAGTAGTTCAATCTTAAACACGCTTTGCCAAGTGCAAGAAATCAAACCTAAAAGGCTACACATTATATGACACCATGATGTGCCATTCTAGAAAACACAAACTCCAGGGCAGATAAACAGATTCAGATCTGTGGCTGCCAAAGTTAGGCTGTTAAGACCTGGGTTGTCTACAAAGTGCCTACACAAAGGGATTTTAGGGTGATAAAATGATTCTGTATGCCACTTTGATGGTAAAATACAGAACCATGCATTTCCACAACACCAAGAATGAACTTAACGATATGCAAATATATATTCTATTGCTACACAGCGCTACTGATATGTAATTGATCTGCAAAGAACTGCACATATTTAATGTATATAATTTGATAAGTTTGGACGTATGCCAACATTCATGACACCATTACCACAGTCAAGGAAACAGACATAGCAAACACCTACTGAACTTTCAACACTCCACCTCCCTATCAGGAGATCCCAGATTGGAATGCAGATGATGACAAGTCCATCTAACTACCTGTAGCAAGCAGATTTCTGAAACGGTGCCTGGATTTCCTCCACCATCCCTGGGACTGTGAAGATAAGATCTCACACCCATGAATATGTTATGTTACATGTCGAATGGGATTTTTCCGATAAGATTACAATTGTGAATCAATTGGCTTTCAGTTAATCAAAAGAGATTTTCCATATGGATCTAACAACATGAGCAGTTTGAAGGCAGAGATTTTTCTCCAGCTGATAACAGAAGTTGGATTCTAAGCAGGATTCACTGCTGACTTTGAAGCAAAGGGGTCAACAATGCTGGCTTTGAAGTGTGAGGGGTACTGGAGAGTAACTTCTAGAAGCTGAGACAGATTGACAGCCAGCATGGCAATGAAGACCTCAGTCTTACAACTGCAAGGAGGTGGCATGTGCCAACAACGTAAATGAGCCTGGAAACAGGCTCTCCCAAAGAACTTCCAGACATGAGCCCAGCACAATGGACATCTTGATGTCTGCCTTCTGTGACCTTAAGCAAAGAGCCCAGTAGAGCCCACCAAGCTGACTGACCTATCCTGCTGTGAGCTAATGAACAGATAGTCTCTGCAGCTACTAGGTTGCGGTAAAGTTACACAGCACTGGGAAATGAATACACTGCATTACAAATGTATGGCGTATCGTCACTAGAGGTGGTGGGGACAAAATGAGCTGACCTACACAACTTTGGGAAACAGTGTTCTGTCTGGATATTGAAGATTAAAGACAAAAGACCTGCACATAAACACTGTACTCGAATGGGTAGTTTTGTTTCTCACAGGAGGACAGGCTAGCAATTCTGCAGCTACTTGACATGCACACCAGGATTAAACAAGGAAATAATTTGTACATCGTGGGAGCCAGGTTTCTCATTATCCCAGAAAGAAGTTACAAAAAAGCAAGGGGAGAAGGCTAGAATGCGGATTAGAGTGTAGATATAAATATAAACTCATGATTATAGATACAGACAGAAATAAAAACAGGAAGTGCGTATACATAAAATAGTATACAAACGTTTATTTCCCAGCTCTGGGGGCCTAGAATCAATGACGCCCCAGTAGCAGCAGTGGACAGGCCTAGTACCCAGATCTTCATTTCTAAATACCGTTTCAAAAAAAGGAACCACTGCTCTTTGGAGAAATGGCTGATTTTGAAATGAGGCACAGAAATATCCTGCAGTGAACATGAAATATCTTCCTGTGTTCAAACAAAACAAGAATTAAAAGAAAAAAGAAAAGAAAATCAGACAGAACTGGAGTCTGCGGAAAGAGCCCACAATGGCCAAACCCAGAACGGTTTTAGCGGTAAAATAAATATTGCTGCTATTGGACTACAACCCTAATAATAAAATAAATATTCATAAGTCTGTAGTGATATTAGCAAATGACTGAATACATAAATGAGAGAAAAGAGATAATTCTTCCTCCCAGAAGAATGTCAGATAGTAAATGTAGAAGGAATTGAAACCATGCTCCACATAGTCCGTGAGGTTGAACCTAGCAGAGTTTAAAGCTTATTTTTCAGAGAACTGTCCCCCTCCAATCAGCTACTGGGTCTTTCCTGACCTCACTAGCCAACCCACTAGCTGTCTCTGCCCAAGTCTGGATTCAAGATGAACTGATATGGTTTCAGCGTAGGAACAAGGGAAGCCCGCATTCCTTGTCCAAAATAAGGAGACCAAGGCCCCATGCTGTTCATACCAGCTCTCAGAGCATGCCAATGGCCCCTTCTCTTTGTCCTAAGATAATCTTCTGACACAAGGGGTTGGATTTTGCCTCGTTCTGATGTTAAGTCTCCACCCCAATGTGAACACGGAATGTACGCTACATCCATGTTTGCTCAATGAACAAGCTCTTTCTTCACGAATAGAAATGAGTTCTCCTGGCCTTTCATCAATATGTGTGTAATCTCAACCCCTATGATTCTAAAACACTTTTTCTCTCCCCCTCCAGGCAGGTGGAGTTGACGCGTGTCCTCCCATCTCCCCATTTACCAGCCTTGCGAATAAACTTTTGTTCCTGCACATCTGATGTCTCCATGATTGGCTTTCCTGTGCATTGGGGAGATGGATTCGGGTTCAGTTACAGAATGAAGGAAAGGAAAACCATCATTAGAACACCACAGTAATAACTGTCACAGGCAAAAAATCCAGGGAAGAATGCTAAAACCAGTGGGTAGAACTTGGAGGAGAAACGAGAGTGCCTCCAACAAAATGTTTGTTAATTATCAGAGTGGTTTTAACCTAAATCTATAAAATCTTTGATGCTCCCTCCCGAGGAGGTATGCCTTGACCATGGTCACTGTGACTGAGGACTAGACTTGGTGAACTGCTTCTAACACACTGATTATGGGAAGGGGAAAAAGAGTAACTTTAGAGCCGAGAACACTGACAGATGCCACTTTACTCAGGTGATCAAGGTAATGTTATTTGTTCCTCTTACGTGATCTCAAAGGCTCTGGCTTCAGTTTTCACAGTGGCCTATCCTTAAAGGAAGACAAAACAACGAGAGAACATTCTGGCTCTTTTGCCTTTTGTCCTACTTGTTGTAATGGTTAATTCTATGTGTTAACTTGCCTAGGCAAAGAGATGCCCAGAGAGCTGGTAACGCACTGTTTCTAGCTAGATCCGTGAGGGCATTTTGGAGAGACTGTCCTTGGACTCGCCAGACTGAGCAAAGAGATCTGCTGTCATCAACATGGCCAGGCAACAGGCAACCCACGACGGCAGCAGTGGAACAAACACGTGAGGGAAGGGCAAGTTTT
This sequence comes from Enhydra lutris kenyoni, assembly GCF_002288905.1. Taxonomy (NCBI): domain Eukaryota; kingdom Metazoa; phylum Chordata; class Mammalia; order Carnivora; family Mustelidae; genus Enhydra; species Enhydra lutris. Next base: position 12,399,133 of record NW_019154114.1, read on the forward strand.
CTCTCTTCCTAAGCTGGGATGTCCACATTCTCCTGCTCTCAGACATCAGAGCTTCTGGGTACCAGGCCTTTGAACTTTGACTCACACCATCTGCTCCCCCGGTTCTCAGGCTTCAGACTCAGACTGACCTACACCCTCCAGCTGTCCTAGTTCTCCAGCTTGCAGAAGAGGCAGACTGTGGGGCTTCTCCAGTTCCTATCAGAGATCTCCTCTTATATATGTCTCTATACAATTGGTTCTGTTAATTTCAGAGAACCCTAATAACATTTATTAACACGTGGTCTTCATACATCCACACAAATTTCGATTCTACAGAAAGAGATTCACAGCCTGGGTCCGGAATCAGAGACATCTTGCAATGACTGTGGAAACACAGGTATAGGCATACTTTTCCTGAAGAGAATGTTCATTTCATCTAGAACCAGACATCAGACCCCTCAAAGTGTTAAAAACAAAACAAAACAAAACAAAAAACCCCACAAAAACAGTAGGCTTGAGGATAGCCATTTTTTGTTTACTTATCTTTGTAAACAAACTTGTGCTTTTGCAAATAAAATACTTGATCCTTATGTGGAATAAATAAATGGTATAAAATATTTTAATTACTTGGCCCTTTACTGGGGAAAAAAAAGATTATATCTGGATTTGAGAAAGAAATGATTCTCCAAATTTGAGCCTCTAGTTAAGCCAAAATAACAGCCACCATCACTTATAGACAATGAATTCATATTATAGCTCAACATGGACTTTCCTTATGCATTGCTTCATCCTCGCAGAGTAGCCCCGTGTCCCGGTTTCTCCCTGCTGGCCCAGCATACTATCTCATCCTGCTGGTCTGGCATTTGTCCTGGATTTTTCATATTTTAATCAGGTATTATTTTAATACTTACACTCGCATAAGCTAAGCTGGATTTGACAGAGCTGCACTGTGTCCTTTTAGCTTCTGCCAGAGCCTGCAAATGAAATGTCTGAGTCATAGGTACAAGCAAACAGAGAGCTTAGGGAAACGTGGTTGAATCCACAGGGTAACAGGGTAGAACCTCTCTCTTTTCCAAGCGCTCTACAGACACAAGGTAATTAACACCTCCTTCCCAAGGACGGCAAGCAGGGCACTCGCTGATAAAATTAAGTGCTCTATGACAGGAGCAGCTAGGGACAGTGACCCCATCAGGTCTTGGGCAGTGATGGGAGGAAAGTGGGATACAAGACTCCTGCTGGTCACTTGGTGTACCAGAGGGCTGTGCACTGGTTTGCTCTGGGGCTTATGAGGAGCGCAAAGCTGCTAGGCAGACGGGGGGTAGCGGGGAAATGACAGGCTAGATGGTTGGTTATAAGTTAGGTACATGAGGTAAGTGTGCAAAGACATAATAATCTGAAGCTCTTGCTACAGAGGTTTTGTCATTTATCCTGTGTGTGAATCTATTTCATTTATGTATTTTAATGCTTTTTTGTTTTGTTTTCAAACCTTAGACCACAATGAGCTCAAAAATTGCCTATTAAATTTTAAAAATCATAAAATTTGAGGCCAAGTGTATACAGTGTTTAGATCTCACCAACCATAGGAAAACCAGAAGACTCAGATTTGTTAAAGAAGCATTAGGACCTATTTCAAAATCAGTTGCTATTTTAAGAAGACAAACCCAAAGTCACTGATACTCATTTATCTGCAGAAAGCACTCGACTTATCCTTTAGATCAAGTGACTGCCCTCCTAAATTAATCTTGCTTAGTTTGATCCCAAATATTTTCTGTACACATAAAAAGTAAAACAGTTGCTGTTAATATGTTAGCTCCATTGGTAAAATAACAACAACAAAAACAACTCAAGTGAAATGTCATTTCATATCAAGACCATCACATACTTTAAACACAAGATTATCTGTTAATACATTTCAATAAACATTCTGTTTTTTCCAACCAGTTATTGGAATTAAATTTAAGCTCTGAGAAGTTTGTTTGGTGAAAGGTAAAATACCTGTTGTTACTGTAGATGCTATTATAAATTCAGTAAAGTTTTATTTTGAGGAAAATAGTATCCGATTTTATAGTGATAAATCTAATAGAAAATTCTGGTGGGACACAGAATCTTGGTAAAAGCCACGTTGTTAATACATTAAGAAATCTGTAGATTAGAAATGTATTTAAATTTGGCATTTATCACATATCATATAAGTCATTTCATTATTGCACTTGAGTTTGGCAGGTTTATCTTATCAAACAAACAACCTAATAAGCTACAGTTTCGGAAGTTTTGGAGACTTTTAGGAACTTGCAATTATTGATATGAAGTTTGCAAAGAGAATGATAATGATATTTACTCTTGCAAAATAAAGGGAAAGACCCAAACTGACAGATGAGAGCTAAACCAGCATATAGAATTTAGTTTTATCCTTCTATAACAGTATTTTCTTTTATTTTTTTTAAGATTTTATTTATTTGAGAGAGACAGAGTGAGAGAGAGCATGAGAGCGGAGAAGGTCAGAGGCAGAAGCAGACTCCCCATGGAGCTGGGAGCCCGAAGCGGGACTCAATCCCAGGACTCCAGGATCATGACCTGAGCTGAAGGCAGATGCTTAACCAACTGAGCCACCCAGGCGCCCTCTATAACAGTATTTTAGAGTATCCCAAGTTTCCATTAATAATTGGAAAAATATTCTATTTCCAAGCTATACTGAGAAAACCCACAATTTGCTAAAACATCTGAATTGGATGAAACTGGGCTCGTCTCAACACCTGGGTGGCTCAGTCAGTTAAGTGTCTGCCTTCCGCTCAAGTCATGATCCCCGGGTACTGGGACTGAATACAACACTGGGCTCCCCGCTCAGCAAGGGGGCTGCTTCTCCTACTGCCTGCCGCTTCCCTTGCTTGTGCTCTCTCTCTCTCTCTCTCTCTTCCTCTGATAAATAGATAGATAGATAGATGATAAGTAAATAAAATCTTTTAAAAATAATAAATTGGAAGAAACATTCAAAATAATCATTAAAAGAAACAACTTGTCAAAGTTTTGCTTATATACACAATTGACAAAGTACTTTATATGTGGGCAAAAAGCCAGTGCCTATGATGAAATTTGGGCTAGAATATTTATATGTCTCAGTGCGAAACAAAGAGACTTGAGGCTGTTAAATTCACTTAGCAGAATTTGCCCTGACTTTACCTAATGACTGGGCACTTATCATTTTTTCTCAGATTTAAAAATATGATTTATGGAAAAGAGTCACTTGATATGCAAATACTTTCATATTTATTAACTATCAAATGTGATTCTGAAGAAGAAAGCAAGCACTTTTATTTAAAAAAATTAATTTTTAGAAACAAGAAACCAGAAAATACCAGATACACATTAATAAAGACAGAGCTAAGAAATAGATTAAAATACATGAATATGAACCAAGAAACATTCTCCTATATGCCCTTTTCTAATGTCTGGATAATCAATATAAAGAGTTTTTTTTGTGGGGGCGCCCGTGGCACAGTGGGTTAAGTGTGTGACTCTTGGTTTCAGCTCAGGTCGTGATCTCAGGGACATGGGATCAAGACCTGAGCCAGGCTCTGTGCTCAGCACAGAGTCTCTCTCTCTCTCTGTCTCTCTCTCTCAAATAAATAAATAAAATTTTCAAAGAAATGTGATTTTGTTTGGTGTCCATAAATATATTATTCTTGGTTTTATAGAAATTGTTTTGTTTCAAGAAATAGTTTTAGAACCAAACCATACTACAGATCCACTAATATATAATGACCCAAGTTTATCAGTTAATACATATATATGTTTAACTATTCACTTACTAAATTTAGACACAAATAAGACACCAATAATTCAAAACCTAGATAATTAAAACTATCAGCAAGAGAAATCAAGAAAAAAAAACTGGGACAAATTTAACTATTTAAAACTTTTAATTTACTCTAAGAAGCACCATCCAAAATGTTTGATCAGTTAAAAGAATACTAACTCTATAGGATACAAATGATACAGACGATGCTTGTGTGACTACTTATTTACTCTCAAAAAGCAAACAGAAGACCCAAACCTACTGACAGAGGAGAGCTAAAATGGCATAGAAGATTTAGTTTTTCTTTCTGTAACTGTGTTTTAGAGCACCACAAGTCACACAGCTCAAAGTCGCAGAACTAAGATATTGGAAGGTCAGGGACCCAAGCCAAGTCTATGGAGAAGCTTTTAGTGAGAATTTACGACCTAAAGAACAGCATACCATGTGCAAGAAACATTGATATTATTCTCAATATGCTTCATCAATTCAGAACACAAAGAGAGGAAAAAAACAAGTAACATAAAAGTCCAAAAGAGTTTGGACCTCCAAAATATCAAGTTTTAAGTTAAAGAACCCAGAACAATGACATACAAAATAAATAACATACTGCTGATAAGAGAAGCTTTGAGAAAGATTACTGTTTAGAAGAATTTTGAACCATGTTCTTGCAGAGGAAGAGGCAGAAATCCATTCTAGAGATCTGGGCTGGGGCTCTGAGGTTTGGTGGGGAACTGTGTATAAACAGAAAAAGCAAAACCAGAACAGTATCTGTAGGAACCTGAGGATTCCTAATGGCCAGAAGACTAGGAGTTGTAATCACCAAGTAGAATGCTAGATTTTAAAGGCTGTATTTGAAATGCTAGATAAAATATAAGTATTAAAGCTTCTTAAGCAGAAAAAAAAAAAAAAAAGGAGAAAATAAGCCTACAGTTAAGAGCATCAACTTGACGGTCATTTCCTCATTCACCCATTCCATAAACATTCACTGAATGTGTACATTGTACTGAAAACTGCTTTCAGAACAATAAACACAACAGGCTGGGACTAAGGGGTTGGTGGGTGTGATGGTCTTTTTTTTAGGGTCCACTTGGCTAGGCTACAGTCTCCAGTTATTCAACCAAAGGTGAATTTGGGCAAAGGTATTGTTGTAGATGTAATTAAAGTCCATCATCTGTTGATTCTCAGTGAAGGAAATTACCCTAGATAATCTGAGTGGGCCAAATTTAATCAGTTGAAGGGCCTCAGGAGTAAAACCTAAGGCTTTTCTGAAGGGAGAAAAAAAAAAAACCAGTCCCAACTGGTAGCATATTTAAGTAAGATTTGTTCCATTTACACAATGGAAAATTCTCAAACCTTTAGAAAACGTCTGATGGGAAAAAAATCAATAATAACATAAAATGGCTGCAAAATTTTTACCATTAACGCCAAGTCAGAATATTTAGGACAGTAATTTGGAGTTCAAATCTTTCCGTAAATTGAGCTAGACTTAAAACCTGGGTCAATCACACATCACCAGTACATCCTTGGCCCATTTATTTAAACTTCCTGAGTCTCCAATCCTACCTCTCCAAGTTAATATTGTTTGTTTTGTTTTGTTTTTTAAGATTTTATTTATTTATTTGACAGAGAAACAGAGAGAGAGAGGGAATACAAGCAGGGCGAATGAGAAAGGGAGAAGCAGGCTTCCCGCTAAGCAGGGAGCCCAATGTGGGCCCCAATCCTAGGCCCCAGGATCATGACCTTAGCTGAAGGCAGACGCTAAACAAGTGAGCCACCCAGGTGCCCCTCCAGGTAAATATTGTGAGTAAAAGTGTGGAAAGTGCTCAGCAGTCACCAACAGTATGGAATAAATCTAGTTACTTTGTGAATGCACATTTGATATGTGCGTTCATACATTTATATGAAAAATACACACTGTGTATAATATACCTATACATACAGCTAATGCATATATACACACAGAGAGCAAGGTGTGTATGTATTACCAATTAAACTAAAAACACATTAGAAGTATTTTCATTTTACAGTGAATACCAAAGGTGAATCTCTGGTTAGGTTTGTGAGTTCATTTCACTCAGTCAATAAGTATTCATTAAAGTGACTTTATGGTCCAGGCACAAAATGCTAAGTTGGGGAAAGACCAATACATCTAACAGCTTTTCTTGTTCTGTTTGTTTGCCAAGTTTTTTATACTGAATTTGAATTACATAAAATTATTTTTAAGACTAATGTAACTTCCCACTTATTACGAAAGAATATCAAATTTGTTCTAATGGTAGACATACAGGAAAGAAACACCAAAAAGCAACTATAAGGCCCCTTGCTCCACCCAGGATGAGCCTAACTCACCCAGGACCTGCTCTCAAAACAACTGGGATTATTTTCTCTGCTCTAAGGAGATAAGCCTCCACCTTCCATCTACACCTTTTGGGCCAGTCCTGCTATTATTCCACTGGGGTCGCCCGATTGCATCTCCTTTTATAATAGCCTTTGGAGCTGCATGGACAGATTTCCTCTGGCCACAAGGCTCCTGGAAATGTTTTCCAGCAGGATTTGCCTTTACCGCAGCTTATCTCATCTGTGCTAAAGAGGGAGTGTTTATGTGTCTGGCTCAATTACCCATTCCACTACCTTCTGTTTCCTGGCCGAAAGAGGAATTACAAGATATATGATCTGTCTGGCTCTCCTATCGTAGGCACCCTCTGTGTCCTCAATTTCTGTCTCTGTAAAAGGAGCACAATCGTGGTCACCCTGCTCACTCCCCCAAATAAAATACATTAGCAGTTATTAAGTGGGCTTAGAAATGCAAACATACTGATCTAATATAAAAGAATGTTATAAATTGTGTGAAGTGACTATGAGCTCATCTCCTTAAAGGCATTTTCCTTTGGGACTATTGTTTCCATATGTTACAAAAAGAAGGATACTACCTGGACCAATTTCACGTAGCTACTACAAAGAGTACCTAAAAATATTATTTTAAACTACTAGAAAATTATCCTTCCCAAAATGTCAGCTTAGCACTTATCAATAGTAATTTGATGTCAGGGTGAACTATGTACTTCCATCCTCAGAGATAAAATATACTACCTGAGTTCAAAAGCATTTATTCAAATGCCTCTCCTGAGAGGTTAACAGGGCTGCTGCTGCTAGAACATTCGGTGCACTAGATGCAGACCCAAGGAGTTTGTGGCTCTGTTGGAAGATTAAGGACTCTCGGCTCCCCATGTTACTGCCAGCTCCCAGCGTCCTCATCAATCTCTCCAGCAGGCTGTGGGGGTATTGCTTTCTTACTGCAGTTTTATAAACAGGAGGAAGTGAGCTATTGTTGCCACATACGCTCAAGCTTGACTACAAAAAAAACAAATATTCTGACTTGAACTTTGGAGAATAGAAAATTGGCTAAATGCCAAGAAATACAGAAATTAGGTCACTGGGCACCCAGAGAAATGAGTCTCACACAACAACCAAAACAATGAAACAAAACAAAAAACAAGCACCAGTTTATGCCCCAAGCCCCAGGCGCTAGCTCTCCACGGTGACATCACACAGACATCAAAGGGACGCTGCAGAGACCACCACAAAGATAATGCATCAATAGGCATTATTTATTGTTTAAGGTTAGTTGTTTATTCCATTGATGCTGTATTTCTCTTACTTTCCCTCTGTGCATTTAATTCATGCCAGAATGAATCATTCCTTTCCCCACTGTCTCACAGCAGGTTGTGTGTCCCTCACTCCATCTTGTGTTGTCACCAGTTTATATCAGCTATTCTCCATCTGTTCTCCTCCCCGGCTGTATCCCACACCTACTGGACAACCTCCCACAAAGGCAGACCTCAGTAGTGCACCACACTTACTTCAAAAGCACATTGTTATCTGGGTAACCCTGAATTCCACTCTGACTTTTCCTCTAAAAAACAAGTGCTGGTCTAGGACAAACAAAAACTAAAAGAAATTGCAAACACCAAATCAACCCTACAGGAACTACTGAAAGGGGATCTTATAAACAAAGAGCGAGCCTAAAAGTAACACAGACCAGAAAGGAACAGAGACAATATACAGTAAGAGTCACCTTACAGGCAATACAATGGCACTAAATTCGTATCTTTCAACAGTTACCCTGAATGTAAATGGGCTAAATGCCCCAATCAAAAGACATAGGGTATCAGATTAGATAAAAAATATATAAAATAAAATAAAAACAAAAATAAATAATAAAACCCATCGATATGCTGTCTGCAAGAGACTCATTTTAGACCCAAAGACACCTCCAGATTTAAAGTGAGCGGGTAGAAAATCATTTACCGTGTTAATGGACATCAAAAGAAAGCTGGGATGGCAATCGTTATATCAGACAAATTAGATTTTAAACCAAAGACTATAATAGGAGATGAGGAAGGACACTATAATATACAAGATGATCTAACGGTTTTAAATAGCAATGCCAATTGCTGGGAGTAGACAATTATATAAGTCCATTAATAACAAAATCAAAGAAACACATTGACAATAATAAAATAATAGTAGGGTACTGTAACAACCCCCTCACTGAAATGGACAGATCATCTAAGCAGAAGATCAACAAGGAAATAAAGGCTTTAAATGACACACTGGACCAGACAGACATCACAGATATATTCAGAACATTCCATCTCAAAGCAACAGAATACACATTCTTCTCTAGTGCACATGGAACATTCTCCAGAACAGATCACATCCTGGGTCACAAAGCAGCTCTCAACCAGTACCAAAAGACTGGGATCATTCCATGCATATTTTTAGACCAGAGTGCTTTGAAACTAGAACTCAATCACAAGAGGAAAGTTGGAAAGAACTCAAATACATGGAGGCTAAAGAGCATCCTACTAAAAAATGAATGGGTCTTTGTGTACCATGTAAGAGAATGGTCCAGTTTCATTCTTCTGCATATAGCTGTCCAGTTTTCCCAGCACCATTTATTGAAGAGACTGTCTTTTTTCCACTGTATATTTTTTCCTGTTTTGTCGAAGATTAATTGACCATAGAGTTGAGGGTCCATATCTGGGCTCTCTACTCTGTTCCACTGGTCTATGTGTCTGTTTTTATGCCAGTACCACGCTGTCTTGGTGATCACAGCTTTGTAGTAAAGCTTGAAATTAGGTAACGTGATGCCCCCAGTTTTATTTTTGTTTTTCAACATTTCCTTAGCGATTCGGGGTCTCTTCTGATTCCATACAAATTTTAGGATTATTTGCTCCAGCTCTTTGAAAAATACCGGTGGAATTTTGATCGGAATGGCATTAAAAGAATAGATTGCTCTAGGCAGTATAGACATTTTAACAATGTTTATTCTTCCGATCCAAGAGCATGGAATGGTCTTCCATCTTTTTGTGTCTTCTTCAATTTCTTTCATGAGTGTTCTGTAGTTCCTCGAGTACAGTTCCTTTACCTCTTTGGTTAGGTTTATTCCCAGGTATCTTATGGTTCTTGGTGCTATAGTAAATGGAATCGATTCTCTAATTTCCCTTTCTGTATTTTCATTGTTAGTGTATAAGAAAGCCACTGATTTCTGTACGTTGACTTTGTATCCTGCCACGTTACTGAATTGCTGTATGAGTTCTAGTAGTTCATCATCACTAGCCATCAGGGAGATTCAAATTAAAACCACATTGAGATACCACCTTACACCAGTTAGAATGGCCAAAATTAGCAAGACAGGAAACACCATGTGTTGGAGAGGATGTGGAGAAAGGGGAACCCTCTCACACTGTTGGTGGGAATGCAAGTTGGTGCAGCCACTTTGGAGAACACTGTAGAGGTTCCTCAAGAAATTAAAAATAGAGCTTCCCTATGACCCTGCCATTACACTACTGGGTATTTACCCCAAAGACACAGATGTAGTGAAAAGAAGGGCCATCGGTACCCCAATGTTTATAGCAGCAATGGCCACGGTCGCCAAACTGTGGAAAGAACCAAGATGCCCTTCAACGGATGAATGGATAAGGAAGATGTGGTCCATATACACTATGGAGTATTATGCCTCCATCAGAAAGGATGAATACCCAACTTTTGTAGCAACATGGACAGGACTGGAAGAGATTATGCTGAGTGAAATAAGTCAAGCAGAGAAAGTCAATTATCATATGATTTCACTTATTTGTGGAGCATAACAAATAGCATGGAGGACAAGGGGAGATGGAGAGGAGAAGGAAGTTGAGGGAAATTGGAAGGGGAGGTGAACCATGAGAGACTATGGACTCTGAAAAACAATCTGAGGGTTTTGAAGGGGCGGGGGGTGGGAGGTTGGGGGATCCAGGTGGTGGGTATTGGAGAGGGCACAGATTGCATGGAGTACCGGGTGTAGTGCAAAAATAATAAATACTGTTACGCTGAAAAAATTAAAAATTAAAAAAAAAATGAATGGGTCAACCAGGAAATTAAAGAATTTTAAAAATTCATGGAAACAAATTAAAATGAACACACAACTATTCAAAATCTTTGGGATGCAGCAAAGGTGATCCTAAGAGGAAAGTATACAGCAATACAAGCCTTTCTCAAGAAACAAAAAAGGTCTCAAACACACAACATAACCCTACACCTAAAGGAGCTGAAGAAAGAACAGCAAATAAAGCCTAAACCCAGCAGCAGAAGAGAAAATATAAAAACCAGAGCAGAAATCAATGAAATAGAAACCAAAAGAACAGTAGAACAGATCAATGAAACTAGGAGCCAGTTCTCTGAAAGAATTAATAAGATTGATAAACTCCTGGTGAGACTTACCAAAAACAAAAGAGAAAGGATCCAAATTAATAAAATCATGAATAAAAGAAGAAAGATCACAACCAACACCAAAGAAATAGAAACAATTATAAGAACATATTATGAGCAACTATATGCCAGCAAATTAGACAATCTGGAAGAAATGGATGCATTCCTAGAGATGTAACTACCAAAACCGAACAAGGAATAAATAAAAAACCTGAAAAGACCCATAACCAGTAAGGAAATTGAAGTAGTAATCAAAAGCCTTCCAACAAACAAGAGCCCAGGGCCAGATGACTTCCCAGGGAAATTCTACCGAACATTTAAAAAAGAATTAATATCTATTCTCCTGAAACTATTCCAAATAATGGAAATGGAAGGGAAACTCTGAAATTCATTTAATGAGGCCAGAATTACCTTGATCCCAAAATCAGATAAAGACCCATCAAAAAGGCAAATTACAGACCAATATCCCTGATGAACATGGATGCAAAAATTCTCACCAAAATATTAGCCAATAGGAGCCACCAGTACATTAAAAGTATTATTCAACAGAACCAAGTGGCATTTATTCCTGGACTGCAAGATTGCTTCAACATCTGCAAATCAATCAATGTGATATAATACATTAATAAAAGAAAGAACAAGAACCATACTATTCTCTCAATAGATGCAGAAAAAGCATTTGACAAAGTACAGCATCCTTTCTTGATCAAAACTCTTCACAGTATAGGGATAAAAGGTACATACCTCAATGTCATAAGAGCCATATATGAAAAACCCACAGTGAATATCATTCTCAATGGGGAAAAACTGAGAACTTTGCTCCTAAGGTCAGGAACATGGCAGGGATGTCCACTATCACCACTGCTATTCAATACAGTACTGGAAGTCCTAGCCTCAGCAATCAAGCAACAACAAGAAATAAAAGGCATGTGAATCAGCAAAGAAGAAGTCAAACTCTTACTATTTGCAGATGATATGATACTTTATGTGAAAAATCCAAAAGACTCCACCCCAAAACTGCTAGAACTCATACAGGAATTCAGTAAAGTGACAGAATATAAAATCAATGCACAGAAATCAGTTGCATTTCTCTACACCAACAACAAAACAGAAGAAAGAGAAATTAAGGAGTTGATCCCATTTCCAATTGCACCCAAAACCATAAGATACCTAAAAATAAATCTAACCAAAGAGGTGAAGAATCTGTACTCAGAAAACTACAGAATACTCATGAAAGAAATTGAGGAAGACACAAAGAAATGGAAAAAGGCTCTATGCTCATGGACTAGAACAAATATTGTGAAAATGTCGATGCTACCTAGAGAAATCTACACATTCAGTGCAATCCCTATCAAAATACCATCAACTTTTTTCACAGAAATGGACCAAATAGTCCTAAAATTTGTATGGAACCAGAAGAGACCCCAAATAGCCATAGGAATGTTGAAAAAGAAAACGAAAGCTGGGCATCACAATTCTGGATTTCAAGCTCTATTACAAAAATGTAATCATCCAGACAGTATGGTACTGACACAAAAAACAGACACATAGATCAATGGAACAGAATAGAGAGACCAGAAATGGGCCCTCAACTCTATGGTCATCTTCAACAAAGCAGGAAAGAATGTCCAATGGAAAAAAGACAGTCTCTTCAACAAATGGTGTTGGGAAAACTGAACAGCCACATGCAGAAGAATGAAACTGGACCATTTCCTTACACCACACACAAAAATAGACTCAAATGGATGAAAGGCCTCAACGTGAGACAGGAATCCATCAAAATCTTTGAGGAGTACAAAGAGCAACCTCTTCAACCTCAGCCACAGCAACTTCTTCCTAGAAACATCGCCAAAGGCAAGGGAAGCAAGGGCAAAAATGAACTACTGGGACTTAATCAAGATAAAGAGCTTTTGCACAGCAAAGGAAACAGTCAACAAAACCAAAAGACAACCGACAGAATAGGAGAAGATATTTGCAAATGACATATCAGATAAAGGGCTAGTACCCAAATTTATAAAGAACTTATCAAACTCAATACCCAAAGAATAAATAATCCAATCAAGAAATGGGCAGAAGACACAAACAGACATTTCTCCAAAGAAGATGTCCAAATGGCCAATGGACACATGAAAAAGTGCTCCACATCACTTAGTATTGGCGAAATACAAATCAAAACCTCAATGAGATACCACCTCACACCAGTCAGAATAGCTAAAATTAACAAGTCAGAAAATGACAGCGGGTGGCAAGGATGAGGAGAAAGGAACCCTCCTACACTGTTGGTGGGAATGTAAGCTGGTGCAGCCACTCAGGAAAACAGTATGGCGGTTCCTCAAAAAGTTGAAAATAGAGCTACCCTATGACCCAGCAACTGCACTACTGGGTATTTACCCCAACGATAAAAATGTAGTGATCTGGGATGCCTGGATGGCTCAGTTGGTTAAGCAGCTGCCTTCGGTTCAGGTCATGGTCCCAGCGTCCTGGGATCGAGTCCCACATTGGGCTCCTTGCTCGGCAGGGAGCCTGCTTCTCCCCTGACTCTGCCTGCCTCTCTGCCTGCCTCTCTGTCTGCCTGTGCTCGCTCGCTCGCTCTCTCTCTCTGACAAAAAAAAAAAAAAAAAAAATGTAGTGATCTGAAGGGGCACATGCACCCGAATGTTTATAGCAGCAATGTCCATGATAGCCAAACCATGGAAAGAGCCCAGATGTCCATCAACAGATGAACAGATAAAGAAGATGTGGTACCGGGAACATAAGGAATGTGTGTCCCACAGTGTAGCCTAGGACAGGGTCGGGGTTCTCAGGACCCACAGATTTGTGTCTGCATCACATCACAGTTTTGCTGTGACCACATGGCCCTAGAGTGGGATCTGAGGAGGGCTTCCTATAGGATAGGCTCTCGGGGGACCACGGCAAGTCCTCGTCAGACCTGAAGGGGTGCATAGATGTGTTAGAAGAATTGCTGTGTACTCTTCTGGAACAATTTGGTATGGGTGTCACCATCATGGTCGGGGCAGGGGGGTGGTTAAAGAGTTAATGCACACACACCCCACCCTTCATGAGTTTGAACCCTGGGGAAATATGCATTAATGTCTTTTACCCTTGAAATTCATTGTTTAAATCTGAAGTAGATACATTATAATAGCTGTTTATTAAAGTACAATATTAGGGCTCCTAGCTCTAATTTTACTGATAGGCTTTGACATGAATTTTGGGATCACAAGGTATAAGTGAAAAGATCATATGGCCCTCTGGAAAAAAGCAATGCAAGGTTGGGGTAATTTAGGGACATCAGCCTTTAACAGTCTTGGTGCTACTCACTCTGCAAAGAACTCCATGGGATTTTTTTTTTTTTCCTTTTGATGTGGACCATTTCATTCTGTGCTCCTTTTTCCAACTCAGTGTATTTTATAATGATATCCATCATGTCTGTTTGTCAGTTTATGGCAGCTTAAAAAATCGCCTCAAGGCCAGTAATGAGAAGAAATCTTTCCCACTTCCTCTAGATTGTTTTATGTGCTTCACAGTTTTCTGCACCAAATCATAAAAAATAACATTGCTTTTGAAACTGTCCTGTATCTTGCCTCATTTTCTTCTCCTTTTAATCCTTTATGGTTTATTTCCCTTTGCTTTACTATGTTTATTCTACTGTGCTTTTGTTCATAATTAACAAGATATAAAAGACACGAATACATTCTCAAAATGGAAAGTTTTCTAAAGACCTTATTTCAGCTAGTGTTTAATCCAACATAAAGAAAATTATCTGGAGTTTTTAAAAATGTTTAAAAAAAACTTTTATACATAAAAAATGTTATAGAGAAAGATATATAATATATATTTCTTTATAAATATATAACACATATATCTTTAACAAGATAGTCCACACTTAAAGAACTGATCTGTGAAATACAGAAATCAATACATGCTAGCAATGATAGACGTTTAGCTGAGTCCTCAAGAAACCGCTTGCTAACTTCAATATGGAAAGAAACTTACAGGTTCCTCGGTTCCATTATACTACCACTTGGAACTGACAATGAGTCTTGGAAAGGTCCACTGTTCCTGGTGCCATCAGAAATACAATGCTGATGATCAGGAGAACTTGAAGGATTTTCCAGGATGGTAAGTCTTTTACCCTATTTTTTTTTTTCATCTTAAATCCCTGCCTGTCTAACAAAGCAAGTTGTCCATGATTCCATACTTGGATTACCGTTTAGCAGTGCCTGGCCTTTCCCAAAACATCATTGCCATTTCCATTCTATCACAAAAAGCTTCAAGCTACCTTCTGGAGTAAGGAGACAGGTATGCTGTAAATTACTCCAGGACACATTTTTTTTTTTTTTTTTGGCCGCCTATCCAACAGATCATACCTGCCATGCCCCTAGGCCATCATCTCTACCCAACCTTGTTTTATAGGCCTGTGTCCCCAGAGGCCTGGGCTCAAATTCCTGCATATCAGGAAACATGATCCACAAATTAGAAGTCCTCCTGCCCTACAGCAGGAAACCTTGCTATTGGGATGTGTGTAAAACCCTCAGAGTAGGGGAAACCTGCATGGCCCATGAGGCCCCACCCACTGTTGAAGGCCGCCCTGGGCATAATCCCGCATTGTGACCCTCAGCCTGAGCCACATTTTCTTTCTTTTTATTTTTTATTTATTTATTTATTTATTTATTTTTTATAAACATATATTTTTATCCCCAGGGGTACAGGTCTGTGAATCTCCAGGTTTACACACTTCACAGCACTCACCATAGCACATACCCTCCCCAATGTCCATAACCCCACCCCCCCTCTCCCAACCCCCCTCCCCCCATTAACCCTCAGTTTGTTTTGTGAGATTAAGAGTCACTTATGGTTTGTCTCCCTCCCAATCCCATCTTGTTTCATTTACTCTTCTCCTACCCCCTTAAACCCCCATGTTGTATCTCCTCTCCCTCATATCAGGGAGATCATATGATAGTTGTCTTTCTCCGATTGACTTATTTCACTAAGCATGATACCCTCTAGTTCTATCCACGTCGTCGCAAATGGCAAGATTTCATTTCTTTTGATGGCTGCATAGTATTCCATTGTGTATATATACCACATCTTCTTTATCCATTTGTCTGTTGATGGACATCTAGGTTCTTTCCTTAGTTTGGCTATTGTAGACATTGCTGCTATAAACATTCGGGTGCACGTGCCCCTTCGGATCACTACGTTTGTATCTTTAGGGTAAATACCCAGCAGTGCAATTGCTGGGTCATAAGGTAGTTCTATTTTCAACATTTTGAGGAACCTCCATGCTGTTTTCCAGAGTGGTTGCACCAGCTTGCATTCCCACCAACAGTTTAGGAGGGTTCCCCTTTCTCCGCATCCTCGCCAGCATCTGTCATTTCCTGACTTGTTAATTTTAGCCATTCTGACTGGTGTGAGGTGATATCTCATTGTGGTTTTGATTTGTATTTCCCTGATGCCGAGTGATGTGGAGCACTTTTTCATGTGCAGGACACGTATTTTCTAAAGGGTATTTCTAGATCTTCCCTTTCCTGAGAATTATCTGTAATTAGCATGTTTCACCAGCTATTGATTCTCAATTACCCAGCACTTAACGGAGGATATCCAGAAATTCAGTCTTTTGTGACTGAAAACGGTGTATAAACAAAATTTATTCGTGCTTTTGACCTCAATCCATATTGACCTGAAGGAATGAATGAATGGTAGATCAATGGATGGAGGAATAAACACAGGGACACAGAGATGGAGGAAAGAGGTTTAACTGCTCTTCTTGAAAATATACATATTGGGGCGCCTGGGTGGCTCAGTGGGTTAAAGCCTCTGCCTTCGGCTCCGGTCATGATCCCAGGGTCCTGGGATCGAGCCCCACATCGGGCTCTCTGCTCTGCAGGGAGCCTGCTTCCTCCTCTCTCTCTTTCTCTGCCTGCCTCTCTGCCTACTTGTGATCTCTGTCTGTCAAATAAATAAATAAAATCTTTAAAAAAAAAAAATTATAAAAAAAAGAAAATATACATATTATATATTCTCAGATCAGATTAATAGAACAAATTACCATGGACAGGGTGGCTTAAACAACACTTACTTCTCACAGTTCTGGAGAGAAGAAAGTCCAAGGTCAAGGCGCCACTCGCCCCAGTGTCTGGTGAGGGCCGCAATCCAGTTTTGCAGATGGCCACCTTCCCACTGTGTCCTCACATGGTGGAAAGAGAACTAGCCATCCCTCTGGCCTCTTTCTAATACAGCACGAATACCACTCATGAGGGCTCCACCATCATGACCTAAGGACCTCCCAAAGGTCCTATCTCCTAATACAGATTGGAATTAAGGTTTTAACATATGAATTTTGAGGGGACACAAAAGGACCATTACTATATATAATGTAACATAACAACATATAGGTAAAGCCTTTTACTCTCAGCTCTGAAACATTCTGGGAAAACTGAGGCTATTTAGTAGTTCATGCACCCACTCACCATGTTTTAGTACAGCTGACTCTGGAATACACAGAGGTTAGGGCACTGACCCCCCCTTTAAGGTTGAAAACCCACATATAAGTTTTGACTCCCCCAAACTTTAAGTACTAACAGCTTACTATTGACCAAAAGCCTTACTGATACACAAGACAGCTGATTACCTCGTATTCTGTAGGGCAGCAGGGTAGCTCAGTCAGTTAAGTGTCTGACTCTTGATTTTGGCTCAGGTCATGATCTCAGGGTTTTGAGATCCAGCCCCACGTCAAGCCCTGCCTTAGGTTCTGTGCTCATCATGGAGTCTGCTTAGGATTCTCTCTCTCCCTCTCCTTCTGTTCCTCCTCCCAGTCTTGAACATGCGTGCTCATGCTCTCCCTCTCAAAATAAACAAACGAAATCTCTTACAGAATACACATATTTTGCATTTGTATTATACTGTATTACTGTATTATCACTGTATTCTTACAGTAAAGTAGGCTGGAGAAAAGAAAATATCATTAAGAAAGTCACAGGGAACAAAAACTACACTTACAGTATTGTGCTGTAAAAGAAAATCCACGTACAAGTGGGTAAGTTCAAACTCACTACTGTTCAAGGGTCAACCGTACTTCTTGGCCTCTCTCCTTTTCCTCCATTTTCCTTCATCTCAATACCACCCCCCGCCCCCGCCACCACACACACAAAAAAATTCCTATCCATATATTTCATCTTAGTAAAAAGGAAATGTGCTTTTCCTTTCCAAAGGAAAGTTCTCTGTGTGTATGTGTGTATTCGTGTCAGCAGAGTTGACCGAAAGGAACTGTTGGTCACTGCCATCAGAAAACCATGGTAACCTGTCAGGGACTGCCACACATTGCCCACAGCTGCAGGACATAGTAAGCCCCTCTGTTGGATGCCATCACCCACATTAAAAAAAGGAGATTCCAGGCAATTTATGACTTTAGAAGACCCAATACTCATTGCTAATTTTCCTTGCTTTGGGGCTCCATCTTCTCTCCAACACAGGCTTTCAGGCAGTGGTCCTGTAGTCACTGCACGTGAGTCGTCAGCCACTTTGCCCCTCCCTATCCTGTGATCACCTCCCACCTGTCTTACTCCTCACGAAATCACCCCAGCTGAAGCACTCCCAACAGATCCATGGAGGCTGGATAGGTGTTCACTGAGGAAATGTCTCCATAGCGGGGATGCTGGGACCACTGGGTGGAAAAAGTGAAGCAGATTATTTTTTTCAAGGGCTTAGTCTTTATGCCCTGAGGCTCCAAAAGTGAGCTTTGTGAACTCTTTTCACACTTACTGAAACAAAGAATCCTTCACTCGTGTGTTCTCTCTCATGGGTCAGTGTAATGGCAGTAACAGTCTAGTGAAACTTGAGGTTAAGGCATCATCTCCTAAAGGCATTTACATTTCAGACTGTCTCTAGATAAAAGCAGCACTGCTCCTTGGGGATAATAATAGCAATAATACAATAATAATTACAGCTATCATTGAGAATCTGTTTTTACCCCACATTGTCTGCTAGGAAATGAATGTTCATGTCGCCTTCCAACTTCACATACAGCAGCCCTAAACTGCAATGTGGTACTTGGAGGTGGGGCTACTGGGAGGTAATTAGGGTTAGAGCAGGTCATGAGCATAGGCCCTCATGATGGGATTAATGCCCTTATAAAAGGGGGGATCCCTCTCCCTCTCCTTCCCTTGCCCCTGCCCCTCTCTTTCTTGAATCCACCCAGTCTATAGTAATTTAGTACAGCAAAGCCCAAACCAGCTAAGACACTGTCCTAAGCAGTTTACTACTCACAATGAAATAGGTGTGGACACTAAGGCACAAGCAACATAATTTACTTGTGCCAAGTTACAGAGCTATTAAGTAGAAGAGCCAAGATTCAGAGACAGGCATATGCTTACAACCATGACGAACAGTGGGGAGGGCAGCACCTGGGGTCCTTGGTTAGGTTTCATGGACAATGAGGTAGTGTGTGTATGGAAGAGGTTCTCTGGAGGATGCTCTTGGAACAACACATGTGAAGGAGCACGGGAAGCAGGGCTGAGAAGAGGGAGACACTGAACAGCTAGACAGTCAGAGCAGAAGCCTTAGCCCATGTGATGTGTAGCACCAGAGCTAGGATGATCCTTTGAAGACGTCCTGAAATGAGAAAAGGACTCCAAGATTATAACCTCCCGCCCTTCACTGACCCATCACTGGATGTGGCCTGTCTCTGGAGATGGGGTATGCTCTTGAGCGGTGCAGGACCCTTTGGTGGAAAAGAGGCTTGAAAAGAGACAAAGCCAGGAGCCATCAGCAGCCAATACTCCCAGCAGGTGGGAGTAATGTATCTTCTGTCAGTGAAGGAGTGACCTTGGGGGTACACCGCAGCATCACCAACCCCTGGGGCCATGAAATGGGAAATTTGACCAAATCAAAGAGATTAAGGCAAGATGCTCCTCAGGAAATACTGATAGATCGTGTATTCTTAAGGAAGAGAGAGATTAAACTAAGCAAGAAGAGTAATGAGGCTTACGAGGGAGGGGAAACATCATGTGCGAATAACCCGTGAACTGATCAGGAGGCTTTAAATTAAGAAATGTAAAAGCCAGAGTGACTGCAGCAGAAAGCCAAGTGGTGCCTGGTATAGAATGGGGCCAGATTATACAGAGCTTTCGGGCAAAGGTAAGCAGGTCACCTTTATTCAAAGAACAACGGGAAATTTCCAAACCATTTTAAGACAGTGAGATTGTGTTTTAAAAGATGACTCTGACTCCAGGATGGAGACCAAATGAGAGATGCTTGGGGAAGATCTGAAAGCCAACGAGATGATGTCTGCTACCACAGGGGTCGGGTGACAAGAGGGATGATGTGCGTACATCCGGGAGATATCTGAGATTAAAACTTAGAGCACTCAGAGATCAGATATGAAAGTCCAGGAGAAGGAGGTGCTGAAGACAACTCCCAGGACCCTAATCTGTACAGCTGGGTGGAAGGACGGGTCTTTTACAGAGAGAGAGCACTGGGAAGAACACACTTCACTTAAGCAGTGAAGACGGAGAGTCCCACTGCGGGCAGACAGCCTTACATTCCCCAGAAGGTAAGTAGACAATAGGATATGTAGCTCTAAATTGCACAGAAGGCTTAGGTTTCTGGTTTAGATTTAAGTATCCTGGGTGCGGGTTATAATTAAAGCCATAGGCATAAAGGAGACCAATAAAGTGTGCAAAGTGAGAAGAGGCCAAAGTAAGAGCCAGGGGGAGTATTTGGAGGCCCATATCAGAGGGTGAGTGTGTAAAACTAATACGGAAATAAGGATAAAATGTCGGGAGGAAAGCAAGGTAGGACAGTGTTTTAGGAAGAGTCCAGGAGAGATGGAACTGTGAATGGCCACTGCCCTCCACCACGCTGACATCACCGTGAGCCTCAGGAGGAGTGTGATGGCGTGGTGAGCACTGAAGACGTGTCGGGCTGGCTTGAGGACTCAGTGGTTCCAGAGGAAATGAAAACCCCGAATTCAAACTACTCATTCACGATGAGTGGATTAAAATGGAGCAAAACTCTAGAAAGAGTAGAGTTGAGGAGGGATATTCCATTTTTGTTTCAAAATCTGGGCATGTTTAGAAACCAGTGGGAAGAGTCCAGTTGAGTGGGAGAAGTTGGAAGCATCAACAAGGACAGGGTTAGTGAGGCACCTTGTAACACAAGGGGAGGGATTGGTGTCCTATGAGTAAACAGGTGGTAAAGTCCCTTGGCCTAAGAGAAGACAAAGAAGAGAAAAGAAGCACAAATTGAAGGGGGGTGGTGCAAATCAGAGGAGGAGATGAACCATGGA
Source organism: Enhydra lutris kenyoni (assembly GCF_002288905.1). NCBI lineage: Eukaryota > Metazoa > Chordata > Mammalia > Carnivora > Mustelidae > Enhydra > Enhydra lutris. Next base: position 12,419,943 of record NW_019154114.1, read on the forward strand.
GACTATGGACTCCAGGAAACAAACTGATAGTTTTGGAGGGGAGGGGGTGCGGGCTGGGTGAGCCTGGGTATTATGGAGGGCACGCATTGCGTGGAGCATTGGGTGTTATACATGAACAATGCATCACAGAACATACATCAAAAACTAATGATGTACTATATGGTGACTAACATAACATAATAAAATAAAAATATAATAATAGTGTAAATTCAAATATTTGGGGTCCATATGTGTATGAGCCCCCGTGTTGCTTTTCTTTTAGAAGTGGAGATGAGGTTGACACCATGAATATGTTTACTTAACTTAACTGGATTAGACTGGACTGGATTGGATTGAGAAACTGACTCAAATAAAAAAGGATAAATGACAACACTGAAAATGTGGAGAAACACTCAGAAAAGAACCAAATGGATTGCACCCAGAGATACAAGAATGATCAACTCTGAATTGTTTTTCCTACACCCGTTCAGAATGTATTGGAATTACATTTAACAAACCAGAGGCCCATAGTCTGGCACGCACCCACCGTAAGACCAAAGTCTCACACCATCTTTCCCAATTGCTGCAACTTCTACAAAAAAACTAAATCAGCATTTCTTAGAGTAGCTAGTTTTGAAAGACATGGGACGAACTGTTCTCTAGAGCCTGTTTAAGAATTTGGAAAAAATATAAGGCAATTTAAAAAGCAATAAGCTATTTTACTCAGCAGTCTGGCCATCTAAAAATGCATCCTGCTCTAGCTTTCAACTCTGTCTCCTGCCTCTTTGATTTTCATCACTAAGAAATAACATTGCGATGGTTCTCTTCAAATGAATATGTTACTGGCAGTGTCCACAGTGGGAAAGAACAAATCGGAAAATACATATAAGCTTTTCTTCTACTTCCTGGTGGCTGATTAGCCTAATTTGCACAATTAAAACCACTTACCCTTATCCAAGAACTTAACACAAGAAAACATACAATGAGCTTAGGCTCTTAGCAAAAAACAGAATTTACAAAATGCACCAATACTTGCAATCCAAGAATAACTGTTGGCTCTAAAAATTTAATCTGGTATTTAATTTGGCATTAATTTCATTTTATGACTACAACATATTGTTTCTCTGTAATAATACCCTCCATTTCTGATTAAACACTGAATCATAATTTTAGATTGTTATATATTTGAATTCTGAGAAGTTAAAAGTAGTGATTACTATTTTCAGATTTCTATGGAAATTTTGAAAAATTTATAAACCCTGGAAAGTCATTTTTTTTTCATCTGGAATAAGCCTAAGGGATGTTAAAATGAAATATCTAAGATGCATCCACTAAACACTGTGGTAAATATTTTGGTTCACAGAAAAAAACACTGTAGATTATAATGTTAAACTGAAACGAGCAGGATAAAAATAATAGATTGAGCACACAGAAAGACTTGGATCCCTTCCCACGTTCCATTAAAATGAGAGTAAAGATATTTTTAGACATTGAAACATAAGAACAAAGGAAAAAAGAACAACCATATTTTGGAAGCTGAGAAACAGAACGGGTGTTCACTGACGTGGCCGATGGGGGAAAGCGGCATCTCAAGTCGGCATTGGGGAAAACGGATACGAAGGGGATTTATACCCCGACTCCCCAAGCTGCCAGGACAGGAGCATGAAAATATGGGGCTGAAGGTAGGAATATGATTTGAAATTCTGTTGAAGAAAGAGACAGATGCCCAGATCCTCACCACACATTCACAGAAAGCCTGACACTTTACATTCTCTGAGAAGAATGAGAGGCTTATACAGGAAGAGGAAGACTTACAATCAAAACTATCATTCTCCTGAGAGCGCCCAGAGAAAACAATATAGCCAGGATGTAAGGATGGTAAGAAAAAGGAAACATTCACATGTGTGAGCCTGCCTGCCAAAAAAAGGTTATACAAATGAAAAATGTGATAGACAAACTGAATTTTCTATTGAGGAGCGGAAAACTCAATAGAAAAGTTGAAAACTTAGTTGAGGCCATCTTCCAGAAATGAGAACAAGAGGGAAATATTGAGAGAAATAATTAGAAAATCAGAGGCGGCCTCCAGGACACCTAACATGTAAACAGGAGTGCCAGAAAGAGAATCAGAAAGAGAGAGAGAGACCAAAGAAAAGCTACTTGTTCATGTATAAACACAAGAGAAAGTCCTAGAACTGAAGGACATGTGCTACCAGATGAAGAGTGCATGACAGGAGAACAAAGGCTCAGACCAAGGCATATTCAATGCAAAAGTTCAGAACACAGAGGGAGGGAAAAAAAAAAAAAAAAAAAAAAGGAAGAATCTATAGGTTCTCAGACAGGAAAAACAACCAAATATACACCCTTCCCCCAAAATAACATTAGTCACACACAAAGTTTCAAGGACTCAAACAGATTCCAGCTTGTTAATTATAACACCGGAAGTTAAAGGCAATAAAACGATGCCTTTAAAATTACCAGATAAAATAAATTCCAACTTATTTTTAGGCCCATCTTGCTAGGTGTTCATTTTAAAGGCAGAACACAGGCATTTTCCAGTTTACCCAGTCTCAAAATTTTTACTTCCCACAATTTTTTCAGAAGTCTGCCAAAGTCCATTCTCAAGGCTGAGGATAACCAACAGGCTCTAGTTGCCCACAATTTTCCCGTCTTTTGCGTTTAAAGTCCTGCATCTCTGCAAATCCCTCACTCCCAGACAACTCAGGACAGTTGGTAATCCTACTTTAGATTCATGATGAAAGAGATTAAAAGCAATTCTCAAAAAGATAAAATTTATCCTTAAGTAGCTTAACGGCCCACCCCTAACAAATCCAAGTTTTTAAGGAAAAAGAAAAGCAATAAAAACTAATATCTTTCAATGTCCTACAGCCAATAAAAATTACTAGACAAGAAAATAGCAGGAAAATGTGATCCATCTGGGGGTGTGGGGGGTGCAATGAGTCAACAGAACACATCAGAAATGACCAAAATGACAGAGGGCATTAAATTGCCTTTTGTTTAAGTATCTTTAATAGGCTTGAGAATTTAAAGAAAAACATAAAAATAATGGAAAAAAATGGGATATAAACAAGAACCAAGTGGGAATTTCAGAGATGAACAGTGCAAGATCAGAAATGAATATTTCGGGGCGCCTGGGTGGCTCAGTTGGTTGAGCAACTGCCTTCAGCTCAGGTCATGATCCCGGACTTCCAGGATCGAGTCCCGCATCGGGCTCCCAGCTCCTTGGGGAGTCTGCTTCTCCCTCTGACCTTCTCCTCTCTCATGCTCTCTCTCACTCATTCTCCCTCAAATAAATAAATAAAATCTTAAAAAAAAAAAAAAGAAAGAAATGAGTATTTCACTCAATGGGTTTTATAGATTAGACACTTGAGAAAGAACAGCTCAGTGAACTTGAAGCTATAGCAAGAGAAGCTACCCAAAATCTTAAAAAGTTCTTGCAGCTTTCCCTGGTGCTCCCAGGAAACCCAAGTTATATAAAAAGTCAAGATGTTCTGCTGGGACGTCACATGAAGAAACCTCACACCGATGCTCCATGGAGAGGAAAAGTCGCCACACTGTAGGAAATGCTGAGAAACCTACTCGTCCTAGCATCTCAGTCAACCCTGCAGGACAACCAGCCTCACTGCCATGTGACCCCAACAACACAGGAAATCCCAAGGCTCTGAGCTACGGAACTGCCCAGTAGAACCCAATCAACCCACACAACTGGGAGAGATGATAAGACAGTGACTATTTTAAGCCATTCAGAAAAATGGGAGAAAAGTCCAGATCAACAGGAATTTTCCAACTTCTTGAAGACATTTGGGTAGTAAAACACTGGCAGCCACTGTGAATAACTACTTGTCATTGAGACATGTGACCATTATGTGCAGCCTTACTTTCCAGCTTGTTCTCAATCCAACCACTATTGTCTTATCATAAAGCTAACCCCAAACTTCATAATCACCCCTCATCCTTCTCTCTAAAATCACTTCCCAACTCTTTTATAACCAAAAGATCCTCTTTCAGTGTTCCCACGAGTGATCAATCACTACCTCCAGAAACAAAGAAGGTGTATTTGATAGGCTGGGGCAGAGGGTGGAGGCGGATAACACCGGCATTGCCCACATATTGGAAAAAGGCAGGGGAAGGCAGACACCCTCTAGCGGGCTAGGTGTAGGAGGGAAAAGGGAAGAAAAGTATACTGTTTCAGGGTTGGGAAGAAAGAAGGGTAAACCCCAAGGCTGGGTACTAATGAAGCAGCAGAGATGTGGGCCTAGAAAAGACCACAGCTAGGTGACCTGCAATATGGAATCCTTCATCCTTGAATACAGAATGGAAACTTATGATACAACATCTCTATATTTCAGTTATGTTCTGAGTTAAAATGGCTTTTGGAAGCCCAACCACCATTTTTAGCATCTGTTTCCATAGGAAATGTGTTTCATATTAAAGCAATCAATTAATGATCCGATTCTTTGAAAGCTCACATTTATAACATCACGAAGCTCAGTCATTCATCAGCCAGACTGCAAAAATTCACTTCTCCACATAACCAGTTTTTCATAAATCAGGGTTAAATCATACTGGTAAAGATGGCTCATAACTCTTCAACATATCTCTCCCTGCTTAGTACCTTCTTGTTGCCACTGTTCTAATATACTGCTATTTTCTCACTCATGGCTTATCTCCCTCTATAGGTTATAAGCACAGTGATACCTAAGGATCATGACTCATACTCCTCCGGATGCTTTTATGATAGGTCTGGCACTTCAGAGGCTATCCCTACACTTGGAGTTCAATTTCTGTTTGGATTTATTTCACCAATTCCTATCATATGGTGGTGCAAAACCAGAGTTCCTTGTGGCTTCTCCTCAAAATATTCCAGCACATACGCCACATGCCCGAGACAGCTGACTTCTGAGTGGGCCAATGTGCAGCCTCAGAAAAGCAAGGAAACGCGGGGTGGCCCCAACTCCAGAACTTGTCCCTGCCAAAACCCAGGATACTTGGGACCGCACTGGACCCACACTGCCGAGACCCTTCATAACCTGGAAACACAGTAAAGCCAAATAAACCACAGCAGAGGGTAATGGTAAGTCTGGCAAGGCCAGCAATGAGCTGGTACCATCTAGGAGCTGGCGGAAGAAGAGGTAGACAGGAATTACTGTCATCTTCTAGGGCAGGCTACAGGAGTTTCCTGGTTTCAAGAACCCAGACGGGGGAGAGCGCTAAGTCTGCAAAGAGAGTCTGAGAGCCAATTGTTACAACAGGGGTAGGAAGAGCCTTGGAGAATCTGGACACATGGGAAGCCCACTGGGGACTTCCAGGCATTGTGCATGGGGCATGCTCTTGGCAGAACTCCCTTTTCTCAGAAGTTCTACAGGGACACTGCCAGAGGAAAGAGATAGCTCATAAATTCTCACTTCAGCTGCCCTCCTGTCTTTGAGTTCTAGTGCTCAGCAAGTCACCCTCATCTGTGCTTTTCTCACTGCTTCACCTGCTCTCAATCCTGTTTATGTTTTATTTTACCCACTGGATACTCAGCACTAGTTTTTGCTTCCCACTAATCACAGTTGCCAGCAATTGACTGAATATGATACTGCAGATAAGGGAAAAGAGAATGATCTAGCAGGGACATTATAGCATGAAGCTGCCAAGAACAGCAGAAGATGAAGGAACCTGGCAATCACACCTTTTTGAGAAATTCATCAGATGGCATCCAAAGAGATCTACAGATTTACAGCTTCATGGTTATTTTAAAAGAATATACCACACATCTGAAAACCAAAATGCATGCTTCATAGCATGAACCTTGCCCTGAATCAAAAGTTAAAGGCACGATAATCACACAAGGCTAAGATAGAGCTGCATGCCAGGAATTAAGAGTAAGGGGAGAGAAGGCTTTGTAAATGGTCCTCTATACTTGACAAGGTGGTGGAATGATCCAGTATCTACTCACTGGGTGGGAGAAAGGTGGGTAATGGCACAGGGTGCTCTCTGAATTGAGTCTATAAAAATGCATTCGATTGGTACGATTATGAAGCATCAACATGATTACTTATGTCTGAGTTGGGAGCATTTGTGGAGACTTATCGATATTCGCTCTGCATCCAGAAGACCTGCCAAGGGTATAACTTAAATCTCAAGTCTTGAGTATGGTGAAAAGAGGGTTACTTGAACTTGTACTGCAACCAAAAGTTATCATGTCTGGAGTAAGTATTTTTTCACTCAGGGCCAATTCTGTATGAGAGACACTGACTCCCAGAGAGCATTTGCAAAAAAGATGATGATCCCATTCCAAACTCTTCTCATCAACTACTCTTTGCTCACCCTTCACCACATCCCTCATTCTCTCATCCTGCCCGTGTATGAATTTACTGAGATAGGGATGCCCGATTGATTAGAACTGTCTCTGGGTCACTTGGAAACCAAGGGGCTCAGAGAGCAGCTACAAGGGGAGCTAAGAAACTCATAAATCACCTGGGTGGCACGGGATCAATGTTACAACTGAAGCGAATAATCTATTGGAAAACAGACGAGGAAGAGACAACTTCCCGCTGGTGGGACAGGGCGGGCTCTAGCCTCTTCCCCTGGACCTGGACCATCTGGAGGGATATTAATAGGTAGGCTTAAGCTTCAAAAACTATTAATTACTGAAATAATTTTTGAATGGTTAGAGAAGCTAGATACAGTCTATTAGGAGAAGAGAAAAATGAATGGAAAACCTTAAAACAGTCTTCAATATCCGAAGGGTTGCCAGGTTGAGAAGGATGAATGTTGTGTTGAGGTCTCATAGAGACAAAAACCAGATGTTCCAAGGGAAGAATTCAAGGAAATGAATTTGAGCTCCACAAAATAAATCCGTTTCTAACAATTTAGGAATGAAGCACATTTGGTTACAAAGTCTATCTTTTCCTTCAACAATCAACGTGGAGCAGAGAGACCGATATAAAAAACATATTCTCACATAGTCACCTCACCTACACAATTCCTGGAAAGCATAAAATGTTAAATACATTCTTGTAAACATGTTAATTACAAATGTTAAAGACAAATGTCCCATTAAAATATAGAAGTGCCCTATAGTAGCAGTTCCAGCCCTCCCCATAAGCCAAGTGAGTCTTGTAGAAGAGAAACTCGGCCAGAAGTTATTTGTAGAAGCGCTGATCAATTATGAAATCCCACAGCAGAATCATAACAGGAAAACTGAATTCCAGTGAGTAACAAATATGTCATCAACCACTTTGATGACAAATTCAGAGTAAATACATTAAGCAACATGAAAGAACCTGAAGAAAGCATCTGACACATTTTGATGTCCCTGCTGGCACATACATTCTTCAGAACTCTCTAAAGACCCGTTTCTCCATAACCAGGTTAAGTATCATCGACAGGTATATTTCATAAGTATGAGAAAGGCATTGAGATTTACAAAAAACACAGTGGATCTTATTCCTTATGTCACAGTGGAGCTGTGATATATTCCAAGGGCAGACAGTCACTCTAATCATTTGAAACAAAGGGACAGACTCATTCATCCAACTAATCAATATGAATTCCCTGATCCAGAAAAGAAGTATAAATCAGCAGCTGCTCCATGGTCAGTTTTCTCATCTACCCCTCCTCCTTGCCAAAGGAAGGGGAAAAGTGGAACATGTGTCAGCAGGAAAATGACTCAGGCTTTTATATCGACAGATATAGCCAGTCGGCTGCAAATTCTCCGTGGCAGCTGTGCTCAGATCAATGATGTTGAAGGTAAGGAAGGGGAGCTTTGTGGGGCTTGGGCATTTATTACTTTTTGTCTAATCACAGTTTGTGTATTGCAGAAGATGCTGTTGTTTGTTAGAGAATGTGGAAGAAAAGAAAAATCACACCAAGTTTGCCTCCGTCCATCTAGCAAGATGCACGTTCACTTAAAAGAAGTATTCGGCTTTTATCTTGCTCTGTTTAAAGCGGACCAATCACTGTATTTTTGATGAACACCAGACAGTTATCAGACACAGCACGGAGTTTCTGCTGTCTCCCCCATGATGACTACTCCCAATCCCTCCGAGTGAGCAACTGACTTCATGACTTGATTATGGTACCTTTGGTGCTGAAGAGTCTAGCATGGCTTGACACTCTGCCTCCCTCGGCTTCTTCCCTGTGTGTGCACCCTCGCACACCCTGCATCCTTAGCAACCTGTCCACTCCTCAGTCACAGCATGGACCCACGGAATATAGCTGAAGGTGTAATGACTTCCTTTCCTAGCTCACCAAGCCATGGGCTTTGTAAATGCAGGAGCAGATTTCTTTCACCCTTGTGAGGGACCCTGGTATGTGCCAGATCATCCCGCAAGGGAAGGCTCATTGCCCCACCTGTTGGGGGTGCTGTCAGCACCCAAGGCCCTGCCCCTTCCTGGGTTGGTCTATAAAGATGCAGGGTTTAAAGCCCTGACCCTCTGGGCCCAACTTGGGACAAATCTGAATGGTCACTAGAGCCCCAAAGCACCCTTCCCACCCCCCGGGCTCAGGCAAGAGTGATGTTGGGCCTGGAATGCATCTCAAAGTCCGCAACTCCTAACTGTCCCTCCCTTCAACAAGCATTGGCCCCAAGGTCTCTCCTTACTAAGGATCCTGCTTACTAAACTCTGTCTGAGTCTGCTTCCCAAAGAACTCAACCCGAGGCAATCCCTGTATTTTCTTATTCTTTCATTGCCTCTGAGTCTATGTTTCTTAAACTAAGGGGGAAATTTTATAGAAATATTTCATGGCAAAATGACATAACATAAACTCATCTAGGGACTGACCCCACATGGCACTTTTTCAATACAAATTGAAACGGCTGGGTAAGGGATCAGTTCACCGGGGAAGAAGTAAATGATCCTTACCCTTAAATGTATTCTCTGGGATCTCATGGGGAGAGCATTATTACATGTGAGGGCAGCTCTAATTACAAGAAATAATTGCAGGTGAATACAAGGCAGTTCCCCACCTCAGATGATAAATTATACTGAGAGACAAGGACACCCTGTGTGAACCACTAATGCTTTCATCTCCATGACACCGCAAGGAAATGTCAAGTCCAAAAAAATAAACCCAGGAAAAGCACATCTGACAAATACCTCCTCATAGCAGCTAGTTATTCCATCTGCCATGCATTGAAATCAGTAAACATGAACCATAGATTTCATACCCACAGATATACTTATTTGCTAATAGGAAGTAAAAGCCTCTAACTTCCGAGAGTGAATAAGTTGTAAGAGGGTAAAATAGGGAAAGCATCTTTCCTAAATGCTACATAACTTGAGGGCATATTCCAGATCTGAGTCTTACTGGTCAAGACCATTTTCTATAGCTCCTTGTGACAGATGAATCCTCACTGTTAGTTATTTTTAATTCCATTAGTCTTTAGGACACATCAGAATCACCTAGAGAGCTTCAAAAATACGGAAGCCAGAATCCGGTCTCCAAGCTTATGATTTAATCGGGCTGGGCAGAGGCCAGAGAATCAGGATTCTTAAAAGCTGTCTAAGCCATCCTAATGTACAATCAAGGTTTGAGAACTACCACTTTGTGGGCACTAAAGATGCTGCTGCTCATCCTTCCCCTTAAATCTCACTGATTCAGGTAAAGTGTGTTGCTGTGACTCTTCCTAACTCAGTCATTCCTTTGCAATTATTTTCAAAACGCTGTCAGAAGTGGCTTACAACTCCTCCCCGCTACCTAGCAGTGTCTGACATTTTGCCTTCTCCGGTTCCAGTGATGTCACCCTAAGCCAGTGCTCTAGAGTCCTAGGGAGGGCTCCTGCTGCACACGGCCTCTCTCAGGAGAGTCAGAGTCTGCCAAGTGCCACTGTCTCCACGGCCCCCACTGCTATGTAAAACTTCACATGAACTGTCAGCCTAGCCTCCAAGACCTGGTACATAATATCCCACACAGATCTTGTTTGACTGTCTTTTCAGTCCCTGAGACAAACTGGTATTCAAATATGCAGAACAAATCCCAGGGCATTCCCAAATCCCTCCTCATTATCCTCCAAACCTATCTGAAGACAGAGCCTGTATTTCACTATAAATTTCCTCTCTGTTTTGATGAATCCCCAGTTAACTCTTGTCTTCTCAATTTCGCATTTCTCTTTATTCTTCCTGCCCATTTTATGCATACACATAACCCTTGTTTTCTAATCTCAAGAGCAGTCCTGCTTCTGTAAGTTTGTCTTATAGAAACGCACATAATGTTATATATTCAAGGATACTCACATGCAACATCATAGCACTAGCAAATACCTAAGTGTTTCTCCTTAAAGCAGTGGTTACTAAGTCCATGGTATCCCCACATCCTATGTAATCTCAATAGTATTATATGGAAGGAGGGGATCTGTCTGTACCTATATGGAAAATATCTGATAGAGACTTTTAAATAAAAACAAAGCAAGTTGCAGAATGTTAAAAATGTAAAAAATTGGTCTAGAAACAAATATAACATTGTGTGTCAACTGTACTTCAGTAACAGAAAATATTTAAATTAGTTGTTCATATAGAAACAAGGCACGCGTTTAAACACACGCACACATAGAAACACACAAATACAGATACATTAAAAGAGAGATATGGAAGAACCCCCCAAAACTACTGAAAGTGACTAGATGTAGGGAGGACCTCAGAATTGAGAGGGGGCGGGATGAATGAAAATTTACACTTTTAGAGATGTCTCTAATTCCTGCATTCTTTACATATATTTTCAGCTTATTTCTGGAATCGCTTTAAAATAAATGAGGGGCGCTTAGGTGGCTCAGTCAGTTAAGCATCTGACTCTCGATTTTGGCTCAGGTCATGATCTCAAGGTCATGAGACCTCAAGCCCCATACCAGTGGGCACCACAGTGGGCGTGGAGCGTTGTTCAGATTCTCTTTCTCTCTCCTTCTGGCCCTCCCCCAACCCATCTAAAAAAAAAGGAGAAAAAAATTAAACTAAATGAGAAAATTACCCACCAGATTATAGTAATTAGATGATTGGTAAACTTGGCAAGATCTTCAGTGCAATGGTGAGGGTGGGAGTCAGAAGACAATGGGTGATGAAGAGATCACCTCCAAACCTTTCTGTTGCATTTTTATTAATTTTACTATAACATACAATTTTATTATAATAAATCTATCATCACACACCCAAAGGTAGACCCAGGTTTTATGGAACATGAAGCTTATATAATTGGGGGAAATCTGTCTTTAAGAAGAAACAACAGAAAATTATTAATATAAAATTATACCCGAATAAAAAATCACAAATAACAACAACAAAAAAAAAAGCAGAAAACATTCACAAAAATATTTTATTATTTATCCGGCACACCTTCAATAATAATTTTCCAGATACTAGCATCTGGCTCTGGACATCTGATAAGCCTTTCTTCTCCCATCACTTGTAGTGCCCAGAGCCACAGGGTGTGGTTACATGAGCAGAGATTTTCTGGTTCTGGGCTTTCAGGTCCTGTGCAAGGTGGGTCAGCACAGCGGGATGAAAAGATATTCCTGGAAGACTTTCCTATACTAGTATGACTAGCAATAACATATCTCTGCATGGAAGTGACTGCAAACGGTCTAACATACTAATCCATAACAAAATATATCTCCAAATCAATTTCTCTTTAGTGGGATTCCCCAAATCCCCATGATCCCTCCAACACTCTGACAGTACGAGATGTGACAGTGAGTGAGATCAGCCTATGTGTGTGTGTGTGTGTGTGTGTGTGTGATCAAGAAAAATTTTGAGAAGATTATGATGATGGGGGAGAGACTGCCAAGAATATATGTGAAAGACTAAAATAAGGAAAAGCGATAGCAGGCCATTTTGTCCAGGGCACCCTTCCAAGCTGAGTGTGAAAACAACCCATCCACACTGGTTGTATCACAAATCTCTTCTAACAGTTTAGCAGCTAGAATATTTCAAGATACCACAAATCCAACCATCTCCCCTCTGTTAAAATCTTTTGGCATCACTCTGCCTAAAAACCCATGACAGGTCTTAACTGCTCTAGAATCAAGTCCTGATTCCAAAGCTCGACACGCAAGGCTTTCCTAACTGTTCTTGTCCCAAATTCCACATGTCTCCATCTACCCTCCACAGTATCCCCATGCTAGCCACACCTACCAACCTGAGAGATTATTCTCCAGATAAGATACTCTTCCTTATGCCACTGACTTTCTAGAAAATGTGTCCTTTACTTTGTTTTGGTAAAAACCTTACTTATCCTATAAGACTCAAAGTCAAATAAAATTCTGCCTTCTAGGTGAAGCACAACACATTTTATCTCATTGGAATTCATTGCTTCCTCTTCAGTCTCCCAAGGCATTTTGCATAGGATTCTATTATTACACATAGAGTAACACACAGCAGAGTCGGGCTTGGAGTTGTAACTGTACCCATGTGGACTATATGGGACCCAAGTGGATCTTATTGATCTCCGATCCTCATTCATGGAGCAAGCGATCAATAAATCTTTGTAGACTTGAATTAGGCTGGATAATTGCAAAATTATGTCACTGAAAGTCAGTCTTGTTAGAAAACCTGTGAAATGCCAAGTGTGGCCTTTACTGAAGGGTGGCTAAGAGAATTACTAAGCAGCTATTATACCCTAGTGCTAAAAGATATTTCTTTGGAAAAAAAAAAAGTTAAAATCATGACCGCCATACAAATATTAAATGAACACTTGAGATTTTAACTCATTAATTAATGAGGGAACCAGTAAAAAGTTAAAATTTGTTCAAAGAATTCTGAGAAGACACACACATACAGGCCATCAGGAATGCTGAAATGAATTTACAAACAGATACAAAACTGGTAAATAGCCACAAGGCAACAATCAATTGTATGGCAAGAGACAAAATTTATTTACATTTTTATAAACAATAATCATTTGCATTACTATCAGTTTTCTACAATTTACAGAGTTGTACAATAGCTCAAAGCCAGTGAAAGACACAGATAACCTGGAAAAGTGTACCAGAAAGGACATCCATTTATCATTTTTGCTCATTTCAGAGTCTGTCGCATTGCCTAACAGCCTCCCTCCCATGATCATAATAATTTAAAAGATTATTCTTGATCACAGAAAAGGCAGGTCTCATTAGGATTGGCCTAGCAGCTCACTACATTTTAATTGCCTCTTTACTTGTCCATCGCCTCCATTAAAATGTCAACTTCCCAAAGAAAAAGACCAAACCTGTCTTTGTTTGAAATATTAATTCTTGCTCCAATAAATTAATATTTTCTTTGTTTTCATGGTAATATTTTGTTCAAGTAAAGCCAACATAATGTGTTTTTCCCCCTCAGGTAGAATATTCGTAAATGGTGGAAGCTAACAATATTTCTTTCCCAAGTATGTCTTTATCTTGAAAAATGAGGTCTTCAGTATTAGGGAGTAATGACCTAGTTTGCCGTATTGTTTAATATCACTGCGCTCAAGCACTAAAGAGCATATAACAGCTCTGATATGCTTGTTGAAAGAAATATCACACAACGAAATCCAGCTTTATCATTTGGTCTAAAAGAATTCCAACCATAGTAATACCACTGTTTATGAACTCTGTTAGCAGTTTCCTACTCCTATTTGCAAAAAGACCAATATAGCGACCCAATTAAGAGATGCTCACTGTGTTTCTATAAAAGATTCAACATATAAATGGATTCTGCACTTGAAAAAAAAATTTTATGTGTAATTATAATAGAAAACACTGAAAAACTTTTAAATGCCCAACCAAAGGGATATAGTTTTGGAAAAGGTGATTCATTAATAACATGTATTGTCATGCAGTTATTTTTAAATGATAATTTTGAAACCTATGCTTCCAAAGAAAAAAATATATGATCCATTAAAATGAAATAGAACATAAAAGATTTATATCTACTGAAAAATATATAATCATTGGAACAAGGCTGAAACACTAATGATGCATATTGAAAAGAATTGAATTATAGGACACATTTTCTATTTTTGACATTTCCTTTGTGTAGTTACATCAATGTGTTAGACATTTTTAAAAAAGAAAGGAAGGAAGAAAGAAGTGGTGTTTCATAAAATCTCTTCAGTAGCCTGTGATTTGGGTCCTTGTAATAGAGTAAAGTAAAGGGTTTCATTATGCTTTGTTTTGCTAACAGACGTCTGATGTCCTTCTCCTGGTGTGATTTTCATTATAGCTATTTTCAAAGTGCTTGAATTGGATTAGTTACTTAGTAAGAGGCTTCTTGTTCTTTCAGTCACTAACACGATTTTTATATGGCCTGAAACGCAGAATTCATCACTTTGTTGAGTCCTTTCAAGGGCTAGGACACCACGACCTTGGAAAGTCCAGAAGAGGAAGACAGACTACAATGATAGCACCATTCGAGCAAGAGGTCTTGGATTTATCACGAATCCTCCAACCCTTTCACAGGGCCCAGGACCTATATGGACCTGACCAAGCTTGGTTTCAGGAGTGATATTATGACCTTGAAATCTTGCTCACTGGACTTATTTACAGAAGTTGGCAGCTGCAGGAAACAAGTCATGGGGCAGTGCTGTGTTCCTACTAAAATCAGCTTACAGAAAACATCCCACCGGTCAAAGGACATTTTGTGAAAAAAGGCCTACCCCGAAACAGATTTATATTCTGTGAAATGTAGAAACAGCCATTTCAGGTATCCATAACACACTCTGGGAGAAGCAAGTACCTACGATGTAATAAATAAGAGTTCATATTTATAAATTCCTTCGTGGTTGATAAATGCGTATGTCCATTCCCATGCCCTCGCCTCTTCTCATGTTCCAGATAAAAAGCTAAACCAAGCTTCCCCTGAACGGAGGAGCGTACATACTGGGTGCTTTGGAATATGTCATCTTTACTTAAGTACTATGTGAGTATTATGTGCATAAAATACCATATTAATTAGCTCTGGAGACTCATGTGTGTATTGGGTTTGGAGAGGCTTGTATTCACCCTTTAGAAGCAGATGGATGCCCTCAATCACCAAATTTTGGTTCAGATACAGAGACTGATGATGCCACACACTCACCAACAGGATGTGAACAGCTGTTGCTCACAAAATGAAGTGTTCTGTGGAGAGCTGGGTAGGCTCCCAAACACGGCTGAGATGCTGTGAGATCCCGGCAGAGAAAAAAGGAATGGCTTGGGTTTGGGGGCTGGCTATGGGTTGGTGTGAGTGTTCCTGCCTACTGACCAAAACTTCCATTGTTTGAACTTCATGCCAAAGGAGGAAGAACCTGGGCTTTCTTATCATCCTTCCCAAACATGGGGCAAAAGGGAAAGAAGAGTGATGGGGATTAAAAGCTGTCAGTAATCAAACATCAGAAATGGAGTCAGACTATTTATTATAGGAAGATGAAGTAGTGGGTATTCAAAGTAAGTATATATTCCTTACCTTCCTATTAAAAACTCTTGCCCCCCCAACCTGTTCCCTCCAAAAATGCTTATTTCCTCCAAATTATAAATTGGAATTTATAATCTAGTATGAAGAACACCAAGCAAAGCCAGTAATTAAAATTATGGAGGAAGAATGAGAGCCAATAATATGTATAGTTAAGCAGATATGAGGAAAGTATGAGTAGGAGTAGGGAAGGCAAGGCTGGAACCATTTTGTGAAAAAGTAGAAGGTGCTAAGAAAGAGAAGGCATTTCTGACCAAGAAATAGGATGTGTTAAGGGCATGGAAGAGAGAGACCATGACCCACTGAGAAGGTGCTCAAGAGATCAGGCATGGCTATAATATAGTGTGAAAGAGTCCTATGAAATGAGGCTGGAAATTTCCATCCAGAGTAGGTCAGGAATAACTGTGTGAATAATATTCTAGAAAGAAAAGTGTGTCATTAAAGGATTTTTAAATTTAAAAAGCAACCAGATCACATACACACTTTAGAGAAACCACCTGGCAGACAGTCAAGGGATGGGTGAGATAGAGACCAAACTGGAAGCAAGGATATTTATACAAAGATTCTGCACTGATGCAAAAATGAGCTGGAAAAAAAAAAATGAGCTAAAACAGTCCATGGTCTGGAAGGTGGACAGGTGCATGAGGGATTTCAAAGACGCTGGTGCCTCAGGACTTGGTGGGTGACTACATGGCTGTGAAGGGCGGGGAGAAACAGAGTGAGGTGGAGAGATGATCAGGAGTGACTCCCAACCTTCCGACTTGGGTGCGGAGGCAGAAATAAATGTTTTTAAGAAGTGGAGAATTAGTTGTCTCTGTGACTTTCAGGTGATATCCAAAAAGCAAGAAAGGTAATGAAGAGTGGAGAGGGTGACACCACACCAACCTGGGAGAAGACAGAATGAGGTCCCTTACCCTCCCAAAAGTACAAAAAGATATTAGTAATGTCACAAAATAAAAACATTGTTCCTCAAGACCATGCTATACTAAAGAGCCTTTGCATGGGGGAGGGCATTGAGAGCCAAGTCTATCTGATTATATTTCATAAAAGTGTATATTAAGAAGAAGCTTATATTCTTGACTTTCCTGAAAAATTTTTTCACATACTTTTCAGTGATGTCATCCTGGGTAGAATATAGAAAATCATGTCAGGAAAAGCCAGAAAATGAAAGTTTGAGCCATGCACAACTATGACTTGTTGCTTAACTGAAAAATGTAGCAGAAGTGCAAAGCTATAAGTGCAAACACCTTCAGAGGACACACAAGAAAAGGAAGGTCACCTACCCCCTCCAAACCAAATTCAGAACGCTAAGTCTCCTCTTGAGAGATGACAACGATGAATGCCGGCTTCTTGTGCATTTTCCCAGAAATCTGAACCACTTCGCTGTGAGCACAGCAACTGGCTTTCTACCTAATCTTTCAAAAGGATTTACTATCAAGAAGTCTATTTTCCAGTTTCAGGACCCACAGAGCCAGAACTGCCCTATAAGTAAATTAAGCAGCTGAGGAATAGATCAAAGTAACCAATGACTTCTAGGCCCAGTTGAGTCAGTTTTTATAGGTTGAACGATTTATTATCAGCTCTTTTCTCCGGCAAAGTTTCAGTTTCTCCCATCATGGCTGTGGCTCCAAGTGACCACCAGTCTCTCCCCACAGAGCTCTGAAAATTGTCTCACCTTGGAGCCAACCAGCGACAGCACCACATAACCTGGAATAATCTGGCAAGAGGGATGCGTAAGTTGGGGTTGAGACGAGTTGCCAGGAAGAAATGCTTTGGGAGATGCTTTTAGTTTCTTCTATTTTGGAAACAAAAGATTCGAGGAAATAAATCATGACCACAAAATACTTCAATCCTGAAATGTCTTATTAAGTTGTTATCTTATGATCCTTTTAGATAGGAGATGCCCGGATAAGGCAAAAAAAAAAATTTTTTTTTTCAGTAACTTATTTCTGATTATAAAAGGTGTTGGTGTATATTATAGGAAAATATGAAAACCCCAGGAAAATAGAGCGAATGTTAAAATAACCATTATGCCACCATCCAAAGATCACTACTGCTATGCTCTGTCCAGCTACATTCCATCTGTACACGTTACAGTTGTGTTTACAATATTTTTTGAGATTTTTCCCTCCAATATACTAAATTTCCTACTGACTCAAATCAAAAGAAGTAACTCATTCAAATGGACCCTTTGTGTCTCTGTCCCCAAGCAGGGAGCCAGCTGTTTTGGCAGGTGTGGGAACGAGGCAGAGTCCCAGGGCAGCAGGTGTCTATGACATCCTCTTCAAGCACCCGCTGCATCCTCCAGCGGGGCCATGAGCAACAGAAACTATTCTAAAATCCCTGTTCTGTGGAAGGTAGAGATTAAGCAAAAATGATCTGCACCTGTGAGGAAGATTTTTTTGTTTCTTTTAGGAATCTCTTTAAATAGTGGTTAAAATAGGTTTGCTTGGGAATGCTGCTGGTTCAGCTTCAGCACTGGGAGAAAGCTCGAAGGTAACTAGGGAAGATGATCTCTGCCTATTGGCTTAATTCCAGGTTCGCTCCAGTCTCCCCAGCATCCAGATTGTTTTTCTTCCATACTTAAAAATGAATAAGGACAAAACGCTAGAGGGAGCAGGGAGGAGCACACAGAGGCTGATACGGTCAGAAAGTTTCCCGTTAACAATTTTTTATTCCATATATTTATACAGAATATCTATCTATGTACTCCATATATTTATATTCTACAACTTAAAGCTACTTTTAAAATACAGATTCTGGGGCGCCTGGGTGGCTCAGTGGGTTAAGGCCTCTGCCTTCAGCTCAGGTCATGATCCCAGAGTCCTGGGATTGAGCCCCACATCGGGCTCTCTGCTCAGCAGGGAGCCTGCTTCCCCCTCTCTCTCTGCCTGCCTCTCTGCCTACTTGTGATCTGTCTGTCAAATAAATAAATAAAATCTTTAAAAAAAAATAAAATACAGATTCTGATGGAAGTAGGGCATTTCTCACTACTGTTCCAATACACTCCAGTGCGATTAATGACTCATAGAGTATTAATCAACACAGGAAATCAAGTTATATGATTAACCTAGAACATACCACCAAATGTTCTAACCACATTATATCTTTATGGTTAAATAAAGTCAGATTTAACTGCTTTACATTAGCAGACACTGTTGTATTGCTACCTTTTTCCAAAGTGATGGTATTATTGAACATGAGGCAAAAACAAGTGTAAATGCCAATAAGAACAGCAAGTATGAAGGGGAAATTCTGCTAAAGACAGTTGTAGTATAGCAAAATGAATAACAACATATTTTCCACCTAAAAATAAGCATTGCATACCATCTCAAAATGGAAAACATCTTTGGTAGTCATATAGTCTCATCTACTACACTCCTGCAAACACCCTTAAGATGTCAAGAAAGTTGATTTTCCCGCCGCCTTTCCTAATTTAGGCTAATGTTCAGAGATCTTTACCGACAATAAACTTTCCTACAGATAAAAAATTAAATCATCATTTTGGATGTATTTGGTTCTAGTTTTGTTCTTGGCTCAAATCTAAGGATCTAGCATGGTAATCTTCTGGTTTTGGAGGAAAATTAAAAGCCTAGGGAATAACATTGGGCAGCCCACCCAGCAAATGGAAGAGGCATTTTGGCCTATTAAAACAACAACAACAACAACAAACTAATTTAAGCATAATACCTGGACTATTATACCTACTCCCTTAACCAGGTAAACTGAATAGGGTGCCAGGTCCTTCTGACCAGACACAACTTTCCAAACATGAATCCAAGAGAACTTTAACCTCCGTCCTTCCTGTGTCCTTGGGATCTCCTACCTCGTATATTCTGCGTTCCAAGAGATCATCATGGTCCAGTAAGGAAGACAAACAACTGAAATCCACTGGATTCATTCTGTTGTCAACTAGCCACACCCAAGCACTCTGATTCAAATTGGAATTTACAATTACCATAATCCCTCGGGGGTTTCCGGTTTGGCTCCCGTTAATCCACACCGTCCTTTTTCCTAGGCATCCTCACTTGCTCCTTCTGATTACGTGTATTTTCAGAAAAACTAACATACGGACGTTTTAAAAAGTTAAATAGTTAAAAAGAAAATTCAAGCAACAGAAAAAATGTACTTGGGACAAGGTAAGTATTACTTGCTGTCCAGATCCCCAGTTCCTCAGACCCTCTTTATAGCAACTACTGTCACCGTATTTCCAGCTCCTTCCAGAAATAGTCCCAGATAGGTATGCACACAGGTGGGTTTATATAAACGTGTAGCTCTTTTGACTTTTTTTTCCTACAAAATGGGAGCCTACTATACATCATGCGTTTTTTCTTTGTTCATGTAGTACAGTTCATGTAAAGATCTAAGTGGAGGGTATTATATGTGTTATTATATGTTATTATTATATGTGTCTCTATTATATTCTTATAAGCAACCTATGGATTACTCAAGCTTGCCAAGGTCATTTTCTCCTACAAAAATCATACAAGTGTCACTTATGTCCTCATCCAGATGTCAGGGAAGAACAGACCAAGGACAGACAGAGAGCCTAGAGTACTCCCCTGCCCACTCTCCCCTTTCTGGCACATACTAATGAGCTCTCAATGGGCTATGAATCTACTTAATAGTATTGTTATCCTGCCCAGACTTCTTCATCTCAGCACCCTGAGACGTAAGGCAGAAGCAGCTGACACTTGAACATAGGCAGGGCCATTTCCTCAGTTAAGTGGAGTCATTTTTGTTGATTTTTTCCCCCTATTCCTTCAGACAGAGAGAAGAGGACCTTAATAACTTCGCTTTCTTGTATATGAAATGCTGGGAGCAGTAAGTCTTTGCTTAATGGGAACAATGAGAACAGCTACAGAATAAAAACAGTAATAAAAGTTAAAAAACTATGAGCGGGGTAGGCAGATTTCCATGGACCGCAGATTCTGATTTCTCTTTTAGCAGACTTCCAAATTGCTTCAAGTTCAAAGACACGCTGTGGCACTGCACACCTGAGCGTGACAGAAAAGGCTATTCTGTGAGTTAGAACAGCACCGTGATCAGATGCATCTCTGCAGGAATTTCCCTCCATCTACCGTCTAGGACACGGCAAGCTCCGGAATCTCGAGATCAAGCTTTCCTGTATGAGAACCACATGATACAAAACATAACAAACACATTCAATGGGCCTTGGCACTTTTCGCTGCTCCAACATTTTTCCAGGGCATATGTACCGTATGTTTTTGCTTTCTTGAAGCTTCTACTTTTGGTTCCTCCTGAAGGTATATCCCATTTACTCTTGTTGGCATATGTGTCTATGCTTTTCAGTAAGTGAATAACCCACTGAAAACAATGGCATTAACCATCATCCCATGCTTTATGCTGAGTTGTATATATGATAACCATCGGAAAGCAGCAATATTTAGTCTAGGGACAACTTCACATGATACACACTGTATCTGAAAGAACTTCCACTCAGAACATTTGGGAGAAGATAGGAATACAAAATTGGGCCACATACGGTTTCAAAACTGAGAACTGAGTTTATCACTGATGAGATATGTATTCAATCACTGGTGAAACTGTAAGGTTTTATTTATGAAGTACAGAAATAAGAAAAATAAACCTCAACTTAATTGTGGATATAGCTGCAATTGTAGGTACATTCCCTTTTTTTTTGGTGAAATGTTTATATTTAAACTCCCATGAGCATGACATTTCTGAAATGAGTATAGTTCCCTTATATTGACATTACACTCCCTCCTTCATCCTCGTAACAGCTCGTATCTTCTAGACATATGTTGAGATGCTACCCATAGGAAGTAAATACTCCACAATTGTCACATGTGCACATAAAGTTTATTTAATTCACTGTACTTTAGGTAAGGGAAACAAATGGATAATTCAATATCACACTTATATCTATAATGTCTAATTATTCTAATAACTAACTTGAGATTCCTCATAATGTGGATCCATGAATGCAAACAATATATATTTCATGTGTATTCGCTTTTGCTAATGATATAATTAAAAACTCTTCCTTTGACCAACTTTTCATGCCCTCCAAAAGTAAGATCTATATAATTTCAAACATTTGGTAACTTGTTTTATAGAACTTCAAGATTTTCATCCATTTATACCTAGATTAATCAATAATGCTATGATAATTATAATCCATTTAGTGAGTGTCTACCGTGTCCCATTTAGTCCTTGTAACAACCTTGCAAGGTACAGATTATTACCAAGGCAGGCGACTGATATCCAGGGAAGCTATTTAATATAACAAGTATTTATATGGCATATGAAATTCAAACCCAAAACATTTCACGCTCATGGATTGGAATAATAAACTTTGTTAAAATGTCTATGCGGCCTAGAGCCATCTACACACTCAGTGCAATCCCTGTCAAAATACCACTGACATTTTTCACAAAGCTGGACCAAACAATCCCAAAATTTGTATGGAACCAGAAAAGACCCCAAATAGCCAGAGGAATGTTGAAAAAGAAAACCAAAGCTGGGGGCATCACAAAGCCTGACTTCAAGCTATATTACAAAGCTGTAATCATCAAGACAGCATGGTACTGGTACAAAAACAGACACACCGATCAATGGAACCAAACAGAGGTCCCAGAAACGGGCCCTCAAACTCTCTTGTCAACTAATCTTCAACAAAGCAGGAAAGAATGTCCAGTGGAAAAAAGACAGTCTCTTCAACAGTTGGTGCTGGAAAGATTGGACAGCCACATGCAGAAGAATGAAGCTGGACCATTCTCTTATACCATACAAAAAGATAAACTCAAAATGGATGAAAGACCTAAATGAGACACAGGAACCCATCAAAATCCTAGAAGAGAAAAAAGGCAGTAACCTCTTTGACCTCAGCCACAACAACTTCCTGAAAGACATGTCTCTAAAGGCAAGGGAAACAAAAGCAAAAATGAACTATTGGGGCTTCATTCCTTTCCTTTCCACAGCAAAGGAAACAGTCAACAACCCACAGAATGGGAGAAGATATTTGCAAATGACATATCAGATAAAGGCCTGATATCCACGATCTATAAAGAACTTATCAAACTCAACACCCAAAAAACAAATAATCCAGTCAAGAAATGGGCAGAAGACATGAACAGACACTTCTCCAAAGAAGACATACAAATGGCCAAGAGACACATGAAAGAACGTTCAACATCACTAGCCATTGAGGAAATACAAATCAAAACCACAGTAAGATACCAGCTTACACCAGTTAGAATGGCTAAAATTAAAAAGACAGAGAACAACAAATGTTAGTGAGGATACAGGGAAAGGGGAACCCTCTTACACTGTTGGTGGGAATGCAAGTTGGTACAGCCCCTCTGGAAAACAATATGGAGATTTCACAAAATGTTAAAAATAGAGCTACCCTATGACCTACTGATTGCACTACTGGGTATTTACCCCAAATATATACCCCAACGTTCATAGCAGCAATGTCCACAATAGCTCAACTGTGAAAGGAGCTGAGATGCCCTTCAACAGATGAATGGATAAAGAAGATGTGATTCCAAAAAAAAAGATGTGATTCCAAAAAAAGATGTGATTCATATATACAATGAACTATCACTCAGCCATCAGAAAGGGTGAATACCTACCATTTACATCAACATGGATGGAAATGGAGGGTATTAAGTGAAATAAGTCAAGCAAAGAAAGACAATTATCATATGGTTTCACTTATATGTGGATATAAGAAATAGCACAGAAGATCATAGGGGAAGGGAGGAAAAACTGAATGGGAAGAAATCAGAGAGGGAGACAGACCAAAGAGACTCTAGACTCCAGGAAACAAACTGAGATTTGTAGAAAGGGAGGTAGGTGGGACAGGGTAACTGGGTGATGGGCATTAAGGAGGGCACATGATGTGATGAGTGCTGGGAGTTATATTTAACTAATGAATCATTAGTCACTACACCAAAAACTAATGATGTTCTGTATGTTGGCTAACTGAATTTAAATTTTAAAAAAAGAAAGAAGTTCAAAACCTGTTGTAGACAAGCTCTTTTTATGTGGTGAAGAGTGATGGCATGGCCACAGGCTTTTACCATTGTCACCAACAACAGCAGAAGAACTAGGGAGGAATGCTCTGTCTTGGTTCTGTTGTTAATAGTCCTACTGAAAGAACATGACAGACCTACCGGAGCCACTGGCTCACTCCGAGCCCAATCAATCAGTTTGGCCATATGCATATAGCATTGCTATTGGCCAGAAATTTTAGACTCACTTGGTGGTCAGTGGACAGAAAACAAAGTGGAAGCCTCACCAGCATTCTATGGAATGGGGTAGGGGTGAAGAAGTTCCCACAGAAAGATGAGTGATCTTACCACAGGAAGGACGAGAGTTCCACATTAAACACACACACACACACACACACACACACACACACACACACACAAACACACAGAGAAATGGCGCAACCCAACCTCAGATCCCTTTAACACACCTCCTGTTGAGAACTGGGTCTAAGTCTCTTGGACTTGAATCTGGTTCTGTGCCAGTCTGATTAAGAGACTGTGGTAGGAGTGACACTGTCCAGTTTCCAGGCCAAAGAAATCAGGAACTGGCAGCTATTCTATCTCTTGAAATGCTCACTCTTGGAAACCAGCCACAATGCTACAGCTAAGTTTGTGGAGAAGGCCATGCAGAGAAGCAGCAAGGTCACACACCCCGAGCCCCAGCAGAGCTCACAGCCCACAGTCACGACCACCTTGCCAATCATGTGTGTGAGCCATCTTCTAAGCATATCCTCCATCCCTCAGCCAAGCCTCTCCAATAATGCTGCATGGAGCAGAGATGAGAGTCCCGCTGAACTTGCATATTTGTGATCTCAGTACTGGGGGCATTGTCACTAGGTATTAGGCACATCTGTTATATTAAAAATAGGTCACTGGAACAACCAGTGGCCAAATTTGCACTCTTTCCTTTGTATTACACACAAACTCTGCTCAGTACCCTTTCCATAGTCCTCTGAGTACCCACCACTGCACCAAGCATATTGTAGCTGTGCTATAAATAAGTATTCATGAAATAACTGAATTATATATTCCAAACATATTATCATCTCTTTTTAAAGCGATAAATGGCACCAAGAACTTAAGTGAACAGCCCAGAGATGAGCACAAAGATCTGGGCACAAAGCGGTTCTTTGGCTGAGCTGGAAGATTTTCATATTCAAGTCAAATGCAATATCTATTATGACCCTTAGTACAGTCTCTCGGTGTTAAGTAAAATCCCACTGTTCCTCTTCTCATGGAACAAGACGAAGTGCAGTGGCGAATGCTTTCTAAGCTTTAAAACTAAGCATGCTAAAATATCTGGAAAAAAAATAGGCTATAAACCAGTAGCACTAGTCAATTCTGAAGAACAAGGCTTGGGGTTTCAGGAAGCAACTGATACCTATCTTCTGTGCCACTTTTATTTCTTACAATGAACATGCATTTATTAAATGACATGAAGTTAGATCTAGTAAGGAAATCTAGCAAAACGTTAGCAGCAAGTATCATGATTATGAGATCATGAGGGTTTTACATTGACATTTAATATCTAAATCATATACTGATAGTGAATGTCTATTCCCCCATAGTTCTCAAAGAATTTCAAATTCTTACCCATTAAGATCCCAAGTTTTATGTAACAGAAAAAAGTCATTGTATATTACCTGGATGTTTCATGCAAAATCAACTGCTAATATATACCAAGCTCCGATTCACGTATCAAGAAAATTACCCACGCTCTCATGCACCAAGAACCATTATGGGAAAGCTTTGTTCTAAGACACAACACCAATAAGTATACTGCAAAACACTCCCTGATTAAACCTTTTTTATTCTTGAAGCTTTCGTCCGGCTACAGCAGCATTTCCGGGAAAGGAGACTGAAACATGCCCTTGCTTAGAGTTAATGGTTAAGTGGGAAGATGGTAAGGAGCCCATTTGTGTCTGCATCTGAGGCTCAAGCAGTGCTAAGGGAAACTAAATCTTTGATACTTCCAAAGCTTTCACACGTACGTAAAAGCTGGAAAATTTAGTTAATATGATACTTCAGATCCTCTTCAGTTATAACTGAAAATTTTCTCTGGGCACAAAATTTCAGGGTATTCACACTATCCTTCCTGATTTTCTATTTCTAGTGGGTTGGGTAATTTTCAGTCCAAATTACAAGTTATCAAAGACCAAGCATTTGTTCATCCATTTATATATTCAACCTATAGCTAAAGACCAGATACCAATTGTCAGGCATTCTCTTGAAGAAATATGAAAGTGGAAGATACATAATGGATAGTTCTTACTCTTATCTAAATACCCAGAAGGATGATCTCTTATCTGCCATGGGCTATGTTAACTGCCTACCCACTATGATCCCTGTTCTCTATAGAATGAACTCACAGAAACTGAGAGCAGAATGGTGGTTGCCAGGATCTCTGGGAGCAGCGGAAGTGGGAGAATGTTGGTTAAAAGATACAAACTTTCAATTATAAGATGAATAAATTCTGGAAATGAAACATACAGCAGAGTGACTGTAGTTAATAAAGATGTATGATATATCTGAAATTTGCTAAAAGCATAGATTTTAAGTCTTCCCAACACATGCACAGAACACCAGTAGCTAGATAAGGTGATGGAATTGTTAATCAGCTTGATTGTGATGATAATTTTATAACATATACATATAACAAATTATCACACTCTATACCTTAAATATATACAATTTCTATCTGTCAATCACACCTCAATACAGCTAGAGGGGGGAAATGGACAGAAGACTTAACAGATATCTCACCAGAGAAGATAGCCAGATTGCAAATAAGCATACAAAAAGACGATCCTCCAACACATCATTTGTCATCAGAGAAATGGAAATGAAAAAAAGATACCACTACAGATCTATCAGGATGGCCAAAATCCAGAACACAAAACCCAATATTTGTGAGCATGGGAAGCAAAAGGAACTCTCATCTACTGCTAGCAGGAATTCAAAATGGTACAGACACTTTGGAAGACGGTTTGACAGTTTCCTACAAAACTAAACATACTTTCACCCTACAATCTAGCAATCACACTCCTTGGTATTTAGCCAGAGGAGCTGAAAACTTTTGTCCACACAAAAGCCTGTACATGGATGCTTACAGCAGTTTTATTCATTAACACCAAAACCTGGAAGCGACCAAGATGTCCTTCAGTTAGATGAAGGAGTAAATAAATTGTGGTACATCCAGACAATGGAATGTTATTCAATGTCAAAAGGAAATGAGCTATCAAGCCATGAAAAGACATGGAGGGGGTGCCTGAGTGGCTCAGTCCCTTAAGCATCTGCCTTCAGCTCAGGTCATGATCCTGGAGTCCTGGGATTGAGTCCTACAACAGGCTCCCTGCTTGGCGGGGAGTCTGCTTCTCCTTCCCCTGCTTGTGCTCTCTTTCTCTCTCTCACTGTCGTTCTATCTCAAATAAATAAAATATTTTTAAAAAAATTTTTTAAAGCAAAAATACTTTAAAAAATAAAGACTCAGAGGAAACAAATGCATTTTATTACGTGAAAGAAGACAATGTGAAAAGGAAACATACGATATGATTCCAACACAGTGACTCTGTCAGGAGTTACAGGGGAGGAAGAGATGAGCAGGTAGGACACAGGAGACCTCCATGGCAGTGAAACTATTCCATATGACACTACCATGGTAGATACATGCCATTCCACATATGTCCAAGCCCACAGAATACGTCACACCAGGAGCGAAGCCTAATGTAAACTATGGACCTTGGGTGACAATGATATGTCAATGCAGGCTCACTCTGGTACAAGGTGTTGAGATTTGGGATGGCTGCAGGGATACATGTACGGCAACTCTAAATTTTTCCTTGAACCTAAAACTGCTCTTAAAAATAAGACTTATTATTTATAAAACCAGAGTCAAGGACAAATGTTACTAATCATTCATCATCTCCAGGCAATGAAAACATGGTCAGTTTCGCTTTCCTTTTTCAGACTTTTCTATATTGTCCAAATTAGAATGTCTATATTAAAATGTTTTGATTGTATTTTCCAGTCACAAAAAAAAAGAATGTATATTTACTGATGATGTGTGAAGATCCTCCCCTTTCTCTTACTTCCCACTATTGGTACTCTCATCTTCCATAAACTCCTGCCCCCACTGCTCCCAGAGTGCCCCTCCCCCTCCTCACATCTATGCTCAGCTTCTTTCTATATGTTATTCTTCCTTAAGTACCATTTCACCATGCAATTACTTTTTTCAAAATCTGAGGTGCCCCACTGTCCTCTTCTGTAATCCCTCCTGTCTACGCAGGACTGGTGCACCCTCTCTCCCCACATACACACGCTTCTCCATTCACCTTCTTCAAATATTCCAATCCGCACTGATTGTTTTTGTTCTGTTACTTTCTATAAAAAGCACAGGCCAAGGCTTTGGGAAATTGACTGTAAGCCAATATACACAATGTACTGGTTTCATGGTCTGTAGTACACAGTAGTATCTCCAAAACCAGGTTTCAAACCCTGTCCTCTCAGGGACCATGCATTACCTTTGTTTTCCATATTATCCACTCCATTTTAACGTGATATATGGAACCCATTTTAAAATACTTCAGTTAAAAACAAAACAAAACAAAACAAACAAACTTCAGTAAAACTACATGGGGCGTGGGGATAGATTTTTTTAAAAAGATGAATACAAGGTTGATCTTTGCTAAATACAGATAGTGATTATGTGGAGATTTCTTAAAAATACTATTTCCCTAGTTGGTGTGATTTTCCATAATAAGAGTTCTTTTTTGTGATCCGAAGGGGCACGTGCACCCGAATGTTTATAGCAGCAATGTCTACAATAGCCAAACTATGGAAAGAACCTAGATGTCCATCAACAGATGAATGGATAAAGAAAATGTGGTATATATACACAATGTAATACTATGCAGCCATCAAAAGAAATGAAATCTTGCCATTTGTGATGACGTGGATGGAACTAGAGGGTATCATGCTTAGCGAAATAAGTCAATCGGAGAAAGACAACTATCATATGATCTCCCTGATATGAGGAAGTGGAGATGCAACATGAGGGGTTAAGGGGGTAGGAGAAGAATGAATGAAACAAGATGGGATTGGGAGGGAGACAAACCATAAGTGACTCTTAATCTCACAAAACAAACTGAGGGTTGCTGGGGGGAGGGGGTTTGGGAGAGAGGGGTGGGGTTATGGACATTGGGGAGGGTATCTGCTATGGTGAGTGCTGTGAAGTGTGTAAACCTGGCGATTCACAGACCTGTACCCCTGGGGATAAAAATACATTATATGTTTATAAAAAATAAAAAATAAATAAAAATTTAAAAAATAAATAAAAATATTAAAACTAAGAATTGTGCATTTTTATCTATGTCTGTCTGGACTACTATTATAATATAGCCCAGACTGGGTGGCTTTTAAAAAAAAAAGAGTTCTTTTTTATTTTTAAGATATGCATTTATTTATTTATTTATTTATTTGTCAGAGAGTGTGTGGGAGAGAAAGAGGCAGAGGGAGATGCAGGCTCCCCGCTGAGCAAGGGGCTGGATGCAGGACTTGATCCCAGGACTCTGGGCCAAAGGCAGGCATTAACCAACTGAGCCACCCAGGTGTCCCCATCATAAGAGTTCTGAAAAAGGAACTGTAAAGAGTTAAGACTATTAAATGCCACTTCTGAACTTAAAATTATCAATCAATCAATAAGTCATGTCTTGAAGTCTCCCAAACTATTTATACAATCAAATCCATTTCTTTTGCACATATATGCCTTCATTTTTAATATAAACCATTTAACTTATAGAAAAATTCTTATTGGCTCTTCATCATAAAATGTGTTTTCATCTATATCAATAAATTATGGAAAGATTAAATAATCTAAAATTTAATTTGGAAAATGAAGTATCTGACTTGTGACATCATTTTCCCTGTCCAAAGAAAAGGTGAGACCCCCCTCTCTTAATTTTGCATCATTTACATATACCAACCTCAATCTGGGTCACAAAAAGATAATGATTATTGCAGCTAGTATGATTAATTTACTTATTTGTTTATTTAGTTTGTAAATCATTTTAATTAAATAGAAATGTCAAGGGACTTGAGCCTTCGCATTTACAGTTTTTAAAAAATGATATAAGGCAGAAAGATCCTTTTAATCATGAAAAAAACATGCTAGTTTTGGAAAACACTTTTTCATATTAAAATCACAATTAAAAAACCCTGACCCCTTCCCCCAACAAGCCTTCTTCAGTGGCAATAAATGGAAGCTTGCAAAAGTGCCACTGTCCCTATTTAGCAACTAGAAAAATCTAGGTTCATAAGACTCAGCAGAGGCCTCCATGTCTCCGCATTCATCAACCCACAGCAGAGGTTCAAGTAGAAAAATAGCATGCCGGCCCTCACTGAGTAATGAGCCTGCATGCGCCTTCCAATAGATGGGAATGCCCACCACCCTCCTGACTTGTCATAACCTCTGTTCCTGTCATGCTTTCCAAACACCTGATAATGTGGTCTCTAGCCTGGACACTGTGCGCAAGGGCTTATCTTTCCAAACCTCATTTTCCTCACTTATTATGTTGAGATAATAACGGTATGTACCCCCATAGAGCTGTGGTTATTAAGTGAGATAATGTATGGGAAGTAGTCATAGCGCCTGGCATGAAAAAAGTCTCAGAATGTGAAAATAATAATAAAACTTCAACGAGTAGTTATGGAACTATTTTTTCTTCTATTTATTTTCAACACTCGAGGTTTGGGGGATAGTTATAGAAAGAAGACACCATCCCCCAGGTGGAATTCTTGCCTCACGTGGCCCCAAACCACTTCTTCTAGTCTGGGCTCCCTCTCCCCCCAGACTTGCTTGAATGAGGATCTGGTAAGAGGCAACTCTAGGAACCAATTGTGGTATCCAATTTAAGAAAAAGAATATAAAATGACAAATACAGAATAATGCTCAAATGCGTGTGCTTGTTTAGAATGAGAAATCACCAAGAAATTATCGACAAAAATCTGAAAAATACCACCATTATTACAAAATCCAGACACATAACATTTTTTTATTAACCAGGTGCCTAGTAGGAATCCAAAAAATATTTTTCTGCCTTTTTTTTTTGTAACCTGTATACTCTGATTGCTTTCTTACATGGCAACAATTTTATAATCTCATTTTCTCTAGAAAGAATAGAATGTTAATTTAGTCTTTCCTCTAGCGTGGTTGACTGAATTTTTTTTTCCATTTTGATAGTCTATACTCACAAAACATGCAACTTCACTTATAGATGTACCTTCTGTTTGCTGTACTACTATCGAAGAGTGCCTTAGAAACACAGACATTCTGATAAATTCTATTTCGCACTGTTTCCATAAAAAATGTAGAGTACATTTATAATTTTATATGCTGCATTATATTCCTGAGAAAAATGAGAGATTAGAGAAACATGCCTGAGGTTACACAGATGCCAGATTGCTGAGCTGGGATTCCATTTCTGACAGCTGGCATTCATTATTCCTCACATTTTTACCCACCCCTCCACACTATGCCTTCCAAACTAATACCCACACCTCTGACATCTTGATCCACTGTGAAGAAGGGAAGGGAGAGGAAGGGAGACAAACTAGCATTTACTCAGTCTTTGCCAAGAGTCTCGGGCTCTTGGGTTTGGCACTTTCCTTATCTCACTCACTCCTCAAAGTAACTCTGAAAGGTCAGTGTCATTTCCCCCAAGTCACAAATGTAGAATCTGATCTTGAGAAGTTCAAGGTTACAACACGAATACAGAGGCGACTTTAGGGGTCCTAAATCCACACTCTTTCCACCATATGCATCTGATTCCTTTAAGATGTAAGAGGAAAATGTGGAGTGTCTGGGAGAAAACTATAAAATTCAACTATATATTCAACTAAAATTCAACTATAAATTCAACTCCAAACTAACTTATTTTAGCAAATACTCTTGTTGCTTCCCTGGCCTTTCCTGAGTTGTAAATGGAATGGATCAGGGAAAAGCGCTCAGTATCTGTCACTCTAAACATTCCTTGATGATGGCTAACCTCATGCAGACCCACATTTGCTACTGGACGCATGGCAAATCCATGTTGGTGAGGAAGGGAAAGAAAGCACTGGAAATTCGTAGTTGCATATTCCAGTATTTACAGTACACACATATTTTGGTTGCATCTGTACAAAGTTTGGTGCCTAAAAAGCATTTCCAGATCCCTCAAAATCATCTGGCTACTTTTTTGTTCCATTTGGCTACTTTTTAATCCCTAAAAACACTACTACACTATTCATTTGTCCACAATACTAACAAAACCAACTATCCCCTTGTGATTACTTTCTTGTTTTTTGTGGGGCGTTTTGGCTTTTGGACCAGTTGATTATGTCAGGAGAAAGGACTGCCTTCTTTTTATTTCTTAGGTTTCTTTTTTTTATTGTGGCAAAATATATATAAAATTTACCATTTTAACCATTTTTAAGGTTAAGTACCTTCACGTTGTTCTGCAAACATCATTACCTTCCACTTCCACAACTCCTTCATGTTCTCACACTGCAACTGTGTAACCATTAAACAATAACTCCCCATGTCCCCTCCCTCCAGCCTCTGGCATCCTCCACTCTACTTTCTGTTTCTGGGTCTGACAACTCGCAGTACCTCCTGTAAGTGGAATCATCATACAATATTTGT
Source organism: Enhydra lutris kenyoni (assembly GCF_002288905.1). Classification (NCBI taxonomy): domain Eukaryota; kingdom Metazoa; phylum Chordata; class Mammalia; order Carnivora; family Mustelidae; genus Enhydra; species Enhydra lutris. The sequence goes on from NW_019154114.1 coordinate 12,452,042, forward strand.
CCTTTCGTATCTGGCTAATTTCACTCAGCATAATGTTCTCAAGGTTCATCTATGTTACCGCACGTGTCAAACTCTGTTCCCTTTTAAGGCTTAAACAGTATCCCATCATATGTATATACCACGTTCTGCTTATCGAGCAGTCTGTCAACAGTCATTTCAGTAAAGTTTTCACCTTTTGTGAAGCTCATTGATGTGAACACTGATGTACAAATACCTATTCTCTAATTCAAGATGAGGAAGCTGGCACTATAAAAGTGGAATTTGAAATCGGCACCACTGGTGACCCTGCGGTCCTCCCCTCTAGCAGCTGGGTCTCAGTGGGGAGCTGGGAGGTAAACATCTCTGCCCTGCGTTACACAGGGTTACCCCACCAGAGCCAACAGAGGCTTTTACAAATAATCAAAAAAGTCTTCGTGTCGGGGCGCCTGGGTGGCTCAGCGGGTTAAAGCCCCCGTCTTTGGCTCAGGTCATGATCTCGGAGTCCTGGGATCGAGCCCTGCATCGGGCTCCCTGCTTAGCAGGGAGCCTGCTTCCCGCTCTCTCTCTCTCTGCCTGCCTCTCTGCCTACTTGTGATCTCTGTCTGTCAAATAAAGAAATAAAATCTTTAAAAAAAAAAAAAAAAAAAGTCTTCGTGTCGACACACATCTTCTCTAGGGTAAATTCCTAGGCGGGGAATGACCGGACCATATTGTAACTCTACATGCCAAATTTTAAGAGACAGTCAAATGTTTACTAAGTACCTATAAAATTAAATTTTTTCATCAAAGGTGGGGAGATATCAGGCGTTATTCATTCAACTATGTTTTTGAGTCTTTTCTATCCTCTCCTCCTTCTGGAATTCCCATTATGCATACAGTGGTTGCCTGGGGGTACCTCACAGGTCTCTGAGGATTTGCTCATTTTTCTTTATTTTTTTCCTTCCTTTATTCAAATTAGAGAAATCTGATTGACTTATCCTCATGTTCTCTTATTCTTTCTTTTGCCATCTTGTGTCTACTGCTAAGCACCTTCAGGGAATTTTTCCTTTTACTGTCTTTTGCAATTCCAGAATTTCCATTTGATTTTTTTTTAAATAACTTCTATCTTTTCATTTGGATCATTTATTAGATGAATCAGTGTCCTCATACCTTCCTTTAAGGATTCAGACATGCTTTCTGTTAGCTCTATGAGCTTATTTATAATAGCTACTTTGAAGTCTGTCTTCTAAGTCCAAAATCTGGGATCCCTCAGAAAAAGAGTCTGATTAATTTTTTTCCTTATGAATGGGTTACAGTTTCCTGTTTATTTGTATGTGCCATAAATTTTGTTGAGAACTGTACCTTTCAGATAATATTTTATAACAAACCTGGATTATGATGCCTCTGATATGGATTTTTTTTGTTTATTTTTTATCTTATTTAGTGATATGTTCTATTAACATTACAGAGTGTGTCTGACCTGTGCTGTGTGGACAATGAAGTTTCTGCTCACTTTTCTTGTTTTTTTTTTTAAGATTTCACTTATTTGACATAGAGAGAGAGGGACAGAGCACAAGCAGGGGGAGTGGCAGGCAGAGAGAGAGGGGGAAGGAGGGTTGAGCAGGGAGCCCAACGTGGGGCTCAATCCCAGGATCCTGAGATGGTGACCTGAGCCGAAGGCGGACACTTAACTGACTGAGTCACCCTGGCACCCCTCTGCTCACTTTTTAAAAATATTGTTTTTGGTTTTTAAGTCTGGCTTCCTCATGTCTCCTTGGGGTCAGCCTATGATTCATCATAGGTTGTGCTCAAATACTTCAAGCCCATAAGGCTTCTAAACTTTGCCAATGAATCTGCGAGTGGGATGAGACATGTATTAATAATTCAAGTAATTTATAAGTCAGCTGAGCCTAATGATATCACCTCTGCCCATGTGCAAGGCATGAGCTTCAGCCAGACACATGTGAAACGCCAGGGCCTCTCACCAGCACATGTAGCCTTCTGCAGGTGCACAACCGTATGACTTGCTGGGACACATGGAACTTATCATTGCCTCTGTGGCTCTTCCATTCCTACATTTCCTACATTTCCATCTTAAATTCCTGACTGGTCGGTCCGCCTTTCATCGCCTTCCCCGTCCAGGATTCCAACATCAGACTAGCCATTACATTTGTCTTCCTTGTTCATTTGCCACCATTTCCAACAATGCCCAAGGTCACTCCCTTTCTCCATGCTGCCCTAGGCCAACCAAGCCTCTCTGATAGCAAGTCCTCTTCAGCTGCCCATAGAGTATCACCCCTACCCGGAGAAGTTGTTAGCACTCTCAATTCTGGATTGGTTAGAGAAAAATCTGATTCATTCTTCATGTCTGCTCCATCTTTATAAACTGAAGAACTGCGTAACAAAGCAGGCTATAGCTCGTTAAGTGCTCTCTCCGTGAGCAGCCATATCCAGACTGGAAAGGAAGGAAGAGCGAAAACGCCAGAGAAACATCAATCAAATTTTTTTTCACTCCCCTGCATTTTATTCCTTTATCAGATTTTACCTCAGAACCAAAACAAAACCAAAAATAAGCAAACAAAGAAAAAAAACCTTCCTGCTCCATTATCGTCTTACTGTTTTCTCCAGTTTGGATGCAAATGCGAGATGATCCCTTTGTGGCCTGAAGGCCTTCAAGAGCAGCACTCTGTTTCACTCATCTCTCTCCTAGTTCTCATTTCCTCTAGCTACTCAAACGTCGTTATTAGGAGAGGAAAATAATAGGTGGTTTTTCTTCCAATACCAAATACCCAATCCCCACTAGTCTCCTAGGCTAGTCACCAAACTCTTGAGCAGACGTTCAGAGACTGTTTTCTACAGTGATACCTCCATTCCCGGTCACCTTCTAATTAAAAACTTCAGGGATGCTCAATGATGCTGCTCTCTGAGATGTCTGTGATGTCTCCACTGGGTTTTTATCAATCTCAAGGGTAGACATTCTCACTGGGAGGTGAGTCTCACTAACCCTCATTTTATAAACAGAAGAAAAGAAGTCCAGAACGAAGAAAATATGTAGGCTCCTCTCCTGAAAATCATGCATCAGCTCAGTCAGTTCCTGATTCTTAATTGAAATCTGTTTCCCCTTTGAATCCAGAAAAAGCTAAGGACAGCTCTTTCTTGTATCTTTCCTTCATACATATCCATGTTGGGCTTCTAAGTGAAGTTGGACGACAAAGGAATATGGGCCATCAGATAGAGATACAGAGGAAAGAAAGGGAGAAAAAACAAACTTTAAAGAAGAAAGAGGAGTGTGTAAGGGGAAAAGACCCAGAAACATCTAAATAGTTGTCTAAAACTGTCGGTTTCTCTCCAACAACAGTTTTCTTGAAGAGATTGGGTTCAGGCAGGCATGAATCAAAATCCTAGCTTGGTCAATCACCAGATGTACTTCTTGGTTAATTTCTTTAAATCTTTTAAACATCAGTTTATAATTCTGTAAAATATAGACATGAATAGTGCCATTCCTCTTTCTCTACCCAGCACCTGGCATGAAATCTGAACATATTTTCCATTATATATATATTTTTAAAAATTTTTATTTATTTATTTATTTGACAGAGAGAAATCACAAGCAGGCAGAGAGGCACAGGCAGAGGGAGAGAGAGGAGGAAGCAGGCTCCCTGCTAAGCAGAGAGCCCGATGCAGGACTCAATCTCAGGACCCTGAGATCATGACCTGAGTCAAAGGCAGAGGCTTAACACACTTAGCCACCCAGGTGCCCCCATTATATTTCTGTAGAGAAGGAGGAAGGGAGCAACCAAGCACTCAGCTTCTCCTTAATAAATTTGGGTGTATCTCAGTATGCTTTCTTTAAGTCTTTTCCAGACATTTCTAACCACAGAATTTCTACAAACGGTGCTAAGAATCTTCAACTAAATCAAGTGGAGAGTGTTTGCAGGTTCTGGTTTTAAAAAGCAGACTGGGAGGAGTGACATCAGCAGAATGGTGGAACAGGATGGCCTACACCCTCCTTGCCCCAGAAACACAGATTTAACAACAAACCAACAAAATACCTTGGTGAGAAATGCAGAAGCTAATTAAAAGGTTCCTGCACCACAGGTGAGCATGAAGCCAACCACATAAAAAACCAGCAGGTAATTCATGACACTCTCCTTCTACTCTCTCATTAGGGTCTTACACAGATAAATATACAGACAAATATAGAAGCCTGTGGTATTGTAAGGTAGATGAGTAAATCCCTTATCAATATGTACAGAATACTGCTAAAAGCACAAAAAGTAATTATAAATCTATGCTAATAGATATGCGATATAAAAAGAAATAATTTGTGTCATCAATAACATAATACACAAAACTACTTCAAAATGGATGAAAGACCCATACATAAGACCTAAAACTATCAAATTCCTAAAATAAAACATAAGGAAAGAGCCTCAGAACTCTGAATTGGGCAATGACTTCTTGGATATGACACCAAAAGCACAAGCAACAAAGTAAAAACCAGACTAATGGCACTGCACCAAATTCAGAAACTTCTTCACATCAAAAATAACAATAATAATAATAACCAGGGTGAAAAGTGAACCTACAGTATAAGAGAAAATAATTACAAGTCATGTATTGGATAAGGGTTAATATCCTGAATGCGGAAGAAACTTGTACAACTCAACAATAACAGAAGTTAATAATCTGATTAAACAATGTGCAAGGAACTTGAATCGCTCTTTCTCCAAAGATACACAAGTGACCAATAAGCATGTGAAAAGATGCTCAATGTCACTAACAGGGAATGTAAATCAAAACCGCAATGAGATGTCGCCTTCCATCCATCAGGAAGGCCATTATCAAAAGAACCGTGAACAAGTATTGGCAAGGATGTGAAGTCGGAACCCTGGCGCACTGTCCATGGGAATGTAAGATCTTGCACCATTATGAAAAACAGTAGGGAGGTGCCTCGGAAAATTAAAACTAGAATGACCATGACCCAGCAATTCCCCTCCTGGGTATATACCCAAATGAACTCCAAGCAGGATCTTGAAGAGATATTGCACATCCGTGTTCGTGAAAGCATTATTCCCAATAGCCAAGAGGTAGAAGCAACACAAATATTCACTGAGAGATAAACAGATAAAGAACACGTGGCTTTTACACACACTTGAATACTATGCAGTCTTTAAAAAGAAGGAAATCCTATCAGGCTTCAGCATGGATTAACCTTGAAAACATTTATGCTAAGTGTAGTCAGGTGCAAAAGGACAAATACTGTACAATTCTGCTCATATGAAATACATAAAATAGTCAAAATCACAGAAACAGAAAACAGAAAGGTGGCTATCAAGGGCTGAGGAAAGAGGGAAGAGGAGGTAACGTCTAGTGTACACAGAGTTTCAATACAGAAAAATGAAAAAGTTCTAGAGATTGGCTGTGAATATGCAAATATACACAAATATACTTAACATTACTAAACCATGCACTTAAAAATGGTTATGATGGTATTAATGTTATGTGTTCACACAATAACAAAACATTTAAAAATTTTTGAAGTTAGATTTGTTAAATTTTCATTTGAAGTAGTTTGTTAGGTTGCTTTTCCTTGGGTAATATTTTTAGGAAAAAAACACTTTAGTTCAATTTTAAAAAGTACTTAGATTCAATTTACCATTCAGCAAAATAAACCATTCTAATTCAGGCTCTATTCCTAACTGGGGTCAGTCTGACTTGGATGGAAGATAGTCAATCTAACTTAAGCCTGCCTATGGCTATTCTGTGGGTTTATTCTGCTGACTTCCAGCACAATGGGGCTAAAAACACTATTGATCACAGCCCTGATTTCCTAAAAATGTCAGGGACATTTTACACTTTTTCTCTGACGTATTAAATATCAGGCCTGCCATTAACCAGATTGTGATAACAGACACAATAAAGCCAACTGCAAAGTTAACATTAAAGAATATTTCTCCAAAGGTCATCCTGCAGCTATAGGATATCATAATGACCCTCTTCTTTGAGGGCTACTGATTTTTTCACAAAAGATGTGCCCAGCCCAGCTCTGCAACTACCAGCTCACCGTGACAGCCAACAGGCCAGAGATGATTCCTGCCTCCTCTAACCCTTCCGGAAAACCACAGAACACAAGCACAAGTCTCGTAAAAAAAATAATTAAATAAATAAAATTCTCCCTGCTCTTTCTTAGGGAGAGACCTCTCGGGGCTCTAGCTCGCACACGCTCCCTCACTGTGTTAAGTCCATAAACCTGCTTTGCTGGACAAAAGTTTGCCCCTGGGGGTCACTGCGCTGTTGGTATTTTTTACCTTGCTTATGGGGAAAGAACGCTTCCAAAAGAGCTCAAACCAGCAGACTCAGGTAGAGGGGTTTGCTCCACCCCTCAAGTAAATGTAAAGTCTGAGATTTGCAAACACCATTCCTATCTCCTTTCTGGCTCACCATGGACCAGCGCACCAGAATGAGTAGAACGGCAGCCAGGGAAAGCCAGGATTTTCCAATCTTCCCCTGAAAACAATTATGTGTCCTGAAGGTCCTTTAAAACTAACACGTCCATCTCTGACTCCACGAACCACTGGCTGGGAGGGTATCTTAGAGCTTGGATCTGACACTTATCCTCTATCTCCCGTCAAGACAGATCTAATCATTCAAGGTCTCGCTAAAATATCTCTTCTGACACACCTTCTCTGATCACCTTTAAACTACGTAGCCTCCTCAAGATAACCTCTAACGCATCCTGTAACTTGTTTTTCTTTTTAGCACTCCACACTTGATGTATTTTGTTCACTACTTTATTAAATTCCTCATTTTCAGCTTATAGTAGAGTCTCATGGGTTTTTTTAAATTTAACAATCATGTCTCTTTTCTTCAACATTCATTGTAAATAGTTCATTTCTTGTTCATATTGCATTAGCTGCTGCTCCACAAAAAAAAAAAAAAAAAATCAAAATAAGAGTAATGATAGATTTGAACTCCCAATTTTGGTTTTTGGGGTTTTCTTGGCAAGTTCAAATATAGTTGTAAAATCAAAGCATTTTAGTTCTTTAAGGAACTTGAGCAGTCAGAAAAACAGCTTCTCCTTATTTTGCAGAGACAAAACTGTGGGCTGGAGTGTGGAAACAATTTGAAAATGCCCCGATTCACTGGTGACTGAATGCCAGTTAAGCTGACGGGAAAAGGGAAGAGGGTGATGAAGTATGTTTTAAGTACAATTCAAGTTTAGATTTTGCTTTTTTAAATTAATACTTTTTAAAATAAAAAATAAATATAAATATAAAAAATATAAAAATTAAGTTAAATTAAATTAAAAATAGATCATGTATATCATTTAAACAAGCATAAGCTGAAGAACTGTGAAGAGGCTACTTACCTTAACAAACGGCAGGAACTGTTTAAGCTTTCACTGTCACACTTCCCGATCCCACTCTCTCTTACTTCTTCTGGTGAAAGAAGGGGTATGTAACTATTCCAAACTTTGTTTTCACCATTCCTCTGTTTTTTTATTTATAATTCTACCATTTATGTGTTCTCGAATTTATATCAGTGATTTCTTACTGTAAGTACTGATTAACAACTTGCTTTTCTCAGCTTTTGAGATTCCTCATTTTCATTTTAATTCATAATGCTACTTAATTTTCACTGCTTTATAATATTCAAATGTGTAACACTGTTATACTTTAACCATTCTCCTACCTAGTGAGTATGTTAAACTGAGCTTTGGGCTGAGAAGAGAGAAGACGTGAATCAACAACATGTTAACTATTTGCTCCCAGAGAGCACCATGCAAAAAAAGATGAATGCAACCTAATAAAGCTTCACTGTTATCTTCAGGAAGTTCTTGCAATTCATTCTATCCAGGCAAATAGTTTGCACATCTGGAAAAACAACTCTTTTATAATGATAAGAGTTTGTTAATCTGGAAACATGGTGAGCTTATTAGAACATTGGCATTAAAAAAAAATACTGTATTGGGTGCCTAGGTGGCTAAGTCAGTTAAACAGTCAACTCTTGATTTGGGCTCAGGTTGTGATCTCAGGGTGGGAGCTAGAGCCCCTCCGGTTTGCTGCTCAGCAGAGCCTGCTTAAGATTATCTCAATCTCCCTCTCCCGCTGCCTCTCCTGTTCTTCCCCCACGCCAGTGTGCACTCTCTCTTAAACACACACACACACACACACACACACAGAAAAACAAAAATTTTAACCCAGAAGAAGGCAAGAAAAGAGGGGAGAAGGATCCAAGGATAGATGGAACCAACAGAAAACACGTAGCAAAACGGGAAATTTAAACCCATCCATACCAATGCTAATAGTAATTGTAAATTCTCTAAGTACCGCAAGTAAAAGACAGAGATGGTCAAATAGGATAAAAAGCAAGAAATATTTGTCATCCACAAAATACCAACTTTCACTATAAAGAATAGACAGGTTAACAGTAAAAGGATGGGAAAAGATACAACATGAAAATGCCAAACCAGAGAACTGACTAAATTAATATGAGACAAAATTTCCTGGTGTCTCGCCATTGCAGGGGCACAGGTGAAAAGGCCAGGAAAAAACACGGAGTCCCTTGTGAGGATGATCCTGCCCAAGCTAAGCACGGCACTCGAGGCGCTGTCTACACTTACCATGAGAGGGACACAGCAGGCTCAGGCTACGGGACCCAGAAGTTCTAACAGATCCGGAATGCCATCACGAACTTCGACTGTGGCTGCAACTCTTTGGCCTTGCCACCACCTGGAGTACATTCCGCACCAGCAGTTGGAGATCGCTGGCAGCTGGAGGCCCAGGAAAGCAGCAGGAGGCTGGGCGGGAGCAGAAAGAGCTCCCGTGGCCCGTGGCACAGGAAAAAATTCCCGCTTCCTGGATCAGAGGCAGCAATCGTGAGCCCTCCTGGAACCCTTTCATGCCTAAGCCTGCCCCGAGGAGCGGAGCGGCCCAGACCATGCTCAGCCTGCAAGCAACGAAAATGACAAAGCGCTTCCCAGCTTCAGAATTCAGTCACTGACCCCTAACACCACGACTGCTAGGCATACAGCGACCTGCCCCACGTGGGAAAAGCCACTGCGCATGTCGGACTTGACGCGCGTGCGCTTCCTGTCGCTTGACGCCTCCGCGCACCACGTGAGGCTCACCTCGCTCGTGGAGCCCTGCGCGTGCGCCATGGCCCGGCATCCCTTGAGCGACGTCACGCAGAGTGAGGTGCTCTGGCCTTGGGGTCAGGTGCATGGCGTCACCTCTGAGTGCGGGCGGAAGCTGATATTGAAGGACATGTGGACCCCGGAAACAGGGAGAAACGCGCAGATCTACAGCTCCGGCCTCCTTGGGGCAGCGCTGACTTCAGGGGCTCAGGAGTGAAGCTGCCGGCCAAGAAGTTGCAGCCAGCCTGCTGGGGATGCGGGCCTGAGTGTGCGAGAGACCAAATCGACCCGCTTGGATGTGGAAGGAGTCCGGAACCGGATTGCCTGAGTACAGATCCCGGCTCACTGCTAGCTAGTGTCAGTAAGTTACCTTATTCGCTTTCTGCCTACTTGCTGTCTTTAAAATGGTGGTGGGTGTTAAGGAGGGCACGTCTTGCATGGAGCACTGGGGGTGGTGCAAAAACAGTGAATTCTGTTACGCTGAAAAGAAATAAGAAAGATAAAATTAAAAAAAAAAAATAAAATGGGGGCATTCATAAGTTTCCTCAAAGGGCCAACGGAAAGATTAAATGAGTAAATGTGAGAAGAGATTAGTACTGATTTCAGTTTTTAATAGTAAAGGGCTTTAATATTACAGCTTTTAAAATAGTGTTTGCTGTTTTCGGTAAATAGCATTTAAGTGGCTTCATTCTAATGCTACTCTCCTTGTAGTTATTCACTGTAGCTGAGAATTTATTGACTAGCTTTCAGCATCTATTGTTATCCTTTGGTTTGTTGTTGTGTAATGAAATAGGTTGATGAAGTTCCTATTTCTGAAGTCCTTGCATTACTGAAATTAATCCCATTTGTTTATATCATAATATTATAAATGAATAGCTGGATTCAGACCTCTAATAATTTATTTGAGATATTTGCTTCTATATTTGTAATTGGAATTCATCTTATTTTCTCTTGTGTGCTGTCTTTACATACTTTATACTATGAATTCGGGAACTTTAGTTTTTCTCTGTGGACTAGAAGTACTTAAAATAACATAGGAATTATACGATATGTGGATTTAGCTTAAACTCAGTAGAACCATCTGAACCTGCCACCAAATTTGGCTGTGGTTACTGGACTGTTCAAATCTTCTCTCTCTTTTTGGGTTGAATTAGGGTTTTTTTTTTAATTTTTTAATTTTTTTTTTAAATTCATTTGACAGATAGAGACCACAAGTAGGTAGAGAGACAGGCAGAGAGAGAGGAGGAAGCAGGCTCCCCACTGAGCAGAGAGCCCGATGCGGGGCTCGATCCCAGGACCCCGGGATCATGACCTGAGCCGAAGGCAGAGGCTTTAACCCACTGAGCCACCCAGGCGCCCCTAAATTTTTTAATTTTTTTATTAACATAATGTATTATTAGCCCCAGGGGTATAGGGCTGTGAATTGCTAGGTTTACATACTTCACAGCACTCACCATAGCACATACCCTCCCCAGTGTCCATTCAAATTAGGTATTTTTTTTTAAAAGATTTTGTTTATTTATTTGTCAGAGAGAGAGAGAGAGAGAGAGCAAGCACAGGCAGACAGAGTGGCAGGCAGAGGCAGAGGGAGAAGCAGGCTCCCTGCCGAGCAAGGAGCCCAATGCGGGACTCGATCCCAGGACACTGGGATCATGACCTGAGCCGAAGGCAGCTGCTTAACCAACTGAGCCACCCAGGCGTCCCTCAAATTAGGTATTTTATGTTTTGATAACAAGTTACCTGTTTCTCTCAGATTTCCAAATTTATTATGGTAAGTTTGTACAAGTTGCTCTAATATAAATCTTTAAGCTTTTCTGTGTCTGAATATTATATTTCATTATTAATACTGTGTATTTTCTATGCTTATTAGGTTTGCGAGGGATTTCCCTTTTTTTTTTTTTTAAAGATCTTATTTATTCATTTGACAGAGAGATCACAAGTAGGCAGAGAGGCAGGGAGAGAGAGGGGGTGAAGCAGGCTCCCTACTGAGCAGAGAGCACGATGCAGGACTTGATCCCAGGACCTTGAGATCATGACCTGAGCCAAAGGCAGAGGCTTTAACCCACTGAGCCACCCAGGCACCCTGGGATTTCCCTTTTTATTGAAGTCTTTTTAAAAAATAAAATGGTTATTTTGTATTATACAACATAGAACATGTAGCATATTACACTAAGTCAAGGATAAATACGATACATACATATGCTGTGATTCCATTTTGTAAAATAAAAGTCTGTGTATATGTGTAACTTTCATCTTAAGATGAAAGTTCATTTCCCTCTCATGTAAAAGAAGGCCAAAGGTGTGCAGCTTGGGACTGGTGTGTCAGCACCCTGCTATCATCAGGGACCCAGACTTATAATCATGCTCCAGATGGCTTCCATCCTTGTGAACCTTATTATTCACAATGACTGTGGAGCTCTACTGATCAGATTCATGTTTCTGGCCAGCAGCAAGTAGAAGGACAAAATGAAAGATCAGTTTGCCGATGATTCAGCCCCTTCTCTTAGCCTTCCCAGAACTTCCTGACCGTAACTTCGTAAACCATCTGCCAGAACTTAGGCATAGATCCACAGCAAGATGCTGGGAAGCACTAGGAATGCACCCTGAGTAGCTCTCCATCAGGGGTAAAAAAAAAAAAAAAAAAAAAAAAAAAAGGTCAAAGTTCTATTACCATGTGAGAGGACAAAAATGAATATTGAGTAGAACTGGGAGCTTCTGTTCTAGTGTCATGTATACTATCAAACGTTTCTGCTTTCGCTTGTACTTAAAATTTTCATATCTTTCATCTGAGTTCATTTTTCTTCCTAAATGTTACTGGCTGATTTTGGTACTCATCTTTTAAGTCCTGAGCTCAAGTAGTTTGTGGGGTTTTTGTCTTTTCTTTTTTAATTACAAGAAAACATTTAAGAGTATAAATTTGAAATCCTGTGTTCTGTTGCCTTGTTTGCTAGATCTTAACCCCTTACCTGTGGGGTAAATGTTCATGGAATTACCCAAAGATGCTGGACTGAAGAGCATTGGATTTTAGGGTTTATGTTCTTTGAACATATATTCCCTGAGCTGGGTGGTTATGTGACATATTAAATCTCTCTTCTTCTTTTTTTTTTTTTTTTAAGATTTTATTTATTTATTTCATAGAGAGAGAGACACAGTGAGAGAGGGAGCATAAGCAGGGGGAGTGAGAGAGGGAGAAGCAGCCTCCCGCCTAGCAGGGAGCCCGATGCAGGGCTCTATCCCAGGACCCTGGGATCATGACCTGAGCTGAAGGCAGACACTCAACGACTGAGCCACCCAGGCGTCCCTTAAGTCTCTCTTCTTAAGCACACAGTCTTTCATATCATAATTCACTTAACAAATTGCATGTTGCCAGATATTTAGTGGTCTCCAATTCAAGATTATAAGTATTGCTGTATCTGCCATCCTTATATATTTTTACCCACCTGTGTAATTATTTTCTATAAGATTAATTTCTAAGAATGGAATTGGGTGTAAAAAAATGTAAAATCTGATGCCTGTCAGAAGACAACATACTGATTTGTCTTCTGCTCTCTAAAAAATTTTCCAGAGAACATAAAATTGCTTTTCTCACACACTTTTGATGAGAGCAAAACCTGCTAAAGCTGATTTAGATAGCCATCTGTTAATATCAGCCGAAATTAAAATAGGTATAGCCACTGATGCAGCAAGTCCTCTTCTAGGAGTCTTACTGAATTGCCGTTTTTATGTACGTAAATATACAGTGTATGTGGTGAATCAGAAATACAACCTAAAGACATTAAGTGAAAAATCACTGTGAAGATACATACATATGCTGTGATTCCATTTTGTAAAATAAAAGTCTGTGTGTATGTGTAAGCCTCTTTTAGTACTCAAATGCAAAGTAAAACAATGAGAAGGATATCTAACAATGGCCAGTGGTTACTTGGGAGGAAGTAAAGAGAGACTGGGCCCAGCAGTGGGAGATTGTGGTACAGAGAAAGGTCCATGTTGATGTTGATATACTTTTGTATTAAATTTATCTTTTTCACTAAGGATGCGTTTTCATTTATTATTAAAGGAAACAAGATACTTACTAAAATTAGAGTGTGGGTACATAATCTGTAACTTTCAAGTTATAGATACTGTCATTTCATGATTTATTTATATTGCTTAGATTTTTATATGACTGCTTAATTCATATTACAGTGTCTCATCAGCAGCAGCAAGAAGCTATGTTCTTTCTCTCTTGCTCCTGTGCTAGGACATAGATTGGCTGCCACTATACCAGGTATCATAAAAAACCAACAAAATCCAATGGAAGAAGAAGCTCTACTTTCACAACATCCCCAACAACAACAACAACAACAACAACAAAAATCTTGCCAAACCACCCATCACCCTTCTCCTTCATACACATATACCTCTCTGTCAAAATTTTTCCTGTGTCCATTCTTAGACTGGTCCTTGACAAGGGGAATTAATACCATGATAGGCTTAATGAAGATGCTCACCACAGCAAGAAAGGTAGGTACCTAAGAAAAACCTAGGGTCTTTTAAAAAGCAAATTGGAGGTAATGGCTATTGAATAAGCAACCAACAAGTTCTGGTATTATGGTAAAAGAGATCCCTCCTCCCCCATGATAAGTACTTCCCCCTACCCCTTTTGATCTTTTAAAATTAATTACTCTAAAGTTTGGACCTCAACTCTTAAAGGTGCACTTCCTCCAGAAAGACTAGTTGTCATGCTTCAGCCACTGTGATTTGTGATTTTGGGCAATTCATATTAAAAGCATCTGTGTCTGTTAAGGGTCTAGGAATATTCCTTTTGCTCTGCATGTACCCACAGATTATCAAGTTCCATCGGGAATCTAATAGATTATCACACTTAGTTTTAAAGAGTATAAGATTTGATAAGTCAAAATAAACACATAATTTTAGGAATGTATCAATAGCTTGGACCCACAGCATTTTGATTCCCAAAAAAGGAATCATCCAAATGCAATAATTGCCCAGCTTTAGGGCTGAGTTCAGAGAGTGAGTTTAGACCAGCAGAACTAACACCATGGACAAGGATGGCCAAATATTCCTTTCTCCATTGTAGGTTGGACTTCCCATAGTCCAACTTGATGGAAAGCACAACTATACTTTAAATAAGGAGATCATTCTAATTTCTTCACTAGGGCCACCCATATAAGCCAAACTAGTGGGTCAAATTTCAGCTAAAAATTTTAATGATTTGCTGAAGACCAAGCATAGGCAAGTTTAAGAGTATAGAACCCCTGAGGTTTTCAGATGCAGAGGGAGTTTATACCAACTCACAGGTTATTCTTCATGGATATCACTGGGTACTTACAAGAAAGACAGATGATGGGGTGGTACAAAAGGCCTAAGTCCCTACCCACGTCCTCCACCCCTATGAAACAAAAGGTAACCATAGCAACAACAAAATCACACCTAGCTGTACTACTAAAGGTAACCAGGGCAACAACAAAATGCACACGTAGTTCAACTACTCTTAAGGTTTTCTCTTTATCTTTGGTGTTTGGCAGTTTAAATATAATGTACCTGAGTGTGGTGTTCTCTATAGCTATTTGGCTGGGTGTTAATTGAGGATCTTGATCAATGGAGTAATGTCTGTTGTCAGATTTAGAAGTCTTGCCTCTTATTTCTTGAAATATAACTTCAGCACATCTTTAGTCCTCTCTGGTTTTCCAGTGATACATACATTAGACTTATCGACAGTGTCCCACATTTCCTTTTTCTTCACTTCTGGGGTTTTTTTGGTTTTTCTTTGTTCTTCATGCTTCATGTATATTGACCTATGCTTTGATATTTATTCCAGTTTACTAATTCTGTCTTCTGTTGTGTTCATTCAGCCGTTAAACCCATTAGGTGAGTTCCTTATTTCAAATATTGTATTTTGTTATTTTCAGGATATTGTTTTGATTCATTTTATAGATCACAATTTTCCATTGAAATATTTAACTTTACATTTATTTTGTCTCCTGTTTTATATAGTACCCAGTTTTTTAAAGCCCTTGCCTGACAACTCTGGATCATCTCTATGTCTGCTTCTGTTGACTGTTTTATTTATAACTGGACACTTCTTATCATGTATGGTAACTTTTTTATTGCATCCTGGACATTATGAATGAGACTCCATATTATGTTATCTTCCTCTAACGAGTGCTGGCTTTTATCCTAGGTGCAGTTAAAATACCAACGGGTCTCTTTGTTCCTAGTGAACTTTTAGGTTTTGTTAGGTTGGATTTGCTACACTTTTGTCCTAACACATAGATCTTTACCCAAATGGCAATGACTTTATGGGATCTCAACCAAATGTCCTAGTTGATCATGTATTTTAAAAACAGTAACTTTTTTGAGGAAATGATAATGTTCTGTATCTGATACCTATAAACTATAAACAATTAAATTTTCTATTTTGAAAGTGAACTTGAAGCATATATGACTGGTGGTGGGGAAGCAACACTATTTAACGTCACCATTACTAAGTTATACATAAGTTATACTTTCTCTGTGGTTCTGGGTGGAACAATGCCCAACTCTGTATTTTCTTTTCCAGACATGCAACAATAAAAAAGAAGATATAGTCTTAGAAAATCTCAGGATTGAAGGGAAATGGAAGTTTATTAAAAACAAAAACATGTACTCATCTATTGTGTTAATCCTCCATTATGTCTTTGTTCACAATGAGGTGAACCAAGTTGAACATGAACAAGAATGTAAGTGAAGCTCTATGGTTGAATCAAAAGTAACAGTTGCATAAGAATAAAATAACACTTGACTTTAATGAGCATCTCATGTGAAAATAAAACTCAATCTGAGTTCTGAAGTTAAAGCTTTAAAATCAAAACTAGGGGCACCTGGGTGGCTCAGTGGGTTAAGTCTCTGCCTTCAGCTCAGGTCATGATCCCAGGGTCCTGGGATCAAGCCCTGCATCAGGGTTCCTGCTCAGCAGAGAGCCTACTTCTCCCTGTTGCACTGTCTGCCTCTCTGCCTACTTGTGATCTCTGTCAAATAAATAAATAAAATCTTTTTTAAAAAAATCAAAACTAAACATGTATTGATTAAGAGATTGGCACCTGAAGCTATAGGGGCTGAAGATGTTCAAAAGTCCAAGCATTTCTTAGATCCATGACTGAAAACATGCCCCTGGTCTTTGCTACAGGACAGGTCCTGGATTATCCCCATTATTATTCTCCACCCCAAGCCTGACTTTAGTGAAAGACCATGAGAATATAAAACTGGGCCCTCACTAGGATGGCAACACATACATACAAGGAGTAATCAACTAAGAGCATGGGAATTAGAGCTCCAGGTTTTCCAGAAATATCTTGGGAAAAATTAAATATCTTGATTTCCTCTTTCCTGCTTTATTTTGATACTTCTGAAGAGTGCATTTCTAAAGCTTACTATCAATTTTGTTTCCCCAAGGAATCAGAGCCACTTAGGTAAATCTGATAAATGATGCTAAAAAAAAAATTACAACAAAAAAAGGAAAATACGTGCTCTGTCTAGAACTAAAATTCCTTTTACCTTATAGGTCTTACAAGTCTTGGCAATTATTCTTGAAGTTCAAGATAGCCAGCGATTACTTAATTTGGGAAATAACATGAAGAAGAATGATACCGATTTTTCACTTACTAGCAACTGTCTATTTCAGTTGGGTAAGTACATATTTCATATCTTAATCATGTTGGACATCGCTTGATGAATGGGATATGTGAGACTTGCTCCTAATATATGTTAAGTGACATAAGGTTGAAATCCATCAGAAGCTTTCACCAAGTGCTTCTTTGTATGAGAATCTGATTTGGCCCTTGGCATTCAAAAGTTATAAGCTATTGCAGGCAACCTGCTTAGAATATTAAGTAAATGTTGATCATATGCAGAGTTGAGTAAAGAAGAAGTTAAGCATTTAATTTAATATGTAGAATAAAGAAAATATTTGTTTTTTGGTAGTGTCAGTCTCAGCTACTATTAATTGACGGCCGGCCGCACTCCAGACAGCAGACAATGAGTTATAATGAAAACAAGGACCAGGAAATGCTGTGTCCTATGTAGCACATAAAACATTACTTAATTAATATTTGTTAAATTGGTAGCGACTCGCTTGCCTTTTCCTACACATTATCTCATTTTATCTCCAGAATTTCCCTGAAAGGTATTTTTTATGCCTGTTTCTTAAATGATGAAATTGAGGCTTAAAGCAGTTAATGGACTTCCTTGGCCCAGGTCCCAAAGCCATGCATGGGCTGGTCATGTGGTGCTCTCCCTCCCTGTGCTGTGTTCACTCTTTCTTCTGGCTCAGCAGCATGTGGTCATTTGGGCTGAGCAAGGAGAAGGGAGCGTAAGTTGGAATCGGTAGGCAAGGTAGAAGTAGAGTGAGTGTCTGTAAAACTTGTGGGGAGTCCAGTAGTGGGAACCACAGGAAGATGGCTGAGCATGGCAGCCGTGTGCAGAGGATGCCACAAGGGGAAGAGGTGGAGGCAGAAAGGGGGCTCCCTGAAGAAGCCTGGATGTGAGATGTAGAGTATGATACCCTAGTGGACGGTGAGAAATCTCTGTATGGTCATCAGCCTGTTCCTGGCTCACAGCTCCTGAAACTCTTGGAATTTCCTGCACGAAGGGTGCCAGAGGTGTCTCTTATTATATTACCGAGGTGACTTTTGAAAAGCCCTTAGGTAACCTAAGGATGGGGGCTGGTTACCAGGGGAGCCACATGATTTGAGGGTTGAAACTTTCAGTCACTGCCCCCCCGCAACCTCCGAAGCGGGCAGAGGGACTAGGAGTTGAATCAGTCACCAATGCCGACGATTTAATCATTCATACCTATGTAATGAAGCCTCCATAAAAAGCCAGCAGACCTGGGTTCGGAGAACTTCCAGGGTGGTGACCATGTGGAGGTTCTGGGAGAGGGACACCCCTGGAGAGAGGGCATTTCACGCCCACTCCCCACACCTTGCCCTCTGCATCTCTTCTGTCTGGCCGTCCCTGAGTTACATCTGTTTATACTAAACTAGTAATCTGGAAAATATTTCTCTAGAGTTCTGTGATCACTCTAGCAAAGTCATCAAACTGGAGGGGCTCTTGGGAGCCTCTAGTTAATAGGCAGTCAGAAATATAGATTATAGTCTGAGCGTGCAGCTGGTGTCTGAAGGGGGTTTGGTGGGGCAGTCTTATAAGACTCAGCTCCTAACCTGCGGAATCTGATGCCATCTCCAGGTAGATGGTGTCAGAACTGAGCTGAATTGTAGGACCCCCTGGTGGTATCAAGAGAATTGCTTGCTGGTATGGGAACCCCCCCCCCCAACACACACACTGGTATCAGAACCTATTTAGAGAAAAAGCTAAATCTTCTAAGGTGTCTGGGGGAGACAGCCTTGATGCAGAAAGTGGGCATCCTGAGAACTTGCTGTGAGACTGTGTGAAAGAAAGTTATCAAGCCACAGTTATGAGGGGGAAATGCAGCTCTTGCAGACACGTGTGGTTACTTTAATTTCACAGCTGCTCCTTGGTGAGCCGAGCCCCAAATCTTGCCCAAGTCATCCTTCCTTTACCTTCATAATAATAAAATGTGATGTCCTCAGTTAGAGTCTATATTCTTAAAGGTGCCCACTATTCCCTCTTTACTCTTTAAACTGCCTGTCTCTCCCCTTTACCACCCCAGGCTCAGTGAATCCCATGGGCCAGCTCCACCTACATGCAGGCCCAAAACCTCAATTCCATAGGGAACAAAAATTAGACCAGCGTGGAATAATTTTGTATTGGTATTGGTGTGTTGGTGGATTTCTTCGGGCTCATCCTTGTTCTGTAGTAACTTCCTCAACCTGGCTTATAACTATACGACTACCGTACCTGCTGGAATCAATCAGCCTTCCAAACCAAAACACGTTCGTCTTTATCCAAATGTAATTTATCTGAAATGCCATGTTGGTGTGAGCATTATGCATTACTACACAGGCTTCTATTTTCTTCTTAAATAATGAAACACCCTAATGGAAAATATTCCCTCTAAATAAATTTTAATGAGCACTTATTTGCCCAAATTGTTCTTTCTCTGAATGGCAGAAATTTAATATGAACTTGAATTATCGGGGGCTTTTTGTTTTAATGGGCGTTGGGAATAAATCATGCGAAGATGACTTATTTTCCTGTATCTTCTAAGCTGCAAGTGCTGCCGTAACAGCTTCCTCTCAAATGCAGAGTGAGTATCCATATCTTACCTTGCATCTCTACAGGATAATGTCACATCAGAAATCATGTCAAGGTGTAAGATATTACTGGAGATCGAAGTGAATGAGTAAGAAACCTAATTGCTATAGAAGGGGACATATCCCAGACTTTGCTGCTACCAAAAAAAAAAAAAAAGGCGTCTGCTACATTTTTAATTCCCTGCACTGAATGGTTTTTCTGAGGAAAGAAAGCAGGGGGGACATACGAGCCTGTATCCTGGCAGGCTGCAGAGCTTGGGCCTCATCGTGCTCACCAAGAATCAGAGCAAGGCCAGATGTAGAACTTGGAGAAATGCCTTCCAAAAAAGCGCTCCAGCCTCAGCAAGAATTATGAGTCAGTGGAGTAGGGAGCCAGATTTGAGGGTGCCCCAATAGACTCCAGAATGCACACCGTTAATTGCTTCTCTAGACTTTCTCTCCATCTGAAATACTGCCAAGGGGAGCCAGTGCCATTTCTGAGTCATTTTTTATAATGGAAATGACATTGAGAGGGGTCATTTAGTTCAGTTTAAATTTTTGTATTGCATACCTTCTAGAAGCTTCATAGTATGAAAAACCAATCACAAAAGGGAGTTTCCATTTTCAAGGAGCTCTGCACTAGGATGGGGAACTCATAGCTAAGTCAAAAACACCTTCAGTGAATGTCAGTTTACTTTTTTTAAAACCAGGAAAGTGCAAGCTCAGTAAGCACCTCCGGGGGGCAGAAGGGCAGCAAAGCTGGGAGACTTCTGGGCCTGGCTAGAGAGCAGGGCTCCAGATGCTGATGGATGCACTACCCCTAGCTGAGCGGCCTGGACAAGGTCAATGAAAACCCTAAAAACTGCTTCCTTATCAGAAAACAAGGGGAAGAACACCCATCTTGTAAAGCAGTTGTGAGACGCACACAGATAGTAGACATTCAAGGAATGTTCTCTTGAGCAATCTCCTGCCTCCTCTGGCCCTCACTGCATATGACCCCTTACCCCCCAGCCCCAATCTGCCTAGCAGTTTCGTCCAGGAACAGCTCTATTCACATCTATACAATTGAATAGAATGTGACATCCTCAAAGAAGATTCGGGAAGTGGAATTATTTACTCTGTGTGTAGAGAAGGTAGAAAAAATCTTAAATGTGATTATTTTATAATCAATAATGGTAATATGCTTTTTCATAATTTAGATATCCCAATAATTATTCCTATTAAAAAGCATAAAAAGAAAATTTATAAGGAGCATGTGGGTGGCTCAGTCCGCTAAGTGTCTGACTCTTGGTTTCAGCTTAGGTTGTGATCTCAGGTTCTTGAGATCCAGCCCCATGTCAGGCTCTGCACTCAGCCATGAGTCTGCTCAATTCTTTCCCTTTCCTCTCCCTCCCGCTCTACTTCTCCCCGCACCCACCTCCCTGCTTGCCCTCTCTCTCTCTCTCTCTTAAAAAAAAATTATAGGGGCGCCTGGGTGGCTCGTGGGTTAAGCCTCTGCCTTTGGCTCAGGTCATGATCTCAGGATCCTGGGATCGAGTCCCATATCGGGCTCTCTGCTCAGTGGGGAGCCTCCTTCCTCCTCTCTCTCTCTCTCTCTCTCTCTCTCTGCCTCTCTGCCTACTTGTGATCTCTGTCAAGTTAATAAATAAAAAAAAATCTTTAAAAAAAATTGTAAGACAGTTAAAGGTTACAAAGGACTTTATTTTATAATTTAACTCTCAGAACAATCTGGTGTTATTAGTGGGACAAGAAATTCTCAGTACCAGTTTTAAAGATGAGGAAAGTGAGGCTCTGAGGATCCCTGTGGCCCTGGTCTTGTGTCTGCACGGCCTTCTGTGCTTGTCTTACCTGCACAGAGACCTCCTACAAATACTGATTTGGGTTGTGGTGTTTACAATGTCTGTTCTCCTGTTCGGAGAGTGTGACACTCCTCACGCAGCCTGTTTTGGCCACCATTGAGTCCCCCAGCTTCTAGCACAGAACCTAGCCCAAGAAGGAATTCAGGGATTCAAATAAAAGGTTCGCAGAGCATTCTTGTGGCAGAGGGAGAACCATATATTAGTAAAGTAATGAAAATAAACAGGCTGTTTCGGGAAGCGGGGGCAGCTGACTGGCACCATGTGCTGACGAGGTGGAGAAGGACTGCTTCCCAGGGCTATGTCTCTCTGAGTGGGCATGGGGCTAGACGCTGCTTGCCAGGGGTGATGCCACCTCTCTAGGAAGCTGCTGAGTTCGTGTAGCAAGGGACTGAGTGGTCAGATGCCTCTGAAGGGCCGAGGCTGCTCAGGGACCCAGCCCTCTGGCTTCCTCAGTTCTGAAAGGGAGCCAGCCACCAGGCCGAGGGGAGCCTAGGGCCATACGTGGTTTCCACCTGCTCTGGAGCGCGGAGAGGAGGGAAGCAGCCAATATCTCCTTGTGGGCAAAGAGGAGTATTGTTGTGCATACTGTTTACTCGTATTTTACTCCCGAGTAGTAAAATACACACACACACACACACACACACACACACACTCTCTCTCTCTCTCTCTCTCTCTCTCTCTCTCTCTCTCTCTCTCTCGTTTGGGATCTATCAGACAGCAAGACCTTCCTGTAAGGAAGAATTCTGCTGCAGTGCTAGAGACGATCCGGTCTGAAGCTTCACTCATCTGACCTCACATTCTGGCTCTTTCATTTCTAATGAAAAGAATCGCTAAAGTGAGTGTATGATGCTCGCCTCCTCGCATGGTTCTGATGTTCCAAGGATTAAATGAGAGCGAGCAGGTGGAATGCCTGGCATCACGTGACCGGAAGTGGTGGGGACAGTTACTGCCCTTCTGTTCTGGGGGAGGGGATGGCAGTAACACCGTTGCTTTTCTCTGCACTCGCAGTCAGGACTCCTTGTGTCCACACCACACCCCGATGCGGTGGACAGCCTTGTTCCCCGTCTTGCAGGTGAGGAGTCTGGCTCCTGAAGGGGATGTGACTTGTCCAGAACCACGTGGTGTATAAATGACAGAATGTTTGATCATTCTAGAGCCATAGTGGCCTCGCTGAAGAGGGGCTTGGCTGTTCTTCTACTGAGGGAAAGAACAGTCAGAACCTCTGCAGGAACACTGCTGGAGAGAATCCTGACGTGAGCACATGGCTTCTGGGAAAAAGAAATTGGCAAGCCTCACTGTCAGCAGTCAGGAGGTGATCAACAGGAGGAAAGTACTCCAAGAAAGCATTGTTTTTTAATCTTCTTTGAATCTGAGCTGATTTCCCTAAACAAATGGAGAGCTAAATTCATATAATTATCTATGCATACACTCCTGTCGTCTTCCTTATTTGTAGACAATACGTTTTATTTTTTAAGTAAAGGAAAAATGGAGATGCCATGATTCATGTGTTAGCAGTTGGAAACATCTGCCCCCCCATCTCTCTTGCTGTTATCAGCACATGTTATGATGAATTTGGGAAGTAGGTCAACAAGAGTATCCATAAGAAAACTAGTAAAAGAAATGTTTACAGCTTTCTGGTGCTTGTTAGTGTGAAAAGATAATCATTTGCTTCCTGATTCTTAGGAGAAGGAAACAAAAGATCTCTCCCTCAGCAGAAGGGGGGAACTCTTTGCTCTAGACAATGTACCTGGTGAATGGGAACATTAACTTACAGGAGCAGACATGCATCACCATCACTGCCCCTTGTCCCCACATACACCACCGGGACAACCAACTCCTCCTCTCAAGGCCAGTCTAGGTTCTTATCCCTAAAGAGAGGGAAGCTAAGCCTCCCTTGGGCCTGCTGGGGTGGGCATTGGGGGTGGAGAGGACCAGGCGTGAGCTGGTGAGGTGGGCAGCATTCTACATTTCACATAACCGTGTCTGCCCACCACAAACTGAGCTGAGAATTCACATCTGTTCACGTGTGTGACGTTCGTTGTCCTCTTCCAACACACCCTCTCAAGCACCAGAGTGGTAAACACCCTTCTTCCAAACAGCCCTTTGACATCCTTCCAGCTGTATTTGTTCGGCAGGCCAGAGCAAGTTTGTGTATATTTTGAAAAATAAACCTATTAGAATACTCCATCCTGTGGCTCCTTAGGGAATCTAGCAGGAGTTAGAGTAGCTAATGGAGGCTTTCTATCCATGCAGACGTGGGACAGTGGGTCCAGCCTTAGCTAGATCATGAGGCCAGTGAGAGAGGACTTGTGTAAAACAATCCTGGCAGCCCAGGAGAAAGACTGGAAACACCACTGTCTACCCACAGGACTCAATGAGACGAAGGACAAAAATAAGTAGGTTCTAAAACAAATTGTACCGTGTAATCCCATTAAAACTGCAAACTAGATTTGTCACATTCATATATTTTGAAAAAAAATACCAGAAGGAAATATATAAAAATTCCAAAATTTGGGGCCTTTCTTTTCCGACTGTTAGGAATATAGGTGATTTTCATTTGTGTTTGTGATGCAGACCTATTTTTTTCTGAGATTTTCTCCGTTAAGCATGTGCTATTGTCATAGTAAGAAGAAAAAGCTACAGTTTAAAAAAATTGTGGATGATCCACTTCAGCCTGTGGTTGGAAGAGTATGACTAATGAGCCAAGTGAGTCCTACAGGAACAGAGTCATTCTCATAATCCAGTCAAGAAATGGGAAGAAGACATGAACAGACACTTCTCTAAAGAAGACATACAAATGGCTATCAGACACATGAAAAAATGCTAAACATCACTCAGTATCAGGGATGTACAAATCAAAATCACAATGAGATACCACATCACACCAGTAAAAATAGCTAAAATTCTAACAGCTCAGGAAACAACAAATGTTAGTAAGGATGCGGAGAAAGGGGAACCCTCCTACACTGTTGGTGGGAATGCAAGATGGTGCAGCCACTCTGGAAAACAGTATGGAAACAATAGAGCTACCCTATGACCCAGCAATCGCACTACTGGGTATTTATCCAAAGGATACAAACATAGTGATCCAGAGGGGCACGTGCACCTTAATGTTTATAGCAGCAATGTCCACAATAGCTGAACTATGGAAAGAGCCCAGATGTCCATCAACAGAGGAATGGATAAAGAAGCTGTTGCATGTGCATGCACACACATGCAGGTGCGTGCACACATACATGGTGGAATACTACTCAGCCATCAAAAAGAATGAACTCTTGCCATTTGCAGTAATGTGGAGAACTAGAGGGTATTATGCTAAGTTAAATAAGAGAAGGATATCATACGATCTCACTTATATGTAGAATTTAAGGAACAAAACATGAACGTAGGGGAAGGGAAGGAAAAATAAGACAAAATCAGAGAGGGAGACAAACCATAAGAAACTCAAAACTATAGGAAACAAACTGAGGGTTGCTGGAAGGGAGGTGGGTGGGGGTTGGGGTAATGGGGTGAAGGGTATTAAGGAAGGCACTGGATGTAATGAGCACTGGGTGTTATACGCAACTGATGAATCACTAAACTCTACCTCTGAAACTAATAATACACTATATGTTAAGTAACCGATTTAAAAAAAAAAAACAACAGTCACTCTCCAAGCCCTCCTATGCCCCTCAGATGGCTTCCCTGTGACCAAGAGAATTAAGCTTTAAAAGTGCATCATCAGACACTTAGTCATTAGGCCACTGAATCTACCTTTATAGAGAGTAGACTAATGTGGTTCTGAACAGGAAAGACACGGGCAGCTTTCTCTTTCCCCGAGTCTCAAGCAGGGCACCTGTCCTTTTGATCACTTCCATCCTCACGTGGAGATTCAGGGAGCAATAAGCTACACACCAAGGTCAATAGCAAGGGAATGGGGATTTGGTGAAATTGGCCGGTCAGACACGAACTGGTCTGATGCAAGGTGAAGCAAGCTCAGGGTAACTCTGCAGAAGAGGCAGATAAGGCTCCCACCCCAGCTCTGCCACCACCCAGGCTTTCGGGCAAGTTAGTTAGCCTCATGTGGCCTCATGTTCATCATCTGTGTAGGAGCCTTCTCTTTGGTCTCCAAGAAATCATTGTCGAAGTTTCACAGAACATTGACTTCTTCTCAGAACAGGACTGGAAAAAGTTGCAACTGAAAATCAGAACAAAAAACATCCTAGCTTGGGAAACATGCAATGGAAATAAAGTGTGTTTGCCTTTACTTCTGCTTTAAGTGAAAGAAAACCAAAACACCCCACCTTCACATAACACCCCGGATACAACTGTAGAATTGTACAATAGTCATTCAGTTACTATGATGTTTGAAAGCAAAGCCAGAATGCCAGAATCTTCTAAGCCTCCATTGTCCAGTATGGTAGCCACATGTGGCTTTGGCTGGTGGCTAGTCCCAACCGAGATGTGCTATCAGTATAAAATACACCCCAGATTTCAAAGATTCAGTGTGAAGGGAAGGTAACATAACTCATTCCTATTTTGCATTGATTCTGTGTTGACCTAATAATATTTTGGATGTAGTGAAATTAAATATGTTATTGAAAGTAATTACACCTGTTACTTTTTACTTTTAGTGTACCTCACTAAAAAAATTTAAAATTACTTACACAGTTGGCATTCTATTTCTACTAAGCAGTGCTGATCTAGAAGGTAGATTTTCTTTCTGGGGATAGGCTCTACCTGCATTTTCTTCCGGGTGCCATGTGACATGACAGTGGAACTGGGTAAAACATGTGCGCAGGGAAGATGCAAGGGCCGAAGATACTTATCCCACCCACCCCGGCCTTCACTGGCTTCTCGTAGCTTTGATGTGAACCGCTGGGTCTTTCTCCTTCCTCCCTTCCCTCCTTCCTCTTCTTTCTTGCTGTTTCCTCTTCTTGTAAATTCATCTGTGCCAAAGTGCCTGCTGTTCCTGAGCTCTAAGAGGGGTGAGGTGTCGGTCAGATAATTAGCTGCTGTTATACTTCACTCATCATTAGCAACTGATTTACTGGGAAAGCTTTACTCCAGGTAAAATCATTACCTGCCAGAATGATGTGACTTGCGGAGACGAGCTTTGCCTGCCCAGAATACTTCCTGTGTTCTTTAAGTAACATTGCTCTGGTTTTTCTTTGCAAAACTGCTGAACGTCTTTGGTCGTGTCAGTCGCGGTGCCCTATACTCTCCCCCTCCCCACTGGATATTCAGGATAATTCAGCTCCCTTTCCCAGGACTTGAGTCTTATGAGGAATGACACACCAGGGGAGTGTGGCTCAGCCATCCATAGATCACTGATCACTCCTGCTCCTGGGTTCTTAGAGCTACTTTGATACTGTGTCTGATTGATTTTCAGTTCTTCCTTCAATCTGATGAGCTACCCAATAGTCTTGAAATAACTTCCCTTTGCTTTTGAGCTGTGCAGAGTCATTTTCCAGTCTTTGAAGCCACAGTCCTCCTCTCTGTTGTTATCCTGATTCAGCAAAACGGGGAAATTATGTAAAAAGTATTTAAGAACCTTTATCCGTGGATATGAATACTACTGTCCCCAGGGATAGGTTGGAATAAAGAGATGAACTGGTTGAAATGCCTCCTGTTCTCTGGGTTGCTCCACTGATCATGGAGCTCAGTCCCACCAGTTCTTGCAGACCTCGCCTCCTTGCCAGGGGTGGGGCTAAGCTCTGGGAGGTGGGAGTTTAAAGGAATGGGATGGCCCAGCCTCCCCAACCTTTCACTTTGTAAACACTACTACAATGAGTTTTCACTGGAGCGGTCCCTTGTGAAACCGGTTTGATGTCGTGCCTAAAGCTACACATCTCTAGATTATCTTTAAAGTACTTGCTAAATTTTCACTGCCAGGAAGCAACTGTTTTCTCATGACATGAGTATGCAACTTCAACTATTTTTGTTATTCCGGCAGAATATTGGTAGTTTCTATCTGGTTCACTAAGCTAAGGGGGGAGGGCTTTCTTTCCTCCCAAAGGGTCCCCAGTTTTCCTCTTACTTGGTGGTTTTAAAGATATGGTCATGGACTCTTCTTAATTCTAATTGTTACTCAATATAAATTTTTGTAGTATTTTCTGATGGGAAGAGAAGAAATTTCATATAAGTTTTGCAGCCCTGAGCAGTGGATTTGCTGTTACTAAAACAGCATTACCTTGCATTTACCGAATAAGTTAACAAGAAATTGTTTCTTCCTGAGCTTGGCACCCATATGTTCTGTTTTGGTTAGAAAGGTTGGTGCCAGCCAGGGAAGAAGAACTCGGGTAAATATAACTCCCTTGATTTGTGTAACCAGAAGACTGAAACCATATTCATTTACACGGAATTGTTTACTGGTTGCATGCTGTTTCAAGTACTAAGCAAGGGTTTTGCATTTATTTTTTCATTTGTTTTTCACAACAGCCCTGAAAGTTAGACATCATTGTCCCGGTTTCAAAAAGAAGAAGGCTGAAAACCAAAATAATTCGGTGCTCTGACTACAGTTACCCAGCTAACAAGTGGCATATCAGGGTTTCAAAGCCCAGGAATATCTGATCTCAACCCACAGTTAATTCCGTTAGGTCTTTCTGTTTCTTTGGTATTATTTTTACCATTTAATAAAATTCATTTTAGTAAAAAAATAAAGCTCTTACGTTTAACCAAACATAACCTTATGTTAACCCTTCAATAACATGAAACAAGAGTTAAAGAGACAAACCCCTCCTCAAGGATAAGTACAGTAAACCAGCAAGTGGTATGTTAGGTACTACTTTTCAAAACTTACTCCAGTTCCCACTCATAAAAGTTGTCTGGCAGTAGGAAGCTATTGTCCTCTGGCGCAGGCGCTATAGACTTGATGTATTCTGCCAGGTCCTGCTGCCTGAGGTTTCTGGGTCCAGAGATGACCATTATAATCACATCTGGGCATTCTGTGACTTGTTGGTTGTTTTCCTCCCAGGAAGGGTCTGAACATACTTTACCTCTAGATTTGTGCTGCCTTGTTTCCCCCTGAACCTTACCAATTCTGCAGATTACCACCAACCCCCACGTTTCCAAACTTCTCATGACTAGATCCCATCCTTCTAAATAAGTATTTCAGCAACGGCATTACCTTATTATTCTTTGACTCTCCATCTAGGATGAACCACTTCTCAGGGAAGCAGCACTAACTCGTGACTTTAACCAAACAGCTAAGTGACATGAGATTCAAGATAAGGTTATATGGTTATTTCCTAAAAATGTTGTGGGTGGGTTTATCCTACTATTATGTGTGATTGTTTCCTAGTGGAGTCATGGGTGGGTCTATCCACTCCGAGGATGGGCATTTCTGGTTTCACCTGCTGCTCCAGCATCTCTCGGGTTGGCTTGTGATACTGCAACTGAGCCTGTCCCACAGAGATGGCAGTCCCTGGCCATGAGGTCCACTCTCAGTGCTGCAGTTCCTGGTTACAGGAGGGGAAAGAGACAGAATTCATTTCCTTCTCACAACTTTCACGTGGCTCCCTCCATCTTCAAGCCAACAATACCAGTTCTACCATTTACATCTTAAGTCTTCAGTGCTTACTGTGGAGGACAGGGGTGGAGAGGCGGAGGTGGGGGAAGGCTGAGTGAAAAACAGATTTCACAGAAAAATTTGTGTATGATCTAGAAGGAGAATTAGGGGAAGGTAAAAAAGCATAAAGGTTTGAGTCAACGAGTTTGATGAATGGTCTTCATCAGTGATATTCTCTCTTCTTCTGAACCTTTTATTTAAAAAAACTTTGGACAATAAAAAAATTCCTGAAAAACAAAACAAATATTATGCTATGCCCCATAGCATTTTCCATATATTTTTCCAATTCTGTGAATCTGATGAAAGTGAAATTGAAAGTTTTTAAAGGAAGCATGGATCACTGCTCCGAAATACCCAGCATAGACCAGCCGTAGTCCTGTAGCTGGACATTCCGTTTACAATCATTAAACAAAAATGTCCAAAAGCCAAGTGAATCAAGCCCCAAACATCTCTCAGTATAATTGGAAAATAACCATTTGACTGGCTTCTGAAAAGGAAGAACGTGGAAACCCTGTGTTTCCATGGAAAGAAAACTAAGATCATCCCATAGTGGAGGCCAACAGTGGGTAAGCATATGTTCTGAAAATTTTCCAAGCCAGATAACCCCTACTCGTTTCACTTCCTGGGTAGTAAGTGGAAGCGACTATCTGGATCCAGTCCGGCTCCTCAGATTTCTAGCTTTGTGACCTGGGGGAGGATGTTTTACTTCTCTCTCAATCAGTTCTATAGCTATAAAAATGGGCATAATTAATATTTGCCTCACAGGACTGTTGTAAGGATTGAGCAGAATAAGCGTGTAAATGAGCTGGTTTAGTCTCTGACACACTAGGCACTTAATGAATATTCCATTTGTTTTCTCTTAATTTGGGCTATTTTGAAAAGAACCCCGATTTTAACTAGCAATATCACTGGAGCCAGCTTGTGGGCTGAGAGGAGCACTGAGTTGAGCACTCCAAACAGACTTCCCGTCACATGCCCATCAAGTTTGCAAAGCCAGCAGCCATTCAGATGTGGAAAGTGGAGAGTTACTCCCAGGATTGTATGAGGAGTAGAATGTAAACTTGGTAAAACACCTGGCACTCTGTAGCACTGACACAGCTTGAGTGTGTCCTGTTGATGAGACTCTTGACAGCCACGGGGTCATGGGGACATTCTCCTAAATTGTGTACTGAAATCATCATTGTTTTAGCTCTCATGTTTAGATCTACAATCCACCTGAAACTGACTTTTGTTTTTTGGTATAAGAAAGAATTCCTGATAACTATTGGGCTTAAGGTCAAGCCAACAAGGTTCTAGACCAGTTCATTCTTCGTGGACTCTTTTTTTTTTTTTTTTTAGATTTTTATTTATTTATTTATTTGACAGACAGAGATCACAAGTAGGCAGAGAGACAGGCAGAGAGAGAGAGGAAGGGAAGCAGGCTCCCTGCTGAGCAGAGAGCCCGATGCGATGCGGGGCTTGATCCCAGGACCCTGGGATCATGACCTGAGCCGAAGGCAGCGGCTTTAACCCACTGAGCCACCCAGGCGCCCCTTCGTGGACTCTTCTTGATCCATGGGACACTGTCATCTCCTTGACCGCCCAAGATTACTGGGTTCCACTGCACTGTCTTCTGTCCTTCCTGCTGCCTGTGTCATTTCTCTTTCCTGCTCTTCAAGCCAGTCTCCTGTATGAACAGATACACGCAGCCGGGGAAAGAGATTGCTTCTCTGTCTTCTGAAGCCTGCATCCTTCAGAAAGGACCGTCTTGGAGACTCTCTGAAAGGCGAGAGCACAGTGGGAAGAACCACAGCACACCCTGCCCCTCTTCCAAATCTTTTGTTTGTATAAGCTTGGCAGGAAAGAATGTGGGATGAGACTAAGGCAGCAGAGACAGCTTGGATACTTCTGTGAGGATCTGGGACCTACCTCTAGTTGTTTGATCTATGATGCCTCTTTTCCCTCAGCTTTGGGTCCCATTTATCACTTCATAGGCAACCAGACAAGTTCTGCAGACCCGTCATCTCATCACACAAGGGCAGGCATTCAGGGAAGAAGGGGCAACACAAGGAGGGGTCCAAACATACATGGTGGGCACTTGGCAATTTTACCTGAGGCTTTACTTGTGTGCATACTTAGATAAAGGATGGGTGCTGGTGCCTCTTGCAGCACAGAGTTCCTGGTACCCAGGAGAACATCAGTGACGCAGACTGCAAGCTCTCTGCCACCTCCCACAATTAAAAAAAAAAAAAAAATTTTAAAACAAAAGTTGCCACAGCTGAGCAGCTGGCGATAACGTTCATTAAAAACAGCTAAAGCAGTCTGTGTGTTGTCAGAGAGCCACATGGCACCTGGAAAAATAGCATTCTGATATTTTAGGGGAAAAAAATAAAACAAAAGTTAAAAGGAAAAAGAAAAGAACTCTTCTATCTCAAAAGACACAGATTTTCCCAATTCTGAGAAAGTGAATTACAGCCAACTTACAAAGTCCTTTGAAATGAACAGGTTATATTAGCAGAGCTGATAGAGCCTTATCTGCAAGTGAGCAAGACCAGCCCCATCATGATGGAAAAGCAAAACAAAAAACTTCTAAAGCGTATTGTCGCCTGAGACAGAAAAATTAAGGTCTTTGCACAATATTGCCTCAGTATGAGCCCATCGTATATTTTCGTGAGAAATTTGGAAGTCAGATTTTCTTGTTTAGCAGAACACATAACATGGGGATCTCAGAGCTGTAGGGGATGGCCAGGATTTTTACTAAGAAGCAGGAAGAGTTTGGGGCTAAGAATAAGAATAAGAATGATCAAGATGTACAGAGAAAGAAAAGTGGGTCCTGGAGGTGGACAGAGAAAGAGATCTCAGGATCTTGCCAGTTTCTAATTCCAAACCTCTTGACATCCAGCTGCTTTCCATTCCATTCCATGCCATGAGGTATGTTTAAATTGACTTTATAGCCACATTTTTTTAACATCTTAATTTTATTTTATTTTTTTCATGTTCCAAGATTCATTGTTTATGCACCACACCCAGTGCTCCATGCAATACATGCCCTCCTTAATACCCACCATCAGGCTCACCCATCCCCACCTTCCTCCCCTCCATAACCCTGTTTGTTTCTCAGAATCCACAGTTTCTCATCTTTCATTTCCCCCTCCAATTTACCCCAATTTTCTTTTCCTTTACTTCTCCTAATGTCCTCCATGTTATTCCTTATGCTCCAGAAGTAAGAGAAACCATGTGATAATTGACTTTCTCTTCTTGACTTATTTCACTCAGCATAATCTCCTCTAGTCCCGTCCTGTTGATACAAAAGTTGGGTATTCATCCTTTCTGATGGCTGCATAATATTCCGTGGATAAGCTGGCTAGATTTGGGTTCTCTTACTTTGTACTGAGAATCCTAACAACTGCAATGAATGTTAGGACATGGCTGAATGAGTAGAGTGGCCATTCTCTAAATACGGGACACTACATCACCGACAAAGCTCACCCTATCCCAAGGGTACTGACTTGTTAAACAAAATTCCTGAACATCCAGATACACATCCAAGAAATACATCAGGCTGGATGTGTTTTGCCTGTGGAGAAAATGGAAGAGACCTGAGATGGGCTCTCAGAGAAGCCATGTTGTGTTTTTTAACTATTCCCTTGCACAGAGGACCACGCAACCTGAAGCCAGCAGAACAGCCCTCGTCTCAAATCCTCTGCTAAGAGGAGCCTAGATATTTCACATGCTCCCTTAGGAATTTATGCTCGTCCTAACTCAGAGTAGCAGCTAAAACTGTTTTTCCAAAACCACTTTTTCCAGTGTTCCAATGATGAGATGTTTTTAATACGTGAGTCACAGGGCCAAAGGGGCAATTAATTTTCATCTGGATTCATAAAGCCCTAAACAATGCTAACATCAAGCACCATATTGTTAATTCTGTGCAGTCTAAGTACATTTTTTAAGTCATATTTTTCTAATTATATGACCTTGAGCAAATTAAACTCTCTGGACCTCTGTATGCTTTTCTGTAAAACAGATTTAATATGCATTGTTTCACGTTTGTTGTGAATATTAAATTTACCAATACAGAGTGCTTAGCACAGTGCCTGGCACATGGTAGGTGCCAAACAATACAGACTTCTATTATAATTGCTAGAAGTTTCTGGCTGCCTCCATTGACCTGTTTCCAGAGGCTGATGAGCTCCCACTTACCTAAAAATATTTCAGATGCCACTCTAGCCATTAGAGATGCATCACTCTGGATTGTCAAGTCATCTCTCCTGTGATGCAGAAACTTCTAGTAAGAAATAGGAAATACTATCTAATGGTCATTCAAGCCTTTTCTAAAATAGTTTTCAAAGTATATCATTTCCGGGGCGCCTGGGTGGCTCAGTGGGTTAAGTCTCTGCCTTCAGCTCAGGTCATGATCTCAGGGTCCTGGGATCGAGCCCTGCATCGGGCTCTCTGCTCAGCGGGGAGCTGCTTCCTCCTCTCTCTCTCTGCCTGCCTCTCTGCCTACTTGTGATCTCTGTCTGTCAAATAAAATAAATAAAATCTTTTTTTTTTAAAGTACATCATTTCCCTCTAATATATTTTAATGAAAAGAAGGATGGGATTAACCAATAGACTTTTCAGAGAGGTACAGATTTACAGAATTGACATGGCAGTGAGCCGATCCCTAATTCTCCAGTACTCACCAAGCAGATGAGCTAGTCTCCTCAGAGATACGCAGAGCTCCAAAATCTTAAGAACAGGTGCCTCCATATTAGGTACATGGATTTTTTCTGCCATCTAGTGGTCAGCTTTTGAGGCCAACTGCCTTTTTGTGAGCAAAATAGGCGTTGTCCCACCCTGGATACCTGCACAAGAATCTCACTGGCTTCTCTGAGTTTTATTTTACATACCTCTTGTAGGTGGAATCATGATTTCACATGTGTACATATATGTCCAAACTCATCAAATCTTATCATTAAATATGTGCAGACTTTGTGTATCAATTATATTTTAATAAAGCCATTTAAAGCAGCAGCAACTCCCAGGCATCTTCTTCAACTTACACCTTCTCGGGACTGAGACCCTATGTGAGGTGGAAAGAAACACAAAGGCCTGGATCTGCAGGTAGGTTGGAGCCCCAGACTGCCTATTCGAAGACCATTCTCTTAGCCACCTCTTCTTTAGGTGTCCTCAGGCCTGTCACTTCTCTCCCCCAACCCCACCTCTCATGTGTCAGATGGGTCACACTGTCCAGTCCCCACCAGCTCTAATAGTTTGGTGTTCTAGTGTCTCTCTAATTGCAAATATTTGTTTAAAAATGTATCTGTTCTTCATTAATAAAACTAAATCGAGGAGAAAGTATAACATTTAGACAGTTAACTAATTTACCATTCCTTAGGACAACTCAGTGATAAAGTGGGTAAGTATAATGCTTCTGACAACATCTTTCTCTCGGGGAAGCTCTTTTTAATTGCTGTCTAAAGGTTGTTTAAATTACTGATTAATTTCCTCCAAAGGCCATAAGTAAAATGTAAAGAGCAATGAACAGGTGGCTTGTTTTTAATACTAGGATATTGATGGATGCTAGAACAGCTAATCACACCTATAATACACAATCATTTATTCATGTGTTGGATTTACTTAGACTTCTCCATTTGCCAAGACACAGCAGTGGCTTAATCCCTTCTGGTAGAACTACCATATATTTTTTAGCATTCTACCTGCTTCTAAAAACTTCATCATTATCTCATTCAATGATTAAAGGAGAGGAAATCTGAAAATAATCAACTATTTGAAGGTCCCACTGGCGTCCCATTGCTGCCATTGTTAAGTCCAAACCTACATTCTGCCATCAAAACATTCTTTGGGCCCTAGAAGGAACATTTGTTTATTACTTCCTCTGCATTCCCACCCCCCACCAGCTGCAGCACCCTGAACTTTATTTGGAAAAGTACTTGTTATGCCTTGAGTAGTCTTGACTTCACTTCCAAGGCCAGAGTGAATCTTTATTGACTTAGGCCACTCTAAATGACCCTTTTCCTGGCCACAGTTGTTGGCTCAGGGGTGGACACATGATCCAACCCAAGTCAATGCGATTTCCAGAGTGACTTCTGAGAAAGAGACTCTCTTCGACCCTTTTGGATCTAAGCAGGACATATATAGCCAAAGAAACTGCTAAAGCCATCTTGGAATGAAAGGGAAGAAACTGCTAAAAATTTGTAAGCCCCAATAAAGAGAAAGAAATCGAATTCTAGTCAGGTCACTGGAGTCCTGGACCAAGTCTCACCTGAAGCTAGTCTTTCCTTTGCCTTCAGTTAGCAAAGTACATTTATTATTTAAGGCAGTTTAAATTGGGTTTTCTGGCTTTTGAAGCAATAACAAGGACAACAGCAATAATAATAATTCATAACTCGTATCATCCCCTGCAGACTTTCCATACATTTTGCACTAGTCCTCATGGACTCTTTCCTTCCAATTTTACCAGACTGAAGGAGAATGAATATTCAGGCAGAAGGGACAGTGTGAGTGAAGGCCCAGAAGTGCTCATGGGGTTCTGGGAGTGCTGACTTGGTTGTTAAAGTTTGGGCCTGGTGTGAGGGAAAAGCTAGAGGAAAGTGTGACTCCCACGGAGACAGACCTGAATCACTTTCGGACTGACTGCTATTGCCATTAACTAGAAGAAGAAATGGGAGAAAGGAGACAAAATTCAGTTTGGAACAATTTGGATTTGAGAATTACCCAACTGAGCCTCAGAGGTTGTTGACTACCGTCTCAACATTGGTGTCTTCCATCACCAGGAACCTGGCAGGTCCTTGAGGGCATTGACTATGTGCCCTTCATCTTCCATCTGTCCCCCAGAAGGCCCCAAAGACTGTGTGCTCAATTAATGAAGAAATAAATGAAAGCTAGTTATCCAGAAATAACTACAGTTAAGTCCCAGTGTCTTCTGTGGGCCTGATGATCATGTTTATCAAAAGTTCCAGGAAGTTCTATGATGTCTGCCAATGGGAATGATAGGTTGTCAGTGTGAGAACTAGCACTAACGCTATACCTTGAAGTTGTAGGTGGAAGAAAGGGAGTAGGGCCTTCTAGGCTGGGAGAGGAGCTTGAGGCAGGTGTTTGGACATCCCTGCCTAATTTGACAATACTACTGTATTGTGTATATTATATCACTGTTTTCAAATCATTGGAGCATCAGAGTGACGCAATTGATAAGGGACCCCACCTCACCTGAAAACCCAAGACCCATCACAGTGACGAGAGAAGTAGAGAGTACCAGGAAGAGATTTTGTTCAGAGAAAGAGGTCAGAGAAAATTAAACAAACAAAAAAAAGGGTCCCTAACTGCAACTTTCTACCTCCTTTAGCTGAGTCGGGAGACCATTTGGTGTGTCTATTGAAATCAAGGAATAGGAAGTGAAGGCAGCTGGCGCTGATGTTGTGTGCCTCTTTTTCTGATTACATACAAGATGGAGAAAAAGGAGAGGGAACCCTGAACCGTTCTGATAAACAAATCCAGAAGCTAATTGCATTGTTTTGTTGCCTATATCTCTAAAGGAATCTCTTTCAGAGAAAAAAGTTACAAAGAAAATTTCTGTTTAAAAAGAGGAAGAGTCTAACTCCCGTAATTGTTTCCAATTTAAGAAAAAAAAAAATCTTCAAAAGGAAAGTGTTACTTCCAAGCTAGTTGTTCGATATGCATTTTAAAAAGAAAAATATGGCACAACCTAAAGCAGCTTTCTGTTAGCTGTTGGGGATTTGCATGAGAATGATCAAAGGGGTCCTTTCCCTCTGTCTGAGATATATAAACTCTTATCAGTCTCCTCTTAAAAGGCTCTCTGGGTGTAGGCATTTACTCCTCTATCATAACTGTTTACTCTTATAGGCAATAGAACTCTCATGGCTGGTTTTATGAATTTCTTAGCCGTCTGTAAGGAAGTACTTGAAACATTAGAAAATCCATTCAAATCTTATTTAACTGGCAGCAGGTGACTTGGAAATGATTTTGTGCTCCTTCTTGTTTTCTAAATCTTTGACGAGTGATGATGCTGACTGGCTTCATTACTTCCACAGGGAAACAGATCTGGGATCCAGGGGCCTATAAAAATAGAAGCACCCACCCATCACCCTTGTGCAATTTACATCCTCTGAGTTTTGGGTGACAAGATAGGGTTTATCCAAAGGAATAGTAAGATGGATGTGGTCTTGCATTCTAGTCTGGCAGTTCTGTGAATTACTCATGTTTTCGCATTTTAATATGAGCACTAGAGTAAAGCAGAGCTGGTGTGGAATGGTAGATCAGGCTTGGACTGGATGCCATGAAGTCTGGAGATGCAAATTCCAATTCATCTTGATTAAATGGTTTAACCTTTCTAAGCTTCTATTTAGCTTCTCTCTAAAATAGGATAGTTACATCCATTCTAAAGGAGTGCTGAGGTTTAAATGAGATAATATGTATCAGCTATCTCTTGTATGTGATATACAATGTTGGTTCTATGAATTGCGCTTCTTAGTGGGGGAGATCATGGGGGGGAGGTTGGGGTACTACCAGTAGTGGTATTGTTATAGGGCTTTAAATATTCAAACAATGGAAGAAAACATTTTTTAAATTTTTTTAAAGGTATTTTTTATTCATTTGACAGAGAGAGAGAGAGGTCACAAGTAGGCAGAGAGGCAGGCAGAGAGAGAGGAGGAAGCAGGCTCCCTGCTGAGCAGAGAGCCCGATGCTGGGCTCCATCCCAGGACCCTGGGATCACGACCTGAGCCAAAGGCAGAGGCTTTATTTAACCCACTGAGCCACCCAGGTGCCCCAGGAAGAAAACATTTAATCAGAATATTCCATTCCAAATTATCCATGATGATTGCAAAGGATTACAGTAGGAATAGTTAATATAAATAATATGAAATTGTCATTTTTAATGTGTGATATTTTTATTGTTTTAATTTTTATTTTATTAAAGCTGATAGATGCTCATTTTCAAATATTTAAATGATACAGTTGTATAAAGTGGGAAATGAAAGTCCCGTATCATTTTATACCTTTCTGCTCTGAGATACGTTAATGATCCTTTCAAATTTATCTGTGTGAAAACATAAAAATAGTGCTAGAACAAAATAATGGATTTTTCACTTAACAACAAGATTTGATATTGATGTGATGGTGGACCATTTTATCTCTAGGTCCTTACCTTTGAGGTGGAACCCCCTGGGAACTTTAGATTTTTTTTATTCAGTTTGTAAGCCAGTAGCAAATCAGGCTTTCAGATTGCTCTAACAGGGACTCTGAGTTGTCTGTTATTAAATAATGTCTAACAGTATCAGTATATTTCTGCTGGACTTCCGTAGTAATGACTTTTGTTGAGGGATAATTTTTAAAAAGTTAAAAGCAGAACATATATAAACATATGTTAAGGATGTGCCAATAGTTTAATTCAGTTTGTTAACAAATGAAGGAATCAATCAAATGATATGCCTGGATTAAAGCAGAATTCAAGGAACAGAAATTTAAAGAATCATTCAAAGGAATGCTGAAATGAATTTGCTAATAGATAAAAAACTGGTTACTGCTTTTTGGGACCATAACCTAAAACCTTTGGAGTTTAGATTTCTGATTAGACAGAAATCTATAGCTGAACATATAAAATCATAGTATCAATGCTCTCATCAAATAATAAAGAACAAAGTCAACACAGAATGCATTCTCTAATTGTTTAATTAAACTAAGGATCTG
The DNA here is from genome assembly GCF_002288905.1 of Enhydra lutris kenyoni. Taxonomy (NCBI): domain Eukaryota; kingdom Metazoa; phylum Chordata; class Mammalia; order Carnivora; family Mustelidae; genus Enhydra; species Enhydra lutris. The sequence goes on from NW_019154114.1 coordinate 12,490,430, forward strand.
TTTAATTAATCTAAGGATTGTTTAAGAATAATTAAACAATCCTTGGGTGAGATCTTTTAATGATGACCTAGTGTTACTTTAAAAAGGATATGTTGTCATCTTTTCCTTTATTTCTAAGTTTTGGATGTTAATTATGATTAATAATTATTTAAGCTTGTCCTTGGTTGTCATGGTCATGTGTCCCTGTTATCTTGAACTACAAAACCTTTTCATCTTCCATGTCTTTGATTTCCTTTTTATGTTCTTCATAATTTAAAAAAAAATCTTTTATAAAAAAACAAAACCTAGAATTTTTTTTTTACTTGCTGTTTTTATCTTATTGATACATAAAATAAAAATGGGAAGACAAGTTCCTTGTCACCAGCAAGGTCAGTTTTATCTCCCATTTCACCAAATGTAGTGATTAACTATTGAAACCCCTGTTCTCTTACTATTTTTTGCATGTTTCCCTGAATTTCAGGCTTAAAATAAATTCCTCCCATGCTCTGTCCTACCCCCAAGACCATCAAGGTATCTTTTATATGTGACAAGTGCACTGGGACACCTACCACCTGCCACCTACCACCAACATACCTTCTAGTAACTTGGAGTTCTTAAAGTCAAAGGATGTCTTTGTCCTCTGTTTTCTAAGTGACTGGCTTATATTAGGTGCTCCATAAGTAACACCTGAATCAAGGAATGACGTATGGACACTATTACAGTCAATGAAGCAAATATAAAATTAAAAATTAATTCAAAACATGCTTCATCTCTTCATAGTTTTCCTTCAATCATTCTACCAAACTTTCTTTGTCATTCATTTTAAACATCTTAAACTCTCCACCTTTTTATGTATTAATTAGTACTTTTGCCTTTCCTTGAGACTAATTGCTCTTGTCTAGGTGAAATATTGCAAAATAGTCAAGTTCTGAGTTTCCCAACTCAATGTTGAGCTTCGCTGTCCAAAACCAGCTTTACTGACTGTTAACAGAGGTTTAATTTTCCTGTATATAAATTGCTATATATCTAATAGCTATGAAACAGATATTTCCACTGTAGGAGCAAAAAACTTATAGCACATCATTCTTAATTTTTTAGAAAAGAACTGAATCAAAGAGCTCCTTATCATAAAGCAATTTCATGGCAAAACTAAAACTAGTTCTAGATACCCAAACTGGAGGGTGAAACATTAGATGCTACAGTGACAAGTTATCCTGCCCAGCCTATGTCCCTGTTCGTTTTTGATCCAAGATAATGGTAAATGGGAACAAGCAATGATAGACTTTGATTAGATAATACTTACTATGCCTATGAGGTGATCAAAGACCGATTATTAGGTGAGTATAGAGTAATACTTAAAATATGGGGCAATCTCTAGGTGCCTGAGTATCTCGGTCGGTTAAGCATCTGATTCCCAATTTGACTCAGGTCCTGATCTCAGGGATCCATACTCAGCAGAGAGTCTGCTTCTCTACCTCTCCCTCTGCCACTCCCCCTTGCTTGTGTGAATTCTCTCTTCCTCTCTTTCTCTCTCAAATAAATAAATCTTAAAAAACAAAATAACAAAACCACTGGGCAATCTCACATTGCCATAATGAGAACTGAAAGATGCTACAAAGTTGAAGAAGCATAAAGTCAGCCTTCCCTTATTAATGTTCATATCACTGGGCAGCTAACATTCTGAGTGCACAGCAACTGTCTGTTACTGCTACTGCTCTCTCTTTTTTACTCTGAAAGACCTTCTCTATATCCCAGTCTGCCAGATCTAATACACAAACTGACCCAGCAAGAAGGAGCACTATTTCTAGGATAAGTTGGAAAGATCAGAAATAGGGTCTCTTCTTCCCCTCTTTCAGAAAATGAATGGGAATCAGTAGAAAAATTGATTAGTAGAATATTGATTAAACCAGAAAGTTGTATTTTGAAAAGGCAATCAGATTAACAACTCAGTGGATACATTATCAAGGAAAAAGGAGAAAATGTGCAAATTACCGTTATCTGGAATGATAAAAGGACATTACTACAGATCTTACATATATACAAATAAAATTATGGAATATTATAAAGAACTTTATGCCCATAAATTTGAAAGTTTGGGTGAATTGGACAAATTTCCTGAAAGATAAAAATTTCCAAAATATACACAAGAACAGATAAGTGTGCCTGGGTGGCTTGGTTTAAGCATCTGCCTTCAGCTCAGGTCATGATCTCAGGATCCTGGTATTGAGCCCCACAAAGGGCTTCCTGCTAAATAGGGAATCTGCTTGTCCCTCTGCCCCTCCCCCTGCTCATGTGCATGCTCTCTCTCTCTCTCTCTCAAATAAATATATAAAATCTTTTTAAAAAGAAAAATAGAAGTTTTAATACCAAAATTAGGAATAAAGGAATTGACATTGTTTACTGAATTTTTCTTCCAGTTCAAATAAACTTTGATTCCCTGGTTAACCTAACAGATTTTTACAGCAAAAATAACACATTCATTTACAAAATCTTTAAAAAAGAGAGAAGTCTTTTCATAAATCATTTTGTCAGTGAAAAATTATACCACTAAAATCAAAGACAATACACACACACACACACACACACACACACACACACACTCTTTAACATCAGTATTTCTTAGGAACATATACACAAATTCCACCAGAAAATATTAGCAGACCAAATCCAGCAATGTGACTTAAAGTTGATTCAACTTTATGAAAACCAAATGATGTAGTTTACTTCATTAACCAAATAAATGGTTAAAGAGAATCTAACTATATAAGTAGATGCAGAAAAAAATCCAGAAAAATTCAACAGTTCTTCTTGCTAATACCTCTCAGCAGCATACCAATAGAAGAGAACATTTGTTAACCTATTAAAGAATGTATAATAACACTTTTCAACTAACATCATACTTAATGGTGAAAGACTGAATGATTTCTCAAGATCAGCAACAGGATGGAGATTTCTATTCTTATCTCTACTGTTCTTCAGTGTAACAAAAGTTTTAGTCATTGTATAAGACAATTCAAAGTAATAGAGGTCACAGTGATTAGAAAGGAACATAAACAATGAATTCTGTTATGCTGTTATTTATATAAATGATTTTATATAAATTTATATAAAATCATTTATATAAAATGAATTCTGTTATACTGTTATTTATATAAAAAAGTGAATTTTTTAAAAAAGAAAGGAATAAGGAAAACAGTCTTTACTCATGGATGACATAACTTTGTATGAAAATTTCTTAAGGAAATCTAAAGAAAAACTTATATAACCAATAAGTGAATTTAGCTAGGTTGCAGGGACAGGAACAATGTACAAAATTTACTTGTACTGGTTTGTATATGACAGGAACAATACATATTGAAATTAAAAAACAATACCCACTACAGTAATAGAAAAATAAGAAATTTAACAAAATATGTGCCACACTTAACTCTACAAAACATTGTAGAGAGAAATTTAAAATGGTATAATAAGTAGAGAGAGATAAAATTCTCATGGTTTGAAAGGCTCAATATTGGTATCAGTTTTACTTAAAAACATCTCTAGATCCAAATCAATTCCAGTCAAAAGCCTCGCAGGCATTTTTGTAGATACCATCAAGAAGTATCTACACTGTATACGTAGTGGGCTCTCTGTTCAGTGGAAATAGCCAATGTGGCTTTAAAAAAAGACTACATTTGAAAAAATTTCGGCCTGTGCTTGCTTCTAGGATTTTTATGGTCTCACGCTCAGGCTGCTAATCCATTTTGAATTTATTTTTGTGTATGGTGTAAAAATGTAGCCTAGTTTCATTCTTTTGCATGCTGCTGTCCAGTTTTCCCAACAGCATTTGTGAAGAGACTTTTTCCCACTGGATTTTTTTTTCTTGCTTTGTAGAAGATTAAATGACTTTAACTGGGTTTATTTCTGGATTTTCTGTTCTGTTCCATTGATTTATGTGTCTCTTTTTGTGCCAGTACCATACTGTTTTGATTACTAAAGCTTTGTAACATGACCTGACGTCGAGAATTGCGACGCCCCCAACTTTGCTTTTCTTTTTCAAGATTGCTTTGGCTCTTTGGGGTCATTTATGGCTCCCTAAAATTGTTAGGATGGTTTGTTTTACTTTTGTGAAAAATGCTGTTGGTATCTTAATAGGGATTGCATTAAATGTGTAGGTTGCTTTGGATAATACAGACAAAAAAGTGTATCTTTATAAGTGATTTCTAGAAACAGGACTGCAGTAAGGGCCATTTGCAATTTTTTTCTGTGTTTTGTCTATATTGTCCTATTTTTCCTACAGGGTTATTGACTGTTTCTCTATTTTTAGAAACTGTTTATTAAGCATATTAACTCTTCATATATAATTGCAATTATTTTTCTCATATAACATTTTACTCCTCTTAAGTTAAAAAACACGTAATCGGTTTAACAACATTTTGATTAACTGCATCTGGAATTCGAGTCACAGTTAGCAAAGGCTTCCACTACTAACAGGCATTAGATTTCACAATTCTTTCCATCATTTTGCTTTTTATATTTAGACCTCTAGCCCATTTGGGATTTCTCTTAGTATCACTATGATGTATGAACATAATTTTATTTTTGTCCTGATTGATATCCAATTAACCCAGCACCTCCTTTACAAAGATATCTTTTTCCATACTTAACTGAGATACCGCCTTTATCACATGCTAAATTTGCACATGCATCTGAGACTATATATTGTTTTTCTATTCAATTTGCCTATCTGTCCATTTCTTCATCGGTACCACATTACAGAAATGTTAATACATAATTGAATATATTCTAGATATTTTAATATTTTTCTAGAGAAGAATTTTTTTCTTTTTCATTTTTTGCTTTTCCTGATGCTAGAGGATGCCCCCAGATTTGATCTCATGGTGCCTTTCCAGCTTCCAAGCCAGCAATGGCAAGTCAAGTCTTCCTCTTATCACAATGTCTGACACTGACTCTTCTAAAAAGCCTTCTTTTCCCACATTTAAAGGATCTTTGTGATTACACTGGCTCTACTCTGATAAGCCAGGATAATCTCTTTATTTTTAAGTGAGCTGATTAACAAACTTAATTCCATTTGTACCATTAATTCTCCTTTGCCATTTAGTGTAACATTTCCAGATTGCAAGGACTGGGATGTGGTTATCTTTGTAGGGGCATTATTTTGACTACGGATGGGGGGTCTCTCTCTCTCTCTCACATACACACACACACACACACACATACACACACACACATTTTTCCTATCCAGGGATATAGAAAATCAGAGCTCCACCAGACACACCATCTTTTTATGCTTTGTGAGGATCTTCATTGGAATATCATCTCCAGGCAAATGGAACCACGTTGCTATATTTCAAGTTGTTTCATTTTTCAACTTTATTGCATAAAATATTCACTATTTTTTCTTAGTCTGGCTTTTTTTTTCTTACAGTGTCTTCTGAATAACAAATATTTTGTTTTAATTAAGTAAGTTATTTTTTAAACCCTTCATGGGTTTTTGTTGTTGTTGTTGCTATTGTTCTAATATGGGAATTCTTTGTCTATGCCAAGGTTGCAAAAATGTTTTGTTTTACTCTAGAAGTTGTAGGCAGAAACCTACACTTAGGTCTATGATCCATTTCAAGGTAATGTTTGTATGTGGCCTGGGGAAAGAATAAAAGTTAATTATTTTCCATATAACATCAATTGTTTTGGCATAATTTCTTGAAAAGGCACATTTTCTCTACTGTATTACCCTGGCCTCTTTGTTGAAAATCAACTCACCCTCTTATGTGTGAGTTTGTTTCTAGATATTTCTTCTAGTATCTGTATAAGTATTCTCATGCTAAGACCATATTTTGTTACTGTAGCTTTAGGATATACTTGAAATTTTGTAGTGTCATCATCAATATGCCCTAAAATAAAAATGGCAAGATGACAAAAGCTGTATGTAGTGTGCCACAGTGGATGTGCTGGGGTCTGTTCAGTGCTCATGGGTATTTCAGTTAAAAGAGCAACAGGAGGATAAGCCACAGCATAGTAATTGGAGGCATGGGGGTTGGGGGGTAAGCAGAGAATACAGCTGTGGGAAAGGAATAGAAGTTGAATGACTGAATGAATTTTATTTGGTAGATTTGGTGTTGCAGGTGATTTTGTTTTCTCAAAATCCTAATGCAAATTTAAGTTGTATAAAGGCCCCAAATATATTTTTGAATAATAAAACAAAGGAGTCTGTTGGTTTTCTAGGGCTGCCATAACAGAGTATCCCAGATGGAGTAACTTGGACAACAGAAACTTATTTCTTCCCAGTTCTGGAGCATAGAAGTCCAAGATCAAGGTGTCAGCAGGGTTGTTTTATTCTAAGAGTTATCTCCTCAATTTATAGATGGCCACCTTCTGCTTTTATCTTCACATGGTCTTCCTTCTGTGTGTGGCTGTGTCCTAATCTCCTGCTTTTATGAAGGTACCAGTCATATCCAAGTAGAGTCCACCCAAATGACCTTTAGTTCCTCTTCAAAGACCCTGTCTGCAAATACAATCACATTAAGGGGGGGCTGGGGTTAGGACTTCAATATGTGGATTTTAGGGGGACACAGCTCAGCCCAAAATACTGCTGCAGGAATGGGTCAATTTGGTGGATTTTGTATAACCTCCCAGGTAGAGATTCCAAGTGACAGGTGCGCCCAGTAATCACACTGTACCAGCCTGGTGGGTATGCCTGAAGGATGAAAGGAAATGCAGTTGAGAGAAAACGGATTCTAACTAACTAGTACACCCAGTAATCAAATTGTACCTCCCTGGTGGGTATGCCACAGGGTGAAAAGACAGTGCGGACAGATGACTATTTATCCTTCCTGGCACTACGTGTGCTGCAGAAGCTGCGGTACCTGTTGGCTCAGACTGCCAGAGGTAAGGCATTTCAGATGCAGGGCAGAGACTTCATGCATCTGGTCCACAGGATCATGGGAACTGGACCCAAACTTTCTCTGGTCCTTCACCATGAAGGGATGTAGACAGCCATCCATGAGCATCTGAGTTTCTGTCTAGAAGTGGATGGGGGGGGTAGATTAGAAGAAGTTCATGCTGCAATTCATGCCCTATGTCCCCTAGGACCCACCATGGATCCTTCATTCCTCCTGGCCTTTCTTTTGCTCCTGGCCCTATCAACACCTTGCAGTGCTTGTAATTGTAAAATTCAGCACCCTCAGACGTATTACTGCACATCGGACGTTGGTGAGTCTAGGGAGACACCAGAGAAGTCTCCGTCAAGGAGGTCTCACCCTCTGGGAGCTCTGGTGATCTGAGCAATGTCTCCATGAGACTTTGGATGGGGAAATCCTAAATCAGTGAACCCGTGGGCCTCTGACCCATATCTTCCTTTTCCCAGTCATACTGGCTGATATACTAGGACCAGGAAGAACACCAGGACAAAACGAGGTTTCAGAGTGAATGTCACTAAGGTAAACTCTGTACCTCCTTTCTTCTTACCTCCTTCCATCAAAATAAGCAAGACTGCCCAATCTTCTCTTGCTGAGTTGGGTGGTCTCTGGAGCCTTGCAGCTTCTATGAAAGCCTAAGGCCGTAGCTACTCTTTCTCTCCCATCACAGGTACTCAAGGCTCCCCGGGGCACCCCAAGAATCCGTGAGATCTACACACCCATCAATTGGGTGGACTGTGGTTATGGTTTGAGAACCTGCCAGCAGTCACTGTTACTTATTGCAGATGAGCGTCCCTGTCCGCATACAGCCCCTCGACCTTGCTGCCTCCCCCTGAAGAAACCTGCTGACTTCTGCAGCTAGCGCACCAAAGACCACAGGCCCCTTCTCCCTGGGGAAATGCTGGACCCTCATTCATGGCTGACTCGGGTTTCAGACCCTCTGGGCTAATTTCGCAGAGGACGCCAAACCTGCTGTGCTAACTCGGGCCACGCTCGCCCATCACTGCAGGCTTTCTGAGGTCAGGGACAGTGTTCTTCACAAGGTGCCATCTGGTCTATTTCTGGTACCAGCTCACCAGAGAGCAGAAGCTGGGTTTCGAGGCAGCGTACAGAGCAGGATGCGAATGTGAAGTGAGTAGCCACCTAAAGTGATTTTTCTCTGCAGCCCAGGCACTGCCATTGTCCCTTTTCCTGTTCTCAGATCTTTATCCCTTGCAGTCTCCCTTTCTGACTCCCTTTCTGGATGATTCCTGCTCCATCTTCCTTCCATGCCCTGGCCCAGCCTCTTCCGACCGTTTCCTTCCTGTCCTCGCCCCCATCCTTGTTTCCTTTAGCTTCTCCTTGTGCCCAGACCCTTGTTGTCCCTCTCTGTCCAGGATGGGGGGTATAGACAAGAGGTGGGCAGTCCGCTATCTCCCTGCACCCTTAGATTCAGCCCTGTCTCATCTGCCGGCGTGACTGTCCTCAACCTGACTTCAGAGAGTGTGTGTGGAAACAGAAGGACTGTGACCACAAAATATGGGAAGGAAACCATTCCCAGTACTCCATGTGTGTCCCCTCCATGACTGGGAATTGCGAATGGACCGCTATCCAGAAGAACTATCAATACCAAACCCCAACTCCAGTGGCTTCTCTACTCAGACCAAAATGACATAGTAGGGTTTTAGTATTGTTTCCTCACCTGGCTGATGTTAACAGAACGGAGTTCGTTTTCTACACCTCCTTCGAATTGTACACTTCTGTAAGTAGCATATGCATCAATAAAATTAACAAAAATAAAGCCCGAGTTTATAAACCCCACCCTAGTGACAAATACCCTTTATCTTCTCAGTTCTTCCATCACGTTCTCTTTCTTACTCCTTCAGAAACTTCATGCCAGACCCAAATCTTTCTCATTCTCCAGTTTCTGACATTTCCTCATCCTGTCAGAGCAAGAGCCTGGGGCCCAAACAAAGGGCTAGATCCAGACTCCTTTAACGTATCCTTAACCTTCCCCCAGATGATTTGCAGAGCCAAGAATCACAGGAGAAAGGATGTTCCTTGTTCCCTCAGAATCAAGACTCTCTTGCAAACATAAAAATCATTCCTTGTCATATTAAAGTTCTGAAAATAAAATGGAAAACTTTGAAACTTTTATAAGAACAGAAGGGAATATTTTTAGGACTTCAAATCATAAAAGGTACAAAATATGAAGGAAAATTGATAAATTCCACTACTTTAAAATAAAACATCTTCCCCTAAATAAAACAAAGTACCATAAACACTCTAAAAATAGAAGATGCAGACATACATTGATAATATGGAGGATTTACAGCTTTATGGTAAAAATTAGGTCTGAGCAGGGGAGCCTAGATGGCTCAGTCGGTTAAGCATCTGTGTTCTACTCAGGTCTTGATTCTGGGGTCTTGGGATCAGACCCTGAGTTGGCTCCCTGCTTACTGGGGTGTCTACTTGTCCCTCTCCCTCTGCCTGTCCCCTAGCTCATGCTCTCTCTCTCTTTCAAAGAAATAAAGTCTTTTAAAAAAATTAGGTCTGAACAATGAATGGGGGAATTGGTTGAAGTTTTCCTTTGAACATAATTTATTAATTACAAGTTACTCAGAGTCCTCCCAGAAAGAGTGTCTTCTCTGTTTTATTTTTTAATTTGATTATGTAATTTTATTTTACTTAATTGTTTTAAACTTTGGAACCATTTTGGATTTACAAAAATTTAAAAAAAAAGGTACCAAAATGGTACAAAGTATTCACATACACCTTTACCTGGTTTGCTCTAATGATGACATCTTATGCAACACTGGTACATTTGTTAATGCTAAGAAATTTTAATGTGAGTACAATAATATTAAGTAAATGACACTCATTCAGATTTCTACAACTTTTCCCCTTTTTTTCTGCCAGAATCTAATCCAGGATATTGCAGAAATTGCTCTGGTCTGTGACATCTTTTTTTTTTTTTAAGATTTATTTATTTGTTTCAGAGATAGAGCACAGAGGAAGGGGCAGAGGAAGTGGTATAGAGAATCTCAAGCCAACTCTGTGTGGAGCACAGAGCGTGATGGAGAGCTCAGTCTTAGGACCCTCAGTCTTAGACCCTTCAGTCTAGGACCTAAGCCAAAACCAAGAGTTGGATGCCCAACTGACTGTACCACCCAGATGTTCCTGGTCTGCGACAGCTTTTTTTTTTTTTTTTAAGATTTTATTAATTCACATGAGAGAGAGACAGAGATAGAGAGAGCATAAGCAGGGGGAGAGGCAGAGAGAGAGAAAGAAGCAGACTCCCCGGTGAGCTGGGAGCCCAGCATGGGGCTTGATCCCAGGACCTGGAGATCATGACTTGAGCCGGAGGCAGGCGCTTAACCATCTAAGCAACCCAGGTGCTCCTGTGACAACTTCTTAATTTAACCTCATTTTTGATGACCTGGCAATTTTACAGGGTACTGGTTTTCTGGAAACTATCCCTCAGTTTGGATTTGTCTGATGTATTTTCACGATTAGACTGGGGCTGTCAATATTGGAGAAGAATACCACAAAGAGAAGGTACTTTTCTAATTGATCTGTCTCACAGGTGTATAGCATTGACATTGTATCATTGGTAGTGCTTACAATGGTCAGTTGGTTAAGGTGTTGTCTGTCACCTTTCTCAACTAAAAAGGCACTATTTTCCCTTGGTATACTTGGTTGGCCATGTCCCCGTTGTTTCTCAGTTGGACGATGGAACTTAGAAAACCATGTCTGGGCTCCGGTTTACTCATTGCCACTGGGATGTCGCTGCTTCCAGGCCTTCTCAGTAGACAGAGCCAGGAAATAAATATACGCATCCTAATTTATGTATATCCACGTGGTTGTAACTATTACCCTATTTCAATGTATTTTAAAATAAACAAGAGTTTCATACTAATAACAACTGCAGAGTAATACAGGGCTCATTATAGCCCTCAACTCTTGAGTATTTGTATGTTTTTTTCCCTGACAATAGACTCTCATTTTATATTATTTATTTATTTGTCCAACCCTAGTTTACATGTAAAGTAGTTTCAGAATTGTTAACATTGTACAGGGGTACACCCTGTAAAGTAAGTTTATAAACTAGAGTACCAGGTTTATGGAGTATTTACTTAACCCACTCATTCAAACTCAGATGCACTTATTTTCTATCCTAAGACCCCCAAAGTTTCCCAAGCACACCTGGGTACATCCTGGGAGAGAAAGCCTTAAAAAAGAGATGGTGCAGGGCTGCCTGGGTGGCTCAGTGGATTAAGCCTCTGCCTTCAGCTTGGGTCATGATCTCGGGGTCTTGGGATCGAGTCCCACATCAGGCTCTCTGCTAGGCAGGGAGCCTGCGTCCTCCTCTCTCTCTCTCTCTCTTTCTCTCTCTCTCTACTTGTGATCTCTCTCTGTCAAATAAATAAAATCTTTAAAAAAAAAAAGGGAGAGAGAGAGATGGTGCTTGTGGCACAGACTTGGAAATCAGAGTGGGCTTGCCTGCAGTGTCAGGAATAAAGGCACTGCCTGATATTTATACATCTACATTCCCAACCTAATTTATCCAGACCCCCAATTTCAACCTTCCAATGAACAGGTCTTCCCATTTAAAACTCTCAGAAGAACATAGAACTCCTGGCAGAGAATCAAGAATCTAAGCAGACATAGTTGTGGTTAGTAGGCATAGAGGAGACTGCAGAATCCATGCACCAATGGTGTGTGATCTCACCTTCCCTGGAATCCAGCCATGACCTTGGAATCAGAAGAGAATTATGGAAAAAGAACACTGCAGAACAGATGGCATACCTGGCGCAGACTTAGGGATCCAAATGGATACAGGAATGTTTTGTGGCTGTAAGGCCACACACACACACACACACACACACAATTACAAACATGTTTATATGCAATTGTGTATATATAGGTAACATACGTGTCCTAGCTTTATGCTCTGAGAACCTAAATGAAATGAAATTTATCAGTTGCATAGGCAATAGTTTCTTACATAGGGCACAAAAAGCAAAAACTATAGAAGACAAACTGATAAATTGTGCCTCGTTAAAATTTAAAACTTTAATTCTTCAAAAGCTGTAATTCCAAAAAAAAAAAGAGAGAGAGAGAATAAGCCCCAGCAAAGGGAGTTAAATGCAAAACATATATATCTGAAAAACAGTCTATATCCAGAATATAATAAAAGGGGAAAAAATCTTTTACTATTCAAAAGGAAAAATAACTACAAATGAGCAAAATATCTGAATAGACACTGCATAAAACATGATACATGAATGGCCAAAAGTCCTTAAAAATACTTATTATTTGGAAAACGTAAATAGAACCTCTATAAAACCATTTCATATTCACTACAGTGGCTAAAATTGAAAAGACTGACAATACCAAGTGTTGGCAGGGATTTGAAGTAACTGGAAGTCTTCCAATTTGCTCTTGAGAGTACAAGATATTGCAACCAATTTAGAAAACATACAGTAATTTCTTATGAAGTTAATGACACAATTATCATATCAACAGATTACAGTCTTAGTATTTATATAAATTTCTTTAAAGATTTTATTTATTTATTCGACAGAGAAATCACAAGTAGGCAGAGAGGCAGGCAGAGAGAGAGGGGGAAGCAGGCTCCCCACTGAGCAGAGAGCCTGACGCAGGGCTCAATCCCAGGACCCTGAGATCACGACCTGAGCCGAAAGTAGAGGCTTCACCCTCTGGGCCACCCAGGTGCCTCATTATTTATATAAAAAATGAAAACATAACTTGTTTAGAAACAGACTTGTAATGAGTGTATATAAAGGCTTTATCCATAATGGCCAAGATCCTGGGGAATAAACATTTTCCATCAGTAATTGAATAATAAATTTTAGTTCATTCATACAATGTAATAGTAACCACCAAGAAAGGGAAAGAACTGCTATTATAGGCAACAACATGGATGAATTTTATAAGTGTTGTCCTGAGGGGAAGAAACCATTTGTCACAGATATTACTCTGTAGTATTCTATTTATATTAAATTCTAAAATATACAAAATTGATCTATAGTTAGAGATATTAGGTCGAGAGAGAGAGAGATTAGGTCAATGTTTGAAGCTGACATAAGAGAATGATTAGCTCCAAAGGGGTATGAGAGATTTGGAGTATTTAATGCTGTTTTTCTATATCTTGATTGAGGTATTATTACATAGTGTATTTACTCATAAAAATTCTTTAGACCATATGATTGAAATGTGCAGGTTGCACTGTGTATCCATATCCCTTAAAATTTTGATTAAATTGGTAGCCATCATTTTATTACTTCTTGTGATTCCATGAGTTCACTAGGTGGAGCTTCGCCTCCCATGTTACACAATCTGGGGGCTGTGATTAACTGCTGATGGAGATAGACTGGATCACCCATTTGCCACTGCCCATGAATTCGTATATTATTATAGGCTGGATTGTGTCCCCAAAATTCATATGTTGAATTCCTAATCCCCAATACCTCAGAATGTTCCTGGTGTAAGAGAGAAAGTCTTTATTCCAAAATTTTTTAAAAATCCAAGCAGGCACCATGCCCAGCACAGGGCTCAAACTCATGACCCTGGGATCAAGAGCCACACACTCTACCATTGAGCCACCCAGGCAACCCAGAGAGAGGGTCTTTAAAGGAGTGATTAAGGTAAAATGAGGTCATTAGGGTGGGCCCTAATCCAGTATGACTAGCATCCTTATAAAAAGATATTAGGACACTGACACACACAGAGGAAAGGACATGTAAAGACACAGGAGAAGACAGCCATCTACAAGCCTCAGAAGAAACCAGCAGTAGTCACAGCTTGATCTTGAACTTTTAGCCTCCATAGTTGTGAGAAAATTTGTGTTGTTTAAACCACCCAGTCTGTGGTACTTTGTTATGGTAGTCCTAGAAAACTAATACACAAACCTTTTAACTTCTGGTCATTTGTTTTTCCATAAAAACAATATGACCAGAACACTTCCTGTATTCCTTATATTGGGAGAATTTTTTCCTCACCTTTCTTTCAAAATCACCCTTGAGCTGTCATATCATATGGTAGCCACGCATTTTCACCTTGTTCCAATATACCAAGCCAAACCATTTAATAACTAATTTGGGTTTGTCTCTGTCCACCAGGAGGTCAAGAGTTGTAAGTGAAGAAAAAGGCTTGGTGCAAGTAGAGCTGATAGGGAAAAGGAGAGTTGAAGAGGCTCACCAAATAGAAAAAAAAAGGGCAAAAACAAAGAAAAGGGACAAGGGAAAGACAAGATAGAAAAAAGGAGAAGAATAAAATGAAGAGGAAGAGGGGGAAAGATACAGTGAAAGAGAGGAAGCACTAGTTCCTGAAAGAACAGCTGGTGGGGGGGGGGCATCTTGGTGGCTCATTGGGTTAAGCCTCTGCCTTCGGCTCAGGTCATGATCTCAGGGTCCTGGGATCGAGCCCCGCTTCGGACACTCTGCTCAGCGGGGAGCCTGCTTCCCCCTCCCTCTCTGCCTGCCTTTCTGCCTACTTGTGATCTCTCTCTGTCAAATAAATAAATAAAATCTTAAAAAAAAAAAAAAAAGAACAGCTGGTGGGTCACTCATGGTAGAATCACCTTCTGCCTAGTTGATATCAAAGATGCCTTCTTTCTTCTGGTAATACATTCCCATATTTCATGCTACATCTATTCAATTTTAATTTATTGTTCAGAACTGCTCATGAAGAGACAAGTCAAACTTGGAGGGTCAGCATACTGTGTTCCCTCTGTAGTTTGAGTGAATCCAGTCCTAGGCCTTCAGGATACCTTGGGAAAGGAAGCAGATCAGCCATGGATGGGCAGTCCTGGGAGCACAGTGTCCTAAGTTAATAAGGAGAAACAATGACTGTGTTTCTGGTCTGTTGGCCAAAATTAAGGGTTCCATGCAGGGGGTCAAAGAAGACAAAGGGTTGGTGTGTGTGAGCTCACCCTAGATGGAGTATTTTTGTCTGGAAAATACCCACTCATGAATGTAACCATGGTTTGTTTTTTTGTTTGTTTGTTTTTTTTCTTTCCTCAACAGATGTGCAGGTAAATTGAAATTTCTCCTCAGGAGACTTGATCATCTGCAGAGGAAAGAGGGAAAATGATATGGCACTGAGGACTATGTGTAGGTGGATGGCTGCACTGTTGATGTTTGACTGGGACCTGTCAGACCCAAACACATTCAGTCAGAGTAGGATGGAAAATCTTCTGTTTCCACGGGGAGATATGTATGGAGAGGAGTTGGTAGGGTTAACCTGGTAAATATGATTTCATAGAGTCGCGTTTTCCTGATGAAATGGCTCTAGAATAAAGGAATATTGATTGGTTGCAAAGAGTGTGCATGGCACCCCTCATATTTAGGTATAACATTTCACTTGTGTGTGTCTCCAGCCAAGTCTCAAAAAGACAGAAAGTGCAGTCCACTGCACCACCATGTCCACGATCCCATCCTTGACAGCACAGCAGGGAGAATTCTCACCCCTTAAGACCAGATGGTGAAATACCATAGCAAGGGACTCTGCCTTCTTAACAGATTCACCAACTTCTAAGTAAACAATCCAGTGGTATAATAGTGCCTAAGAGCAGACTCATCCAGTCATGGCCATGATATCCAGGAGGACACAGAAACCACCAGGAAGGTGGGAGCCAGGTAGGAGCCCGGAGGACAATGAAGAAGTTAGGCCAAGACTTTCATACAGTTCTTCTGTCTTTACTGATATTACATTACAATATTAACAGAATGGATAAATAATATTAGAGTCTTGTGACAAGTATCCCTTTAATCATCATGAGAAACATAAAGGTTAACTTAATGGTACCTGGACTCAAGGTACTTGAGTTAAAACCAAACTGCATTAATTTCTGGCTGTAGGACCTCAGAACAGCTCATTCAACAGCTCTTTTCCTCAGATTCCTCAACTGTGAAATATGAATAATTACGGAACTTCTCTTACGGACCACTGCCAAGATTAAATATTTAATACATGCTCCTATATCCTCACCCCACACTTCTCACCAGAGAGGCCATGATCATTAGGACATGACCTAATCTTCCGCACCTGCCCCCATCCTCTGCAAATTCCCAAGTCCAAGCAGATAATGTAGTGGCTAGACCTTACTTGCAGATTGGGGGCCTACAGCCATGCCTCTAATATACAACATATGTTCTTTTTCAGGCCATGATTTTAACCAATGCCTAGGCTTTTTTGCCTCAGGAGAAGGTCACAAATGGGTCAAGGATCAATTGCTTGTCCCCATGCCCTAATAGGGTCTCTCAGTGTCATCCATGAACTCATCCAATCTCCCTGCAAAGCAAGGGGGAGAAAGACCCATTGTATCCTGTGGTGAAGCTTAGAAGATATGAGTACAGTATGAATTCATGTTTATTTTAGTATATACTCAGATACACAGATGTGTGAGTTTTATAGACATGCTTATATACAAAGATTAGCATATATACATACATATACATACATATTGATATTATTTATAAAATTTGCTTGTTTATTTCCTGACTCTGTCTCCTGAGCAGACCTAGAAGCACTGACACCCTGTTACTCATGAGCACCCCTAGTGCCCAGATCTTGGTTTCTAAACACCACTGTGCAATAAAAGAAATCAGAACTCTTTGGAAAAGGACTGACTACAGAGCTGGGGCAGTTAAAATACAAGATGATCCCATGTGTGTTAAAAGGACACATGGCTCAATATGAAAGAACTCCCAATAGTCATAGCTGGAACAATTTTCCAAGCAAAATATGTAATAATTGGAATAATTAAAATATGGGAAAATTTTCCTAGCAAAATAAATATATAGTATTAAATTAGAACTCAAAGAATAAAATAAATACCTATCATTCTATTCCAGTATTAATAAAATATTGAATAAATAAATGGAGGAAAGGGGCAAATCTTCCTTACAGAAGATTTCTAAATAGCATGTATAGATATCAGCCTTCTAGGAGGCTTGGGAAATTAATTTCCTTTCTCTTAAGTATGAGGAGGACTTACCATGTCTCAGAGAATAGAATATGGCAATAGTGATTTTATAATAGAGAAACACTAAAGAAATCATCTTAACCAAGTGTTCAAAGATAATACCAGCAGAGATCATTTATAGCAGTATCATACACCCCTGATATGATGCAATGAAAAACATACTTCACCTCTGAGTATGTTTTAAAATATCCCTTTTCAAAGTGAAAGCTACTTAGATATATAACATAATGCATTGTATTTAAATTACAATTTCTTTATAAACCTCTGTCATATTAAATTTGTATGACTGAATCTGTAACCACTAACTTTAAAATAATGCAACAAAATTAAATGCTGACCATTATGGTTTTGTCCTCATTTTTGGTTGGATTTTGTCAACCGAAACCCACTAACACAATGCAAACAATCTCAGAATGTGACTACTGGCATATAGGGCTCTTGCCTTTAGGTCCTTCAGGGAGTTTGCTGAGAATGTACTCAGATTGGCTACCTCCCTATGAGATAGCCAACTGATTCTGTTAATGATGGAAGCTGGAGACGTCCCAGCCTTCATGATGTTTAGCACATGTATGTTGAAAAATAGTATACTTGGTAATTTCCAGATCTTGTTATAAGCACATATCAAACCTCTCTTTCACATACTCTTGAGTTCAGTTTTTGGTTTTGCAAGTTGAGGGGAATTTAGGAGTCCCTACAGCATTTGGTTGATGCCACCATTGCTTGTCAAGGAAGTGAGCTGGCAAACAAATGGAAGGGATCAGACCATTTGCACTAATTTAAATAAGTGATCTGTGTGTGACTTAGTTCATGCTCTTGACACCAAGTTTTTGTGTGCACATAACTATCCCTTGCTTCCACCTATGGTTCTGTATTTAGGTTTTAGGGATGCCTGATATTAAAGTTGAACATTTTTAGTGGATTTTCTCCTCAAGTTCAGCAGTTTGCCTTATAAAAGTTACTTCATGACCTTTACCCTGAATTTTTCCCCTAAGAGAAAACAGATAATAACAAGATAACCTCCCTAAGCCTATGGATTCATCTATGATGCAACACCAGACGATACCAATTCCAGCACCAGATTTCGAGGCTAGTTTGAAGGGTTATGAATGGTGACCTTCTAGGGCTGTGTTGCTGATTAGTTAGGTGCTCTCCTTTAAAGATCTTTACAAATAAAATAATCATCCATTAAGGAAAGGATTAAATAGGGGCTGAGGGGCCCCTCAGAGCCTGTTGTGGAATGAGGCATACAAGCCAGTACATTAGGTTATAAGTGACAGAAAACTAACTCAAAGTCACTTAAGCGTAAGAGGTGGGATTTTTGAGCTCATATTTGGGAAATACAGAACTGCCCCTGGCTTTGGGCCTGGCTTGCTGCAAAGACTCGGTACCTTTATGACTCTTGGTCTATCTCCACCTCACAGCTCTGCTTGACTCTTCTGGCATCCTTGCTCCCCTCTGCCAGCTCAGCAGCCTAACCAGAAATAACCAGATTTTTCTCTTCTTGGGCATCAAAATTTCCAAGGAGAACTCTCACTGGGTCACGCGCCCTTCACTGACCAGTCTGTATGGTCTGGGCCGGGGTACCCTAATTGACTGACTTGGCTCAAGCCTTCCACTCTGGTGTCCAGGGAAGGATGGTCATGACCAAAAGAGCCATGTGGGTGACAGAGAAGTTCCTGAAAGACAAAGAGAAGCAACACTTTCTTAATTCTCTTTTTAATAAGCGCCTTAGAGTTGGTTTCTCTTACCTTTAACCCAGACTCCTAACTACCAAAGTGAGTTGTAGGAAATAGTACGATGAGGCAGGAGACTGTTTTCTAGACAAAGGACTGTGACCCTACATATCACGTCACCCCATGGGTCCTGGTGCAGAGCTGTTGCTCACAGTTCTTGAGCGTCAAGCTGTACCGCCAGAGAAACATATCAAATTGAAGAATAATGAGTGATGTTTTACCTGCCAGAGAAGAAGAAAATGGGCTTGAATTGGTCCCTGGCTGTAGCTGGGGTGTATAATTGAAACACTCCTCTGCCCTAAAGAGAGTCATGTAACCTGGAGCCAGTGGGTCAGTCCAGGTTTAAAATAGTCCACTAATATTGGCCTAGGTGTTGTCACAGCGCCCCCTGAATAACTAATTAATGGTCATACTTACCCAAGGTAGCACAGCTAAAACTGTTTCCCTGATCCAGTAATGAGAAGATTCCAACATGTGTGTTGCAGGGTCAAGAGAACAGTAACTTCATGTGAATCCATAAAGCCCCAACATGCTAACACCATATTGCTCATGGCATGTAGTATGAGTAGGTGAAAAGATAGAGTCCTGAGCATTTTTCTAATTGTAGGACCTCGAACACAGTACTTGAATCTTCTGGGCATCGGTGCACTTCTTAGTAAAGAATGTTTCATAGCCATCACTCCATGATGATCTTAATGTGAAGATTCAATTTGCCTATGTAAAGTGGTTAGTACAGTGCCTAGCACATAGTAAGTGCTAAACAAGTGTCAGCTCTTATTATTTCTTAAAGTATAAGGCTGCCTCCACCAACCTAATTTATTTTTTTTAAGATTTTATTTATTTGACAGATAGAGATCACAAGTAGGCAGAGAGGGAGGCAGAGAGAAAGAGAGGAGGAAGCCGGCTCCCTGCTGAGCAGAGAGCCCGATGTGGGGCTTGATTCCAGGACCCTGAGATCATGACCTGAGCTGAAGGCAGAGGCTTAACCCATTGAGCCACTGAGGCGCCCCCACCAACCTAATTTAAGAGGCAGATGGACTCTTCCGTTACCCAAAAAATGTTCTACACACCACTCTGGCCGTTCATCACTTTGGGTTAACAAATGATCTCTGTGGCAGTGCAAAAAAATTCTAGTAGGAAACATAAAATACCACATGAAAGATTTTCATAAATAGTTTTCGAAGTATTTCTTTCCTCCTAATGGGTGTTAATGAAGAGAAGGGTGAGAGGAGCCACCAGACTCTTTAGAGAGGTAGTGGTTTGGATTTGTGACACGGGAATGGGATGGGCTGTATTATTAGTGGTGGGCTGAAAAGAAAATGTTTTAGATGGAAAATTTTCTGATACCACAATGATCTCTAATTCCCACTATTCACCAGGCAGATGATCTGGTCTCAAAAAACTCTCTCAAATTCCCATAATCTCTGGAGCAGGTGTCTACATATCAAAAACATGGATTTTTCTGCCATCTACTGGTCGTTTTTGAGAAGAACAACAATCTTTATGTGAGCAAAAATGGGGTCTTTGATGCCTCTCTTCTTTCTTGACCCACCTGGAGACTTGCCGAAAATCTCACTGGAATTGTGGGTTGGGGAACTAGGTTTAGTGAAATGGGTGATGGGGCTCTTAGGGTTAATGATGGTGGTGTATGGAGACATTGATGGGCATGTGTGGGGTCAGTGATCAGTGCCTGTAGGTTCAGTAGCAAATGACTGTGGATCAGTGAATGGGGCTGAGGGCTGAGTCATTGAAAGGCTGTGGAACCAGAAAAGGATTTTTTTTTTTTTTCTGGAGTTAGCCATGGAGTCTCTAGAAATAATGTCTAGAATTGGAGATTGAAATATCTGAGACGTGGAATCTATTTTGTCTGTGGTACACAGTGTGTAGGATAAATGATGTTTAGACAGGGGGGGGTCTATGATGTGGAATCTGGAGGCCCAGAAATATGGAAACTCATGTTAGTTGAATGATTTAAAAAATGTTTGAAAATTGAGTGTATATTAGGTAAGCTTGTTGAATTGATGTGAATTTCTTGGCTATGTATGCAAGTATCCTAGTTCTTAGGAAATGCATGTATTCAGGGGTGAAATAGCTTGATGTCTACAATCTATCTTCAATGTGGTTTTAAAATAAAATGTGCATGTAATTTTCAAAAAGATTAAAAACCATCAACAAGTAAGTTCCAAAGTATGTATGAACTATAAACATTCTCAAAAGACACAAAATTAACTTGAATGAATGGAAAGATACATTGTGTCTGAGGTTCTCCAAGACCAGATGCCCCACTCCATCCAAAGCAAAACAAAGCCTACAGAAAGGAATATATCCAGAGAAGCCTGGGTTCACACTCCAGCTGACATATCCTGAAACCTCCCTGAACCAAGAATCGTGAGGTTGGAAGAGGGAGAATGTTCTAGTTCCCATAGCACAAAACTTTTAACCTTTTATAAAAACACAAAGCAGACTATCTTTAGGACTCCGACATACCAAAGGCACAAAATATGAAGGCGATTATTCATCAATCTGTCTACTTTAAAATAAAGCATGTTTCCCAAAATAAAATCAAATACCACAAACACTGTAAGATGAAAACAGACCCAGGTTGAAATTGTATAGAATTTACAGAATAAATGAGGTCTGAACAGTGAATGCTTTAGGGAATCAATGGAATTCCTCCTTTTGACATAATTCGTCAACTTCAAACTTGCCCAGAGCCCTTCCACAACAGTGTCTTCTCTATTTTTTTTCTCATTTTTTAAATTTTAGAATAAATTTGGATTTGCAGAAAAGGTTCAAAGACAGTACCTAGAATTTTTTTCCTACTCTTCACCTAGCTCCTGTCCTAATGAGAACACCTTACGTCATGAGGGCACCTTCATCAGAACTGAAAAATCAACACAGGCACAACTATTAACTCAGTGACAGACTCTATCCAGATTTCATCAGTTTCCCCACTAAGTCGTTTTTCTTTGCCAGAATTTAATCCAGAATACCACAGCCCTCGGTCACTGTGTCTCCACAGTCCGATCCATGACACTTTCTCAGTCTTTCTTTGTTTTCCATTAACTTAGGAAACTTAAAAGAGTCTTCAACACCTATCTTGTACAGTGTCTCTTGATTATTGTTAGTCTCCCACCTTCTCATTATTAAACTGGGATTGTGGTTTTTATGGCGAGAACTACCACAAAAAAAGAAGTATCCTTCTCATCAAATCATATCAGGCGTCCATTATCTGCACATGATTATTTCTGGTGACATTAACCTTGATCACTTGGGTAACGTGGCTGCTACCAGGTCTTTCCACAATAGAGCCACTTCTTATGTTCCACTTTTCGTTTGGAAGTGAGTCACTAAATGCAGCCCACACACCTGGGGAGGGAAGGTAATTGGAATTAATTAAAATAGCTCTGTAAGGAGATTTGTCCCCTTCCTCCCATCTATTTATTAATTCAATTATCCATCAATATTATTATGGACTCGTGGATATTTATTTTGTTTGGGGGTTTATAATTCAGTCATAATATTACTTATGTATTTGCTCAAATTGTTCCAGTTTTGCCCATTGGGAGCAATTTCAGGTTGGCTTCTGCGCCCATTAGCAAAGCCCATATTTTTAAAATCCAAGAATGGTATTTAAAAACCAATATCTAGAGGAGTAATGTCATCAGAATGGCAGAGTCAGCAGCTCCAAGCTCTCCTCCCCTCATAGACACATCGCAACACAAGCGGAAAATGTCAGAACGAATTTTATCAGAACTCCGCAAAACAATCAACAGCTCTCAGCAACCGAGCAAATGCTGAATCCAGAAAAAAAAAAATGTGACTTCAAAACAGTAGAAAAGTTCTGTGGTGATCTTATTTGACTTTAGTCCACCTACCCCCAGCTATACGGGGGTTTCAAAGCACTAGCAACCCACATTGCCAGAGAGGTGCCCTCCTCCCTGAACCAGGAGGGATCAGAGTAGACCTTAGTAGCAAGCAAGCGTGTGTGTGTGTGTGTGTGTGTGTGTGTGTGTGTGTGGTGGGAACACCACACCTAATCTCTACTCTCTTAGCAAATTTCAAGTACCCAACACAGTATAGTCAACCATAGTCACCATGTTATACATTTGATCCCTAGAACTTGTTCATCTCATTGAAAGTTTGTACCCTTTAGCCCAGCTTTCCCATTTTCCCCACCCCTCACTGCCATATAGCTTTTAAGTAAGTAAATAAAAGTTACAGATAGACCAAAAGGACACAGGAGTCAATCTAAAGGAGCTCACAAGGCTAAAACTGGAGTGATTTGTCCAAAATATGTGTTGGTAATATAGGCTTCTACCCCAAAAAGAATAAAGTAAATATCTGTGACCATGTGGTTGGCAATAAAAGGTTGAATAAAGCCATAAGTGAAGAGAAAAGGCAAACCTCTCCTACAAAAGAACCCCAAATAACATATGTAGGAAACCCTGCAGAACTTCACGTCCTCTTCTTTGAGTGCAGGCTGCAATTAGGGACTCACTCACTTCCAAATAAAGTAGGAAATGGTAAAATTAGTGACTTTACAGTGAAGAAACCTGGCAGACACCTTCTTAACCAGGGGCGCAAGGTGAATATTATCAGGGATGATTCATACTGGTATCATGTATCACCTGATGGGACGCAGTGAGAAGGGCAGTCCATTTCTATGGTATGTTCTATTCAAAAACCAATAATCCAAACCTAACCAAGAGAAAACATCATACAAACCCACGATGAAGGACATTTTACAAAATAGCTGACTCAGTACACTTCAAAATTATCAAGATATGAAAAACTAGGAAAGATCGAAAGTTGTCACATATTGTAGAAGACTAGGGGCTCATGAAGATTCCTGGATCTGATCAAGGAAGCAAAAAAGGACATGGGTGGCAAGACCGCTTAAATGGGAA
Organism: Enhydra lutris kenyoni; assembly: GCF_002288905.1. Classification (NCBI taxonomy): domain Eukaryota; kingdom Metazoa; phylum Chordata; class Mammalia; order Carnivora; family Mustelidae; genus Enhydra; species Enhydra lutris. Next base: position 12,513,957 of record NW_019154114.1, read on the forward strand.
TCAGGTTTACAGTTTAGCACATAGTATCGTACCAGTGTTGATTTCATTGCTTCGACAGATGCACTGTGCTTATGTAAGATGTTAGGAGAAACTGGAGGAAAGGCATACAGGAAGTCTCCATCTTTTTTGGAGTTTCCAGCTTTTCTCTAAGTCTAAAATTATTCCAAACTAAAAGTTCATTCATTTATTTTTTTTAAGAAAGATTTCATTGGCCAGAGTCAACATAGCAAAAGATTTGAGAAACTAACTACAGTGTAGACTACTGAACAGATTTCACAGGTGGCCTCAGAGTAGCACACAAGTAAAACCATAATCTCACCGCAGAGGCTCTGAAAGCTAAATTCTGAGCTGAGTGACAGCCTGTAGCTTACTAAAATGGAAGATTTTAGGGGAACCTGGGTGGTTCACTGGGTTAAAGCCTCTGCCTTCGGCTCAGGTTGTGGTCTCAGGGTCCTGGGATGGAGCCCCGTATCGGGCTGTCTGCTCAGTGGGGAGCCTGCTTCCCCCTCTCCCTCTGCCTGCCTCTCTGTCTACTTGTGATCTCTCTCTCTGTCAAATAAATAAATAAAATCTTTAAAGAAAAATAAAAAACATTTTTTTAAATGGAAGATTTTAAAAGGAACCATGTCAGATAATACTCAGAATGTTCAAGATACAGTCTAAAGTAGCTGCATTCTTTCTTGTAGATCCATGGTTTGCCTTGTTACTGCTCCCAGCTAGAACTCTCCCCAGTGATTCCTGCCACTTGTCTTCAGTTTTAATTTCTTATGATGCAGAAAGACTCATGGGAACAAAAGTCATTGCCTGGAGGTGACCTTGGTGCATGCAGATGTCTACAGAGAAGAACACTCTGTTGTCTGCAAATAATCTCTTCCAGAGGCTCAGGGGACACTGGGGCAGGTGGAGAATGGGGTCTGGTTCACCAGTCCTGGGAGTGCAGTGTCCTGGGTGCCTCGTGGAGAATAATGTGCAGAGAGGGTCACCTCTTGTCCTGGGAAGATGAGTGGGGCCCACTTTTGAGGAACACATGCCAAGGGTTAGGGGTAGGAGTCTGGAGATTGATCAGTTTATCCTAGATGAGGACTTTCTCCCAAGATGCCCACTTTTAAATGTAAACACTGTTATCCTTAGAAGTCCTATAAATGAATTCAAATACCCCTTCAGTTGATCTCTTGTAACAAAAGGTAGGAGTATGGTATGGGAGTTTAGAGGTGTTTTAGTCAGCTCAAGCTCGTGTAATAAAATAGCATAGACTTGGGCAGTTAAGCAACAGACATTTCTTATAGTTCTGCAGGCTCAAAAGTCTAAAAATCAAGGTGATGACAGACTTGGTATCTGGTGAGAACCCACTTTCTGGTTTGCAGACCACTGCCTTCTTGCTGTATCCTCACATGGTGGAGAGAGAGAGAGAAAGCAAGCTCTCTGGTCTCTTCTCTGTAGGCCATTAGTCCCATCAGAGGACCTTCTCTCAGGACCCTTTAAACCTACTTACCTCCCAAAGGCCCATATCCAAATAGCATCTCGTTGGGAGCATTCGGGCTTCAACATATGAATTGTTGGGGGGCGGGCATAATTCAATCCATAGAAGGTATGCAGAATAACAGCCCCCCAAAGATGTTCAAGTCCTAATCCTAAGAACTTGTGAATACGTTACCTTACATAGTAAAAGGGATTTTGCTGGTGTGGTTAAATTTAAGGACACTGAGCTGGGGGTGATTATTATGGATTATCTGGAGTGTGCTCAGTTTAGTTGCATGAATCTTAAAAAGTAAAGAACCTTTTCTGATTTTCAGGAAAGTAAGTATGACTACAGTAGAATAGTTAGAGATACAGCATAGCTCCCAGGTCCTAGACTGGGCCGATCATATGCAAAATTAATGGCCTCCCTCTACTCTAAGAATGCCCAACACCTGTCGGGCCCCTACTTGAAGGTTACACGCAGGTCATTGATTAACTCTTACGGCTCTCATCCCAAAATACAGGATTGACCATGCCCAAGCCATTACTAAGTCCAGTCCAATGGACAGAGAAGCAGGCTTCCTCTTATTCAAGCCTTCAAGGCTTCAGCCAGTTCAGCTATGCTACAGCTTGCTGAATCCCTATGGTCTTATGTCTCCTTGATCACTGGAGACCCTATGTGAGGAGGTCACAGGAGAGCACAAGTCAACCAAGGAAGTGTCCCTCTGAGCCAAAGACTTAATGAGTGGGCAATTATAGATCAGAAAGCTGTCACCACGCCTTCATAAGTAGCGGATACATATCAATTTGTAGCCAGATCTTCAGCTTTTTCCCACTTCTGGGAAGGCCCAAGGACAAGCAGGCACTTGGCTAGAGGACATAGGCAGGTCAGGCACCAATGGCCCTGTTGCCCTCCAGGCTGCTACACTTCGATTGTAACCCCAGGCCCTAACCATTCAAAGATGACCTTCTGTGCACACAGCAGGAGATCATGCATATCAGAAATAAATCCATTCAAGTAGGTGCAACCTTGGGCCTCTTGAAGTCCCAGGGTATTTTAGAGGAGGTTAGGTTTGATTGTCTGGGCCTTAATGAGTTCATCTAGTCTGCCATGATGACTCCTGAGCACCCAAGAGAGGTGCTTCCTGCCTCAAGCAGTATACTTCCACAAAGGCTCCCTGAGAACAGAAGACCAGGAAGAGGGATATTAGACCATTAGGATTCTGGGGAAAATCAAATTCTGGAAAGGAGGAAGTCATAGGCAACATAGGAAGCTTTCCCTGTGCATCATGCCTCTTCCACAGGCCTGCCCATTACCGCATGAACCGTCGCCCTGTCCCTGCTTTAGACTAGGAGGCAGGCTTACAGGCTCATCAGAGATAAAGGGTCAAGCTGCCAATGGCATCCATGAGGCATGGCCCTACTCCTTAAACTAAACTCACATCTGAAGTCTATCTCCCATGTTTGACCGAGACCTTTGGGGGGTCAGGAGTCAGCCCTAGCACTCAACCCTCCAAAAAAGCTAAGTGTCCTCCTTGTCTCCCTACCGGAGATGACTCATGGCTTCCACAGTCTTTAAGGAAGATTCACAAGATACAAGAAGTTTTCTTACCCTAGAGCACTCTGGATCTGGCACCTTCTCTATCTCTAGGTTTTATCCCTTCAGTGGGGTAAGGACACAGAGTATATCTGAGATTGAGAAAAAAACAGGGTCAGGAATGCAACTTGTACAGGAAAGAGAACACGAAGTGATGAAATGAAATGGAACGTAGAAGCAGAGAGGATGTTTGTCAATTTTTTATTTATTACATTATATTGATGCATAAACTATAAGACAAAATGCATGAACATCGTATGAGTACAGCTGTGTGAGTTGTAACAAAGCCTACACAGCCATCTCACTAGCACGCAGATCAAGAAGCAGAACAAAACAAGCGACCAACAACAGATCCAAAATCATGCCTTTGGTGAGTTTTGAGGGTTTGGAGGGGCTGATGGAAGGAGAGGATAGTGTTCGAGATGATTGGTGCGCCTGGGAGTCTTAAGGCGTCTGAGAGCATGGATGGTCCTGGGGAGTTGTCGAGCCTAGGGATTAAGACAGCTCATCAGTTGGATGAGATGAGCGAATTGCAGGACGCCCTTGTTTATGTAGTTCTAGTCACGGTGACCAGGTAGAGAAGGCGGGCTGGAGCTGGTCAAGGACAAGTGAAGGGACTCAATGTTTTCAGGCAAATGTGCCCTGTGGGCAGGAGAGGAATTCAGGAAAGCAGCCTCTCACATTAGTTTTGCAGTCTATCTACAAGGGTCAGTATCCAGCAGCGTCACTTCCCCTCTGCTCCCTTACTGTAGTCTATGCCAACTAGAGAAGAGAAATGAATGGAGCACATGAGAAAAAGAAGTGGGCTGCGGTGAAGCCACAGGGCAGAGAGATGGGGACAGGCTCAGGGAGGCAGAAAGCAACCGGGAGAAGGAGTAAGGACAGAGGTACCCAGAATAGTGATGGGATCACAGAGCGAGAGGCCGGGAATGAGCTGGAGGAGCTCACAACAGTGTAGACACTGGAAGAGGAGAGAATGCGGGGCCAGGGAAGGAACATGGGGACCAAGGAACATGGAGAAACAGCAGGGGACATGGACAGAAATGGGCTGTAGTCCCAGAGCTATACCTGCAGGTGCTCATGGTAGAGTTTAATCCTACCTTTAGGAAGATCTGATTTTGCTCAAAAAGGAACACCTCCCAAGAACCCGTATGACAAATACTACAGTGTAGTTCTCTGTTGTACAGATAACTTTGAGGAAATGTGTGGTACAACATTAGAGCCTCCACAGCATGTCCAGTCCAGATAGCCCCATACAAACCCATACTTTGGTTCACAGGGTCTGTCCCAAAGGCTCAGAACAGCCAAGGTGGGTGAAGAATCCACAAGGACTTACTGTCCTGCCGGCACAGTGGTGTGGGGACAACTCCGAGGGAGGAATGCCTGATGTGAGGAATTCGGTGTTACCAGATACACGAATGGGCACCAGCTAGAGGGATTCGTCCAGGATGAAGTGATTGACATGGGCTGATGACCAGACATGAGGAATCCTTTGAGGGGGAACCCAGCCTTGTTGGTGCCCCCACACAGAATCACTGATCTGCGTGTACTCATGGAAGCGTCCTATCATCAGCTGACCTTGCTGACATCACCACCAACATGACATCAGTGTAGTATGGATGAAGCATGGGTACTAGAGCCTTGCAGCAAGTTTCTAGGAGGAACATGGAGCCAGATCTCAAAGTACCATAGGATCAAATCCAGGAAATGTTCTTCCTGATTGTGAATCCTCAGGGTAGGACATTGATCACTTCTGTCCCTCACAGCTTTCCATATAAAATGGGAATAGGGGTGCCTGGGTGGCTCCGTTGCTTAAGCATCTGACTCTTGATTTCGGCTCAGGTCCTGATCTTAGGGTCCTGGGAGCCAGCCCCAGGTGGGACTCTGCACTCAGTGTGAAGTCAGCTTGTCCCTCTCCCTCTCTCTCCCCCTCTCTCCCCCCCTCCCCCTCTGCTCCTCTCCCTGCTCACATATGCACACATCCATGCTAGTTCTCTTTACCTAGAATAAATAAATAAAATAAAATATTTTAAATAAATAAATAAAGGGGGAGTAGTTTTGACTTCCAAGATTGGTGTAATTACATAATTATTAAATATTAAAACATGTGAAGGGCATGGGGCAGTGCCCAGCACATAATGCACGTGGCTCTGGTGTTATCTTTATTAACTAACTTATACTAATTACTATAATTAGTATGTGTTAGGAATAAAATGGCAGCAGTCATTAGCATTACATTATAAATTAGGATACACCACGTTTAAATCTCTCAAAAATAGGTAATGGATGGATGATGTCAACCTGTGTGATAGCAGCAGCATCATGTTTACAGCTGTACTAAGAGCAGTTAGGTAGGTGAGACAATTGGAATGTCAGTGAGGCCGCCCATCTATGCTCATTTCAACTGGTGATGGTAGAGCACAAGACCACTGTGGTACTAGCTATCGCCTTGAAGGTAGCATGATGCGAATAAACAGTGAAGGAGGGCACCCCCCATTTCGATGAGGAAATAAGGTGCTGTTCTGACAGTGATGTCTCCCACCAGGCCCAAGGCCATGTCCCTGCAGGCGATCTGTGGAGGTCATACACAGGGCAAACCCTGTCCCACCCAGCCCTCCTGTCAGGACTGGGAAGACACTCAGCAGATGGTCTGCCCCAGGCTGTCCCCTACCCAGTGCTCATCCAGGACCTGTCATGACATCACACACACGTCAGTGACTGTGTCTGTTCACCTCACCCCTCCCCAAGCCCCAAATGGCCACATAGTAGTCTTACCCTTGATCAGGCCATGCCCTCTTGTGGGAGAGGAGTCTAAATGTAGCCTTAAAATTGTCTATGCAAGGGGGACCTCCTCTGCTTTCTTCTGAGCCGTCTGCCCTGCACTAAAAGCCTCCATGTCCCTCACCCCTACACAGGAGATCAGTCTCCCGCTTCTCTCCGAAAGGAAGTCAAAGGCACCTGCCACACACATTTGGCCTGGTCCCACCCCTCAGGCTGTGTCCACTTAGACCCAATTTTCCAGGCCTGTTTGTTTTCTTCAGGGTCATAGAGAACCAACCTCGACTCTGTCCCTCCACACAATCAAAGTCCCTTCCTTGACACCACTGCTGGGCTTTTTACATCCCAAATATCTTTAAGGAAGTTTCTTGACATGCACTGTTAGTTCTGGTCCAAGAGATCCCAGGCTTCAGCACCCTCTGTAGTCCCTATGTGGAGACTAGGGGAGGAAGGAGATGAGAGATTGAGTGCTTCTGGGTAATCAGGAGCGTGGTTATGGATGTGATTCCTCACTGAAGGAGAGCCCATGGGCAGGGAAGGACAGTTAAAGATGCTGAAGGATCTGTAAATAGGATGCAGATTCAGCCATTTCTGTGCAGTTCCTGGGTATCCAGTGCAGAAGCTACATAATGAAATATGTGTACATCACAAATGTACCTGACTGCTCATCTGGACAAAGGTTTCACAGCCCTCACTGCAGTACTTAGATGAAAAACTGGTCCTTGACAAACATCCTACATGGACCATCATTAAAACGCTTGGAGTTGTTCATGGACTTAATGAGAGTAGTGTTCACGAGTCTCACAGTCTTTGGGCAGATGTTTGGAAATGCAGGAGATGGCATGACATGGGAGAAATAGAGACATAGGTTAGATGGCCTCACTTCTATCTTTCTATCTGCAGACAAGAGGAGATCCTGGGGGTAGGCTCTGGTGCTGCACAAGTGTGCGGACCCCACGGAGCCCAGGCAAGAGCAGTAACATCAGCACATGTGGATAGAGCGATCAACAGAAGCTCGCTTTTTCTCACACTGTATATGGAGAGAGATCACAGCAAAGGTCATCACCTTCCCTCCCAGGACTCCGCTCCATCTCATCACCCCAAGTGTGGCAGGGACTAGAGGACAGAAAGTAGATCCAAAAGGCATTGAGAAGGGGAAGTTTCAGGTTGCGTGGGTAGGAAGCAAAGACAAGAAGCAGACAATAGCAGGAAGGAAATAATCCACAGCTCCTGGACTGGAGGAATAGCCAAGAGGACCACTCACAGTGCAGTTACATCTGCCTCTTAGTATCTGTGAAGGCATTGTCTCTGGTATTTGCTCTCATTCTCCCAGGACATCATATCACTCTTTGTCACCTTTAGTTCGTTTTTATTAACCAGAAGACCTGAAAGGAACAGAAGCTGTAACAGAAGGAGCAGCACAGTGTGTCCAGATGTCCATAGACAAGGATGTATTTTGGCCCATAGATTTCAGACTCAGAGTCCAATGACACCTCAAGGCAGGAACAGACAGGACAGCCAGGTCAGAGGACACAGTATCCTTTGGAACACTCCATGGGGAGAGGGGATGGGGTGGAAGTGACCATGTTGCCATCTTCATGAAGGTGGCCCATGTCAAAGAGTCCATGCAAGGGGATAGTGGACCCGACTTCCCAAGGCATGGGAAGGCCAGCCTCAAACTTCCCTAGCATCACATTCAAGATGTGTTTCTTCCAGGTTGTGACATCTCAGAGCAGGACATTTATCATCACTGTTCCTCAAAGTACAGGGTTAAAATGAAACAAGCACACGGAGAAGCATGTGGCACACATTAACGACTGAGTATATGTTGCTGGTTTTGTTTTTAGAGATCTTCGAAGTCATTATGTGTTACAAAGGCACTACAGGGGCACCTGGGTGGCTCAGTGGGTTAAGCCTCTGCTTTCGGCTCAGGTCATGATCCCAGGGTCCTGGGATCGAGCGCCGCATCAGACTGTCAGCTCAGTGGGGAACCTGCTTCCCCCTCTCTCTCTGCCTGCCTCTCTGCCCACTTGTGATTTCTGTCTGTTGAATAAATAAAGAAAAATCTTTATTTAAAAAAAAAAGGGCACTACAACCTTTGCAGTTTAAAACAAAACAAATGTGTTATCTTACCACTCTGTAGATCAGAAGTCCACAACAGGTCCAACCAGGCTAAAACCAATACATCAACAAGGCTGCTTTCTCTCTGAAGTTCCTAGGGAAGAATCTATCTCCTTGTTCTTGAGGATTCTCTAGGACACCGTCATTTCTTGGCTCTTGGACCTCCTCTCCATCTTCAAAGCTAGCAACAGAGCATTCCTCTCATGTCCTTCTTCCATTGTTTTTTAAGAGTTACTTATTTTAGAGAGAGAGAGAGCACAAGCAGGAGAGGCAAGGGAGAGGGAGACAATCTTAAGCAGACTGCGCTGAGCACAGAGCCCAACGTGGGGTTCGATCTCATGACCCTGAGATGAGGGCCAGAGCCAAAACCAAGAGCCAAAGGCCCAACCAACTGCACCATCCATACACCCCTCCTTCTTCCATTGTTAAACCTCATTTTCAGTACAGTCAGGAAAGGTTTTTGTTGTTGTTGTTTTAGGACTCTTATTTTAAGACGGGACCAACCTGCATAGTCCAGAAAAAATCCTCCTGAAGATCCCCAAACTTAATCACACGTGCGAAGTCCCATCTGCCATGTACAATAGCATGGACAGGTTTCAGGGGAAGGAAGCAGACATCATTAGGAGTTATTGTTCTTATTTGCAGACATTTCTTTCATGAAGATTTATTAGGAATAAAATTGCAGCTGTCATGAACATTGTTTTCCAAATGAAATTCTGACCCATTTTATTTATTTGTTTATTATTTATTTATTTTTAAGTTCAAGTTAGTTAACATATAGTGTATTATTAGTTTCAGGGGTAGAATTCTGTGATTCACCAGTTGCATATAACACCCAGTGCTCATTACATCAAGTGCCTTTCTTAATGCCCATCACCCCGTTACCCTCCATCCACCTCTCCTCCAGCAACCCTCAGTTTGTTCCCCAGAGGTAAGAGTCTCTTATGGTTTGCCTCCCTCTTTGTTTGTATTTTATTTTATTTGTTTGTATCTTATTTTTGTTTGTATTCTCTTTGCTTCTTCAGTCTAACGTTCTTCTAACTGAGCTATTTCGGCTGAGCACTCCTCTTTGCTTCTTATTTTTGCTTTCCTTCTCCTATGTTCATCTGTCTTGTTTCTTAAATTCCACATGTGAGTGAAATCATGTAGTATTTGTCTTTGTCTGACTGACCCATTTCTTAGCATAATACACTCTAATTCCATCCATGTCATTGCAAATGACAAGATTTCATTCTTTTTGATGACCGAGTAATTTATACACACACACACACACACACACACATACATGAAATATATATATTTTTTTCCTATCTTCTTTATCTGTTCATCCATCAATCTTTTTTCATATTCTACCCCATTTAAAAAAAAAATAACTCCAAAGTATGAATTGTCTAATACTACTTTACAAGGGCATCCGTATTTTTTTTTAAAGATTTTATTTATTTATTTGACAGACAGAGATCACAAGCAGGCAGAGAGGCAGGCAGAGAGAGAGGAGGAAGCAGGCTTCCCGCTGAGCAGAGAGCCCGATGCGGGACTCAGTCCCAGGACCCTGGGATCATGACCTGAGCCAAAGGCAGAGGCTTTAACCCACTGAGCCACCCAGGTGCCCCGAGCATCTGTATTTTTAAAGCACATCTATATTTTTAGTTACAATCATATAAATAAAAAGAATGAGGTGGGAAGAAGAATTGAATGAAGGTATAGATAGAATCTGTTAACATGATGAGATGTTGACATTCTTTGTAGCTTATTAATATTTGTACTTCCTTGAGTTTATTGATATATAATCCAGATAAAGAGTTGTGTGCCCATTTACACATTTCAACAAGCCACCTCTCATTCATTGCAATGCTCAGACCAAGAGAAAGTCATGGAGAACTCCCACACAGATAATATTTGAAATGCTTGGTGGTTCATGGGCTGTACGGCTAAGTGCCCTTTGGGAGTATCATGGTCTTAGAACTTCGGGTGTGTGTGAGATGGCATGACACGAAGGAACTGGGAGAAACATTCAGGCCTGACACCAGGAGATGCAAGTGCTGGCCTCTTCCATGTTTGGGGGCACAGAAAGCCTCCAGAGAGGATGGTGTGCTCAGGACCATTGGATCATGATGCTGACTGAAGTCATCTAAGAGCCATCATTACCTGGGGAGTGGCGCGAGCTCAGCAAAGCCAACCCCCATCCCTCCTTCCCTGAGTCCTACTCCATTAAGAACAGAGGGATGTGGTGCGGGTAAGCATACAGCACTGGGCCAAGAGAGAAGGAGCCTTTTTCCAGTCAGGGGAGTAAGATACAGGGAAAAGAAACAGACCGTAGGAAGTAAAACCAGCCCCAGGGCCTGGCTGCAGAAACTAGAGAGGCTGCTGAGACTAGGAGAGGAGCAGGCTCTCACAACCTGCTTTCCGGTCCTTGTTGACCTCTCTGCAAGGAATCCCATCATACTCGGTCAAATGTAATTTATTAGTATCCAAATCACCACACAGGAACAGATGCTTGCAAAAGGGTCCGCACAGTGTGTCCAGATGTCCACTGACAAGCACGCACTGCTCAGAGGTCATAGGTGGTCAGTCCTGGAGGCTCAGAAGCCCCGGAGCAGGTACAGAAAGAGTCAAGGGCTGCCAGATCTGTGAACACGGCTACCAACGAGTGACTCGGCGGGGACTGCCTGGAGTGAGGGGCATTCTGGGTGACTCGGTGCATGCATGGGGTCCAAGATGCAGGGCTCCATTCCGTGAGATGACATGACAAGAAACCTGGCAGAGGGCAACATACCCCTGTGAGCAAATCTGTTGGAAATCCAACCTCACTGGTCTTAGAATATAGAAGCATGGACTTAGCTAATCTGAAGACATCATTTGTCCCCTGGGCCTGTTTATCATCTATAGGGAGAAAGTGCATGGAAAAGAAAGTAAAGAACTTTGGTAGGGTAGGGAAAAAGAGCCCTGGTATTTCACTAGGACCTGCTGGATGCCAGGGGAGCCTCCCCCCTCCCCCAACAAGCCACAGCAGCCAAGGAGGTGGGGGGGGATGCGGACGGGAAAGTGTCATGGTGTTATCCTGAAGCTGCATTTCTTTTTTTTTTTTTTAAGATTTTATTTATTTATTTGAGAGAGAGACAGTGAGAGAGAGCATGAGCGAGAAGGTCAGAGGGAGAAGCAGACTCCCCATGGAGCTGGGAGCCTGATGCGGGACTCGACCCCGGGACTCCGGGATCATGACCTGAGCTGAAGGCAGTCGTCCAACCAACTGAGCCACCCAGGCGTCCCTGAAGCTGCATTTCTCACCCATTTTCCGACGTCAGTATTTGTCGATATTGATATATTGACACCAGCAGTGTACTAATATAATGTGGACAAAATACAGATACGAGAGACGTGTAACAAGTTTCTGTTTAATCACCCTGGCAGAAACAGTGGAAACAAGAATAGAGCCAGGCCTCAAATGACCCTGGTTCCAGATCTAGGCTATGTTCCTTCCTGGCTCTCTCTTTCTTCAGGACAGGGCATTCATCCCCTCTGTCCCTCAGATTCTTTAATGTGATACGAGAATAATTTTTCTTCCAAAACGACTGGGATAGACTGCTAAATAACTTAAAGCACCTGTAACACACAGAGCCATGCCTGGTGCATGCTAGCCCCTCAATGTACGTTGCTATTAGGATTGTTTTTGTGAATTTCTTCCTATTATTATGTATTAGTTCACTCTTGTTATGTATATAACACACCACCACAGCCTTAGCCACATTTTTAATATCTTAATGCAAATTTGATCTCTTGCATTTCTGTATGTCAGAACCAGACATATAATCAACATATAACCAGACTATAATCAACCTATCAGCAGAGCTGTTTTCCCTTCTGAAGGCTCTGTGGGAGTATCTGTGCCTTCCTTGGTGACATTTCAGAGGCTGACAGCATTCTGTGACCCTTGGCCTCCTGTGTTCAAATTCAAAGCCAACCATGCAGAATCTCTTTGACTCATTCTGTTTTCATAACTATTTGTGATTCAATGTGGGAAATGTTCTCCGCCTTTAAGGACTCCTGTCATAACACTGAGCCACTGGGTCATCCAGGGTCAATCTCCTCAACTCAGGCACTTCCCCAAATCACACCTGCAAAGCTCCATTCACCATGTAGGCCATATATATATTCACAGGTTCAGGGGATTGAGAATGAGATGCAGGCATTTTTAGGGAGCCATTCTTCTCAATACAAAACATTATGAGCAAATTTAGTATATTTACTAGAAAGAAAATTGCAGTGATGGGGCGCCTGAGTGGCTCAGTCGGTTAAGCTTCTGACTCTTGATTTTGGCTCAGGTCATGATCTCAGGGTCCTGAGACTGATTCCTGTGTCAGGCTTCACACATGGTGGCGTGGGGGGGGCGGGGAGTCTGCTGAAGTCTCTCTCTCCTACTCCCCCTCCCCCTCCCCCCATTCTCTCTCTCATTAAAATAAATAACTTTTTTTTGAATTTTATTTTTTTCAGTGTTCTAAAATTCATTGTTTATGCACCACAGCCAGTGCTCCATGCAATACGTGCCCTCCACTTTTTTTTCAAAAAAGAAATAAAACTGCAGTGATAAATAAGGCTTTATAAATGAGGTCTACTCCATTTAAGCTGGAAGGAAGGAAGGAAGGAAGGGACGAACGAACGAACAAACAGACTGGGGGTGCTCTCTGGAGGAGGACAACCTATGGACCCAACCAGTCCCTCCCCTCAGGGCTGGGCAGACATTCAGTGAATGGTCTGCCCCGGGTTCCCCTGACATAGTACACACCCAGGACTCGTCATGAGATTCCACATAAGTCAGGGATTATGTCTGTTCACCCCACCCAGCCCCAGGATGGCCACACAGTAGCCTCACCCTGGGTCAGGCCATGCCCACTTGTGGGAAAGGAGTCTGGATTTAGTCTTGAAATTGCCTATGCAAGGGGGACCTCCTCTCTTTTCTTCTGTGCCATCTGCCCTGCCTGAGCAGCCTCTGCATTCTTTATTACGACACAGGAGGTCAATATCCCCACCCCACAACGGGGGTCCAACAGACGGAGGAATGTCACAAGCCTGTTGGGAAAAAATCCCCACAATCCCGATAGTGACACTTGGCCTGGCCCTGTCCCTCAGGCTGCAGTCGCTTGTCAGACCCAGCTCTCCAGGCTTGTGTATCCTCTGTGGAGGGCCCACCACAAGTCCAGAGTCCTCTTCCTGGACACAGCAGACTAACTAGATTCCAGTCAAAAAAGAGAGAAAGAACCTTCAGCAATGTTCATGCCATGCCTGCTGTGGTCTTATATCAGAGCCGCCTTATCTCACAGTCTTTTAGTCCCAGGGTCTTGTTGCCCCCGGTGGGGAAAGATGGTGTGCCTCCAAGCCAGAAGGAACAGACACAGGGATGTGGCTCTTTGATGAAGGAGAGACCAGAGTTATCAAAAAGGACTTGAGTGACTTGAGGAATTCTGTTAAGTTTACAACCCCTCCCCCCAGCACCCAGAGCAAGCAAGAGATAGTCTATGGAGAGCAGCTCAGAACTGACAGTTCTGAGAACTGACAGTACTGAATGTTGTTTGGGAAGGTGGCATGGTTTGGAAAGGCTGTTGACATCATATTCTGGTAGAATTGTGGGGACTAGTATATGGGCAGTTTTGTGTGCTAGGGAGGGTTGCTTATTTGGAGAGACCAGAAGCTTTGAGCAACTGGAAAGTTCATATTTGGGGTAAGTTTGGATGTGTTGATTTGAGGAAGGCAGCACATTGAGAGTGACTGTGGGTTTGGAGATTTTGGCTTTGTGGATGATGTGGGATTAGAGGGACGAGGGACGAGGATGGGTATTTGGAGACTTTTGAGGAATTTAGTCATTTGGAGCTTGAGAAATTTGGTGGATTGGTTTAGGGCTTGACACACTTGAAATTATGCGACTGGTGGATTTGGGAAGTTAGGTGGACATGGGAATTTGAGCATCATGGAAAATTTAGGACTTGAGTTTGGAAAGTTTGGAAATACTGATGCCTTGAGGGAGGATAGAGGTTTGGAGCGTTTCATGTGTTGGAACAAGTGGGTATATTTGGGCAGTATGGTGTGTTTGGGAGGTTTGTTGGTTTGGAGAGGGTGAGTGGCATAAGGATATTGGTCGGTTTGGGGGCAGGTGATGGATATAGGACATGGTTGGGCTTGAGGGGGTTGACAGACATGAAACATTGGTGAATTTGGGGAGGTTGAGGCTTTGGTATGTTTGGTTTTGAAGGCTAGTATTTTTGGAAGGTTGCTGATTTGTGGAAATTGGCAGCTTTAGGGATGTGGGTAGATTCATGGATGGTGGGATGTGTAGGATGATTAGGTGCTTTGGACATTTTCTTGGGTTTGAAGAGTGAGAGTTTTGGTGACACTGGTGAGTATAGTGAAGATGGGGTTTGGGAGAGGTTATCACATTGGAGGAGGCATAGTATATGGAGAGGTTTTGGAATTGGAGACATTGAATGTTTTATGGAGGTTGATGACTTAAGGTGTGTTTAAGGGTTTGGTTAAATTAGTAGATGTGAGTATTTTAGAAACTTGAAGAAATTGTTTGGCTTGTGGAGAATGGTAAGCTTGGAAATGGGGCTAGACCTCTGTCAGATGGAATAGAGAAGGCCATGAGCTGTTGATCACATTTACACTGATTAGCTCCATAGGGTAGGCCGATGTCATTCGACTTTGGCACCTGATGGATGCAGGGCAGCGGTGTCCCACTCAAAACCAGGTATCTATCTTTCCTTATGGAAGAGTGTGGTCAATGTAGCTAAGATCATCATTCCTCTTCTCCCTAGTCCTATTCCCAACCCAATTTGGGGGAGATAATAAGATTAGGGGATCAAGGTAGAGAAAGAAGAGGCAAAAAACTGGGTGAGGGAGCAAGGACTAAGGAAACAGAGCAGAGAACACAGTGATGGGGAACAAAAAGGAGCAGGGAGCAGTGGTACAAATCACAGAAGAGAGCATGGAACAAGGTGAGGTGGCAGAGAAAAGAGAGAAAAAGCAAGAAAGAGAAGACGGACCGGTAATAGGGAAATAAAGGCCACAGATGGTCCTGCACTGCGGGTACAACTGAGGGAGCCGGTCACAGTACAAATACACTACAAGTTGCCTTGTTTCTACTCACAGCTGTGTTCTTCCCACTCCAGTTTCCACTGTATATATTCAAGTTCAACTTCTAGCATTCAGGAGGTCTAGAAAGGAAAGAACCCATGGCATGAGGGTCATCACAGTGTATGCAGATAGGCACAGGCAGGTTCCTAGTGTGGTTTATGAATTCAAAGCCTCGGTTCCAGAGGCTCTAACATCCTGGGGCAAGTACAGAAGTAGGTATGGTCATGCAGACCCGGAAACTGTGTTCTAGTGACGTCACGAAAAAATGTCCTTAGAAAGGTACACTTTCCTGGACTTGCGGGTGAAGCCCAGGATGGAAATGTTTGTGTAGAGGATGAGAGGGCAAGTATCTTGAAATTGATCGACTCACCCCAAATGCAGAATTTCCCACTGGAGATGCCCACTTCGGGATGTAAGCACAATTATTCTCCTTAGCAGTCATATAAATAAACTCAAATGCCCTTCAGTTCCCGTGACCCTCTGTAATGAGAATTGAAAAGTATTTGTGTGAGCCCAGGGTCTTACTATGTCTTCAGGATTCACTGGACTCCAGAAACTTACTTCCCTCTTGTAGAGCTGGTTTGTTTGTTTGTTTGTTTGTTTGTTTTTAATACCTTGTATTTTGGTGGGAATATGGATGTGGGAAGAGTTAAACCAACTTAACCTGGTGACGTGGATTCATGAAAAAGCATATTCCAGCTGACATGACGAGAAGCTTGGAATTGGGCACATCACGCGGAGGGAAAGCAAATTACAATTAGGGAACCCTTACCGGGAAGGGATGGAAGAGTTTACCCTTCGGAGTGATCAGAGATGGAGTCTATTTCTCCGAAGATTACGCAACTAATGGAAATGGAATTTTTCTTAACCCAACTAAGGTAAATGGAAATCCTGCGGGCAATGGAGCCAGGACTCTCGTCTGCCGATCCTCAAAGGCTTTGTCCTGCGGTTTAAAAACAAATCCGGCTTCTGCCACTTTCTAAACTAGGGAGGGCATCCTCTAGGGGGCGGGTCCCCAGCGGCGGAGGCGTCGCACCTTCCCTCTTCCAGCCAATGGTGGCGCGCAGAAGCCGGAGGGGCATTTTCCTCAACCAACCAGAGCTCCTAGGCCTTTCAAAGCCACGCCTGCATGTCCCTCCCTCGTGCCCGGACTCCTAAACCGCAAAGCTCCGCCTACAGAGTTTTGTTCCGAAGTGAGGTCTACCGGCCTTTAGAGGATCTGGGCAGACCTTGGGCAGCCCGCACACTGCCTTCGTAAGCCCACTCCCCCGCCCCCATGAGGATGTCCACGGCTGTCCGTTTCCCCAGAGACTGTCGAGATCTTTACCGGTCACACGGTACTTTCTGCGTCTGAGAAGCCCTTCTTTCGCTTCTTTAGCAACAGAGCCCCATAGGCTGGCCAGACTGCGCTCAGCGCTCCGATTGGAAACGGGGACTGTCCGTCAATTATTTCACCCCATCGCTTTTTCAGGTGGATTAGGGAGGATGAAGTAGCCTCCATTTGGGGGGAGCGCGCCTATTGGTCGGATATTGGTAACTATCCTGACCTGCTGTGAAAGTCCTCGAGCCTTCGATTGGGCCCAGGGATATGTCAGTCAAGATGGGCGGGTGCAATCGCAATGCCGCGCACAGAATTGGTGGAGATACGGCGCAGCCCGCCTGGCTGCGGAACCGCAGGAGAGCCGGCTTCTCCTGATTGGGCCAAAAGGGAAGCCCTCCGGCTCCGGATTGGCTGAACGCGAGCCGCGCCCCCGTCACGCCGATAGCCTACTGTAAGGGAGGCTGCCCGGCTCGACTGTGTTAGCCTTCCGAGCCAGTGCGCTGAAAGGAGCTCTTAGGCGGCGCACCCGGTCTCCAGCCAGACCGACGTAAATCCGGGAGTGGAGCGCGTCATCTCAACGGTGAGGGGACACTAGCGTGCGGCGGGAGACCGGGTTGCTGCGCGGCGGAGAGCTAATAAAGCGCCGCAGCCGGAAGTGTCTTCAGAGCGGCGTCGTACCCGGAAGTGTGGCAAGAGGGCAGCCGCACCCGGAAGTGTGATGTTGCCGCTGCCTGGGAAGTGATGGTACCCGGCCAATTGGGATACGGGATTAAAACAGGTGTTTATGTCTCTTTATCTGCTGAAGCTCATTAGAACCTCCTTTTCGGGAAGTCTTGGAGGGTGCAAGTAGTTGGTCGTGTTTTTGCTTGTCTCATCCTGTTGAAACCCGAGGGGAAACAAGCACTAGGAATGTGTTCAAGGGGTCCAGGCTCAGTAGAGGCTTTTAAGAAGTTTCTTTTGCTGCCTGTCACCCTCAATTCCCTTACCCCACAGGGATGTGCAGATGGAGGCTGGAGGAGACACTACTGCCCCAGCCCCTGGGGACGCGGAGGACTTGGAGGACACTCGGTTCCCCAGTGAGGAGGATGGAGAGGTTCACGAGGCCCCGCCGGATCCTGGGGACGGGGACCTGGAGAAAACAGGTATGCCTTCCTCTCACCAGGGTCTTGGAAAGAATACCTAGAGGGTGTCATTGCTGGGGGAGGTCCGAGGGGGACCAGCGAGGAGTCTTTTGGGACTCAGGAAAGTAGTTTAGAGCATAGCAGGATTATTAGTAGGAGGCCATGGTGGACACACAATGTAGTTTAAGTCGTTGAGAAATGAAGTCAGTGGGTGTCAGAGTGATGTTCACTGGGGACTTGGTCTGAGTTCAGGCCTTTGAGGAATCAGAGGTCAGCAGGCGCCAACGAGGGGCATGGGGGATTTAGGATGTTAAGGTCAATGAATGACCAAAAGAAAGTCGATATGACCAAAGGGGAACTATTTAAAAGTCTGTGTCTTTTGAGGCTAGGGTGTTACTTAAGTCATTGAGGTGGGAAAGGGGATCAGTGGTGACAAATGCACATTCAGTGTTTACATCTTTGAGAAAGTCAGTGGTGAGTTGTTGGTGGCAGTCTTTAAGGAACCAGAAATTAGTAGATGTTAATGGTGATCATCCGTGAGGTAGCAATGGACATCGATGAGATTATCTGGAGAGTCGGACGACGGATAGGAGGGTATTTGAAGACCTAGGTCGGTGCGTAGAGGTACTCAGTGGAGACTCATTGGGAGTCATTGCGGAAGCAATGCACATGGACCGCTTCGGAATGAGTGGATGCTGGTGGCATCATCAGGAAGGATGCGTGGACGTCTCTGAGAATAAAGGGTGTGGGTGAGGGTTGTCTGAGAATTCGGGAATTATTGGCAAGTAATGGCAGCTCTTGAGAAGGTAACTGGGAGGAGGACATGGGGGATAAGCAAATGTCAATCAAAGAATGAGGAATATGAGGTTATCAGGATTTTATAGGAAAATTGTTGAAATAAGGGTTGTCAATGGAAGATCAGTGGACATTGACTGGAATGAATGGGGGGGTGTCAAGGGAATCAGGGGGCGGTCATGGGTTTTATTGCTGATTGTTAATGATGGTCATGAGGAGGGGAGATGGAGGTCATTATTATAGTCCTGTGTGTTAGTGTATGTTATGGGGATATTGTAAGGAGGGGAGTGGATTATCAATGAGAACAACAGGAGGTCAGGGAAGTCAGAGGATGTCACTGAAGTCCTGGATATTAGTGGAAATTAATAGTAGTCATTGGAGGAGATGGGAGAATGAAATAAAAAAGGGTCAGGTGAATCAGGAGAGGTTATTTGAGGTCTTGGATGTTAGTAGAGGTCAATGGTAGTCATGGTGGGGAGTGGAGTGCACATGGGGTAAAATAGATTGTGTGTCAGGGTAGTCACTGGAGGTCATTGAAGACCCAGGTATTAGTGATATTAGTGGAATAATTGGAATGTTAGTGAACCGCAGTGGGAGTAAATAGGGGGTTAGGGGAGGCTAAAAGATATGGGTGCTAGTGGACATTCATGGCAGTCATTGGGAGAATTAGTGGTTATCACCAAAAATATACATGGGTGACCAGAAGAGTCAATGAGGCCATTAGGGATCAGTGAACATTCATGACAATAAATAAGGTATTAGGGAGGGATGGGGCAGGGGAAGGATTTAAATGAGAGACTATGGAGATATTAGTGGGTATCATGGTGGCCAATGAGAGGTGAGTAGTCGATACTAGGAAAATATGTGAGGGGTCAACAATACATGGGGGATTGTTGAAGATGAAGTTATTAATAATGGTCATTCAGAAGCAATAGCATGCTTTGAAGTCTTGAAAGTGGCAGTTATTGGAAGGAGAATAAACAGTCTCTAGGGATATAGAGGGCTCAGTAATGACAGTGATTGGATTGTTGGGGCTTTAGGGGGATCGTGTGGAGGTCATTGAGGGGCTAAGGGGACACCTGGGGGTCTCTGTCAGCATCAGGGGTCAGTGGGGGGGCGCTGGTAGAGATTTGATAAGTCCTTGGGCACATGGGGTTAAGGGGAGTCCACAGCCAGATGACCCACCAGGAGTTCCCTTTCAGAATCCGAGATGAAGGATCAGCCATCCAGCCTGCTGTCACCACTGCCCCAAACAGAGGCCCCATCATGCAACTGTGGGCTTTGGGATCCTGCAGCCTCAGAGAATAGTCCCGTGGGTGGCGCCGAGAGGGGCTCTGGGGGCCAGGGCGGGGACCCCAGTGACGAGGACTGGCGCAGCAAGCGAAAGCACGTGTTTGTGCTGAGCGAGGCAGGCAAGCCCATCTACTCAAGGTATGGTAGCGTGGAGGCACTGTCGACGACCATGGGTGTGATGACGGCCCTCGTGTCCTTCGTGCAGAGTGCAGGAGATGCCATCCGCGCCATCTATGCTGGTGAGCAAAGGAGGAGGAGGTAGAGCAGGGGATGGTGACTGGGAAAATGGCTGACCGGCCAGCCGGCTGCCTGGGAAATTGTCCAGGCAGCCAGGGGCAAGTCCGGGTATGTGGGTGGCTGGCCAGGATCTGTCTGTTGTCTGTTTGGCCTGCTGGGTTCTGAGTGATTAACACACCTGGATCTGAGTCACTGGATACTTCCTGGTTTATCTGAAAGCGTGACTTTGGCGGCTCAGCTTTGTGGCTGAGTTGGGTGTCTCTAGGTTCCATGTCAGTCCTTGCTCTGTTGTCCCCTGACCCATGCTTTGTGTCTAACCTGATTCCTTGACTGTCCCATCATGTCTCTACAACTAATCCAGACTCCCCCAAGCTGTCCTTATCCCCGTCCCAGTGTGCCGCCGAGTGACCACGTGAGCTTGGGCTAGGAGTGCGTGTGTTCAGGGAAAGAGCGGCAGAGCCCTGCCTGACCCCGCCAGTCGCCGCTGACCCCTCTCTACCCCCTGACCCCCTTCCCTCCCCCAGAGGACCACAAGCTGGTGTTCCTACAGCAGGGCCCACTGCTGCTGGTGGCTGTGTCGAGGACTCCTCAGTCGGCAGCCCAGCTCCGCGGGGAGCTGCTGGCCGTGCACGCACAGATCGTGAGCACGCTGACCCGTGCAAGCGTGGCCCGCATCTTCGCGCGCAAGCAGAACTACGACCTCCGCCGCCTGCTGGCCGGTTCGGAGCGCACGCTAGACCGGCTTCTGGACAGTGTGGAGCGGGACCCCGGCGCCCTGCTGTTGGGCGCCGTGCGCTGTGTGCCTCTGGCCCGCCCACTGCGCGAAGCCCTGGGTGCGCTGCTGCGACGGTGCACGGCGCCCGGCCTGGCCCTCTCGGTGCTGGCCATCGGAGGTCGACTGGTGACGGCGGCCCAGGAGCGGACTGTGTTAGCCGAGTGCCGGCTGGACCCCGCCGACCTGCAGCTGCTGCTCGACTGGGTGGGGGCGCCGGCCTTCGCAGCGGGGGAGGCGTGGGCACCCGTGTGCCTGCCCCGCTTCAATCCGGATGGTTTCTTCTACGCCTACGTGGCGCGCCTGGACGCCATGCCCGTGTGCTTGCTGCTGCTTGGCACTGACCCTGAGGCCTTCCATGACATGGCCACCTGCCGGCGCCTGGTTGAAGAGGGCATGCACGCCCTTGGTGCCATGCGGGCCCTGGGGGAGGCTGCCAGCTTCTCCAATGACCCATCAGCCAGTGCTCCTGCCTACAGCGTGCAGGCTGTAGGGGCACCGGGCCTCCGGCACTTCCTCTATAAGCCACTGGATATCCCCGACCATCACCGCCAGCTGCCCCAGTTTACCAGGTAGGCCCTGACCCTGTGGGCAGTTGGCTGGGCAGGAAGGCCTGAGATCTGGCATCTCGTAGACAAGAGGTGGGAGAGAGCCAGGCATTCTCTAGAAGGATGGGATAGAATAGGTGTCTGCCACTGAGGGAGGCTCAGCCACCAACCTCAAGGAATCCCGTATTCTGATGAAGAAGAGGGCGCCGGTACTCAAGGAGGCCCCTCGGTAGCTGGACTTCCGACCACTGAGAAACCTCAAGTCTAATGGGGGCGGCCGGGCTCCCTCGTTTCATTGAACTCCCTAGACTGAGGGGAGATGGGCCTGCCAAGCAAGCCTCTGACTGACACCGGCCTCCCCTGCCTTCATCACTGCAGCCCTGAGCTGGAGGCCCCGTACAGCAGAGAGGAGGAGCGGCAGCGCCTGTCCGACCTGTACCACCGTCTGCACGCGCGCCTCCACAGCGCCTCCAGGCCCCTGCGTCTCATTTACCACGTGGCGGAGAGGGAGACACTGCTGGCCTGGGTGAGTCGGCTAGGGGCCCCGAGAGAGTTCGTTCCTGACTTCACGCCCCCTTTCCCTCCACTCTATCCCCTCTGACCATAACAGCCTCCATGAGGCACACCCTGCCTTGGCCCTCATCGCTCTTCCTACCATTACACACGTATCTTTGAAACCCACAAGGATTGCACAGTCTACAGCCCTCCTGTACCGCTCTTCTCTTCGTTGTTCCCCCATTAGCTACCAGTACAGCATCCTCAATTTGGAAGAGGTCCCATTAACAGCCATCAGTGTGCCTGTTGCTTTCCCAGTAACCCTGCCCGTATGTCTCTCTGCCAGTTCATTTTTCACTTTGGGAGTCCCCAGCACTCTTGAAGACCACAGGCTTGGTCCTAGGCCGTGCCTTCTACCTGGGGTGTCCTCCCCTGGGGGCTTCAGGGTTCCTCTTCTCACTTCCTGTGGGTCTGTTAAGGGTCAGCTGTTCAGGGAGTTTGGCCAAGGTGACCCCACTGGAAATGGCACCTTCCCTCAGGCTCTGCCAGCTGGCAGACATGTATTAAATCATTCATTGTAAGTTTATTGGGTATGAGGCATTGTTCTCACCTAAGGATTTTATTTTTAAGTTTTTTTAACTTTTATTTCTAAGAAATTTTAGACTTACAAGGAAGCTGCAAAATAGTACAAATAATTACTACAAATAGGTCCCTCACCTGGTTTCTCCAGATGTTAACCACAGGAGCTTTAAAAAAATCAGGAAATTAACATCAATACAACGTCCAATCCTCTGACTTCATTCAGATCTCACCGGTTGTCCCACTAATGTCCTTTAACTGGTCCAGAATCCAGCCCAGAATCATGTGTTGGTTTATCTATTGTTATCCCTTCAGTCTCATTTATTCTAGAATCCCTTCTCAGTCTTTCATTTCTTGTGTGTCCTGGATACTTTTTAAAAGAGTACCAGCTAGATAGTTTGTAGGATGTCCCTCAACTTGAGTTTTTCTATATTTTATCATGACTGAAATAAGGTCAGGCATTTTTGACAAGAATATCAGAAGAGTGAGTGATATGCCCTTCTTTGCCCCGGATCGGGAGATCCACAATGTCAGGTTTGTCCCACTGTTGATGTAACTTAGGTCACTTGGTTAAGGTGGTGTCTCCCAGATTTCTGCACTATGTAGTGTTTTCCCCCTTTACCCCTCATAATTATCTTGTGGGGATTATGTCAGGTTTCTGTTTTTCATCACACTTTCATTCACTAATTTTAATAGCCATTAATGATTCTTGTCTGCAATAATTACTACTCTGGTGTTTGCCATGTGATTTTTGAACTGTATCATCCATTCCACATTTATTATTTGACATTCTACTTCTATATGAAAGAACTCTTCCTCCCCCTACTTATTGGTTGAATTTTTAATTTTATATCAATATGGTCTCATGGATGTTTCTTTAAGTCAGTAAGCTAAAAGCCTTTTCTGTCATTGATTTTGGTGCTGAAACTATCTCAGTGTAGCCGGGGTGGGCCCTGTTTCTTTTTTAGATGTCTCCATCACTGTTTGAGCATTCCTGTTTTCTGGCACACGATGTTCCAGGCTCATCATGTACTTTCTCTGTGCCAGTCCTGGAATCAGCCATTTGTCCAAGGAGCCTGTGAACTTTTGGGGGAGGATGGCATTTCAAAACCAAGATATTGTAGGCCCAGGATTTTAAATTGGGTTGTTAGGGGATGACTCACTGAAGAGATGGAGAGGGAAAGGACCGTGCAAATGCTGTAAGGTGAGACAGAACCTGTATGTTTTAGGAATAGCAAGGAGAGGTTAGAGTGGCTGGAACAGAGTGAGCGAGGGGGAGAGCAGTGAGAGGTGATGCAGAAGTGACCTGGTCACTTGGGTCTCTCTGGTTGGTATAAGGATTAAATGGAATTAATCCTCCTATTATGCCCCGGCTACAAAGGATGAAAACAGTTACGTGGAGCTTAGAACAGAACCTTGTATACAACCGCTCAGTAAATGTTAAGCACTATTGCTGTTATACCTGGGTCCACAGGTGAGCAAACTGACATCCAGGGAGTATGTGTGTGCATGCACGCGCACGCGTACACACACACACACACACACAGACACAGAGCCAGCATTACCCAGCTGAAGCCACTAGATTCAGCTAATTCCTTCTGAATTCCTTCTGAATCTACTGAAAACTACTGAAAACCCCTGGCCCACAGTGACGTAGCACCAGGTGGGAACCCTCGCCCTGTGTGTTTTCCAAACAAGAGACAAGCCTGGGGCCCAGGTAGGGTAGACAGGACAGGGCATGGCCAGCTCTGGCCTAACTAACTCTGTCTCCTCTCAAACCTGCAGGTGACTTCCAAATTTGAACTCTATACCTGCCTCAGCCCACTGGTGACAAAGGCAGGTGCCATCTTGGTAGTGACCAAACTCCTGCGCTGGGTGAAGAAAGAGGAGGATCGACTCTTCATCCGTTACCCACCCAAGTACTCCACACCCCCGGCTGCCCCAGCTGCCTCTACAGACCAACCTTCCCATAATGGCTTGTTCACTGGACCCTGAGTGGCAGAGTTCTTAGATTGGGCCGTGCTGAGAAGCACCACCTTTGGCTTTTACCTTCTGCCTCCAGCCTGGAAATGGGGCAGGAGGACACAGGAAAGGCTGCTTCCCCAGCCTGGTGATGCTCCTCCAGCTCTAGGGACATACTTGGGCCCCTCTGCCCTGTTCTCCCTCTGCCCCACCTCTTCCACTTGGATGACATCCCTCTGTCAGGGGCTGTCTCCTCCAGTCCTGGGCACCACACCCTCTGTCCTGCAGCAGGAGTTGGCCTCCTGGTGGGCTGTGAGCCCTGAGTGTCCAGGGTTGGCCAGGGTCCCTTTGGGTGGTCCACAGGGACTCTGGAATTGGGAATGCATGGCCAGCCTTTATGAAAGGCTTTAAGAAAGAAACCGTACCTAAAAGACCTCAAATCAGTTTCAACAAGGACATTCCTTTGCCCTTCACCTACTTCATCTTCACCCAGTCAGAAGTGACCCCCGTCAATGTTGGCTGCTGGTGGTGGAGAAGGTGGCCTTCTGGGCAGAACACCTGACTGACTTCACACCTGGCTGAGATCCAGACGGTGTGCATGGGAGGCGCGCTCGGCTTCTGAGGCTCGTTGAACTCAGCCGTGAAGTGCAGAGAACCTCGCATCAGCTGTCACGCGAGGATCTGTGAACAACGAAAGGGTTCTCGAACTCTTGGGTACCACTGCACAGTTCACATATGTGTGTCTCGTACTTCCAACCTGCACACGTAGCAACCTAGAGAGGGAAAGGCCTCCCTAGAGTTCATGTGGGTGGGCACAGCACTCCCTTCTCAACCGACCAAGACCCGGTCACGCACTACGGTAGAGTTGGCGGACCTTGGGGTGTACGCATGCGCACTGTCGTTCAGGGGCTCGGGTCCGCGATTCAAAACCTCCGTGCTGCTCCGCCCGGGTCAACTGACAGGCCAACGCGCGCTGCACGCATGCGCGCTCACGTAGGTTTTAGGTGGGTTTTTTTTGTTTTGTTTTGTTTTTTTGACCAATCGTCATCCCAGGTGTACGCAAGCGCAAACCCCACGTTGGAAAATGGAAAACGGCAGGTTGGAGCCTTTGAAAATGAAGCCCCCCGAATTGGTAAAGGAGGCCGAGGAGGCTGAAGGTAGGAAGGGCGAGCCAGCCTCTCTGGGCGCGGCGGAAGGGAGAGAGCCCTGTCCCGTCACAATGACGAAATAGTAATAGCAGTACTAAAAAAAAAAAAGTAAAAATGTAAGCTTTTTATAAAAACAAAACCGTTCACCAAAGGGGAAAAAAATAACGTGCATCTTGTCATCATCTAGATTAACTCCGCTTTATTGGGCACATTGGTTTAAGTGTTTCGAAGGAACAGTCGACTAAATATTTCAATCCGTATCTCCGCAGACGAAACACGGAGACGGATGTCGTCTCAAAAGCCACTGGCTCCTGTCACACCGAGGAGAAGCACAGTAGTTCCCCAGTGTCATTTCACACCCAGCCCACATCCCATCTCTCACGGACTCGAGTCGAGGGGCCTCTCCCGTGCCGGGCATCGCTTTGGGGCCCTTGGTCAATAGTGACACCCCCACACCCCGGCGAGGGGCAGGGGGTGGCCCTAGAGATCATTAGAAAACGTAGTGTGGCCCGAAGGAGGTTTCCTTCTTCAGTGACCCACTGCTATGTCACTAACATTCTTTTTTTTTTTTTTTTTTTTTTTTTTTTGTAGACATTTTTGGAATGTACCAAAGTACAGCAAATAATGTGGTGAAGGCCCACTCCTGTCTCCACAGCTCTGACTTTCTGCCCTCTGATCTCTGTCCCCCTTCGTACACACTCTTTAAACCACTGGATCAATGTCATTTGGACTGCATCTTTCCAGATCTATCTATGCAGACGTCAACAATAATTACGATTGTTCACTTGTTTATTGTTACTTCTCTAGCACCTAAAACAATGCCCGCTTGGCAAGTAGTAGGTGCTTACTAATTTTTTTTTTTTTTTTAATTGTATGAACAGTAACAGGAAGAGCTCTCAGGTTAGGGCTAGGCATCAAGGGCCAGCTTTCAACAAAGGACATTCAGAAGGAAGACAGATGCAAATAGATCTCATATATTAAGCACTTGCTATAGCGCTTAAAATAGTAGCAATTGTGCTAAAATCTATTTTAGAATCCAGCTTTCAAATTAGTCAAAATTGGAGTCATAATTAACTTCACCAGCATTGGAGAAAATTGAAAAGCATGTAAATTAGCATTTCTAGCCCATTGAAAATGGATTTAAAAAGAGAGGGATAAATTAATATTGATTACTGTGTGGGGAAACAGGCTGTCTCTTGCCTCACTCAGAACTGACCAGTAAAGGCTTTGCTAGAAGCGGTTTGGCAGAATATTTTTAGCATCTAAAATGCTATTCCATCTCTTTAGTCACCATGCTTGGTAATCAGGAAATATACAGATGTGTGGCCCATGAAGGACCATCATAGTGTTGTTGATGGAAGGAGAACAAGGAGCAATCAGGGAAATGTCTAGATTTAGATATATCCACGCCTATTGTGGAATGACTGGGTGGTGGACCTTTTTTTAAGCAGTAGGAAAAAAATAAGATAATTAAAAATGAATTTTTAAAAGAGTAAGATCACGGGTTATTGACACAGAATCAGCTTCAAAGGTGATCATACTTTTATGAGAGAAAAGCGAGTTGGGATTTTTAAAAAAATTATAAAGAGGGGCAGTGTCAACTAGAGCCCTAGGTATGTTGCACAGTATCTGAAGGCTAAAGGCCTAACTGATGACTCTTAACCAGGGACTTAACATTTTTAGGGGTGTGCAGAGGTGGAGGCATTTTTGTGATTTTTTTTCTTTTATTTTTCTTTCAGGAATACATAGTGCTATATAATTTTAAAATAGAGAAGGGGAAATTTTGAATGGCGTCCGAGGATCATATTTTGATGTTGATCAGTATTAACATCCCAGTTTTGATGGTTATACTGTGGTTACCTGGTAGAGTCCCTTGCATATAAGAAATATACACTGGAATATTAAGGAATAATGGGCCATGATGCCAGCAATATATGGTACAGAAATGCTCACAAATGAGAAATCAATACAAAGGCAAATAGGAGCACTGTGGCCTTTTTCTACCACTTTTATGTACATCTGAAATTATTTCAAAATAAAATGTTAAAAGGGACTCATGCTGTACAGGCTGTTTTGTAATCTGGATTTCTCAGAAACTTTTTATCAAGATGTTAGTTGGGTTATTTAAGAGATTTATGGATCACTCATAATCACTTGTACTAGAAAGAAAGTGGAGAGGAAAAGTGAAGATGGAGCTTTTGCAGAAATGGTTACAAAAGCCAGCTGTAAAAGACAGGGGGACAATCGAGAAATCACATTGATTACTGGATGGTATTACATGAGGACTGTTAATCTTGTCAGTGTGATGACAGGATTGGAGTTATCTAAAAATGGCCTCAGGTAGTTGAGATTCTTAGTGAAGTATCTGGGGATGAAATGTAATAAAACATACAGCTTGCCTGAAAATACTTCAGCACAGAAAAAACAGCTGAAGCCAATATGGATGAAAGTAATAGTTATCAGATCTTAGCAATGCATAAATAATCACAGTTCATCATGGTGTCCTCTCTATTTTCATGGATGTTTAGAAATTTTCATTTGAAATCCTACAAAGAAAACAATGACGAATACTTCTCCCTGTTAATAAAATAGCTTTAATTTTTTTGTTTCATTTCCAAATATGTTTTTAAAAGATTTTCTTTATTTGACAGAGAGCAGCAGCGGGAGTGGTAGCCATAGGCAGAGGGAGAAGCAGGCTCCCCACTGATCAAGGAGCCTGATGTGGGACTTGATCCCGGGACCCTGGGCTCTTGACCTGAGCCGAAGGCAGACACTTAAGTGACAGCCACCCAGGTGTCCCTTATTCCCAATATTAAGAGTATTGTAAAAATTAAAAGTCTCAAGAAGAGGCATATCCATTATTATTGATTATATCAGAGAAAGGCAGTAAGATTTAGAGCCAAGGAGAGAAGGGGAAGTTTCGTTTTTAACTTCACATATTTTGTAGTGTGTGAATGTTTTGGGGGTAAGAAAGTAAAAAAGCAATACATGAAATACATTTTCCTAAAAGATCTGAGGGTGTTCACCAAACCGTTGGAGGCAGTTACCTCTAGGAAGGGGAGTGACTCATTGAAGGTGTTGTTCCTGAGAGGAAGCTGTTACTTTTTTGTCCTTGTTTTTCTACAGTTGTTTATTAAATAGTCAAAAGTTCAAATGCAAAGTTAAATTAACGCATAGTAATTTGTAAATGATTTGAGACAAGACATGCAAAGAAAGCAAACATACCAGCAAACATTTTAACAAAACCCAATAAGCTCAGGTTAAAAACCCCTGATTTATAACATGATTTGTTTTTAAAGATTGATTTATTTATTTGAGAGGGAGTGAGAGAGTGGGTGGGGGCAAGGGAAGAGGAAGAGGGAGAGAAAGTCTCAGTCAGGTTCTGCACTGAGTGTGAAACCTGACATGGGGCTCAATGTCATGCCCCTGAGATCATGACCCAGGCAGAAACCAAGAGACGGACACCTAACTGACCGCACCACCGAGGCTCCCTCCAACATGATTTTTCATGGCTAAAAAAGATTTCATCCTATGAACATGCCATATTTAACTAAAATATCTTTAGATTGCTTCTGTTTGTAAGATTAGAAATAAGGAACAACTTGCCCACCATCATTTATTCCCTGGAGATAGATTCCTCCTAGATAGGGAATTTCTGATGTAGAGGATTTGAGTAATTTTTTTGATATTTACTACCAAAAGTGTTGAAATGTAATACTGGTTCTGCCTATCAGATTGGCAAAAAATTAAGAAGTTGGAAAATGTACTTGGCTGCTAAGAGTACGGGGAAGGAAACTTTTATGGGCCTGCTTGAAATACGGGGAGAGCAATTTCATAAAACCAGTCAAATTTAGTAGTACACATGCTCTCTGATCCATCAGGTAGCCTAGTAGGAATTTATCCAGTAAATATATTCATATATATGCACAAAAAGTATGCATGGGGATGTTTTTCTGGTTGAATACACGATTCAGTTTTGTCCCTCCCCAAAATTTATGTCTATCAGTACCTTAAAATGTGGCCTTAATTGGAAATAGGGTCTCTGTAGGTATAACTAGTTAAGATAAAGTCATTCTGGGGCGCCTGGGTGGCTCAGTGGGTTGACCTCTATTTTCGGCTAGGGTCATGATCTCAGGGTCCTGGGATCGAGCCCCACATCAGGAACTCTGCTTGGCGGGGAGCCTACTTCCCCCTCTTTCTCTGCCTGCCTCTCTGCCTACTTGTGATCTCTGTCTGTCAAATAAATAAATAAATTCTTAAAAAAAAAAAAAAAAGATAAAGTCGTTCTGGATTAGGATGGGCCCTAATCCAATGACTGGTATCCTTATAAGAAGAGGGAAACTTGCACATACAGAAATTCACAGAATGCCAGGTGAAGACACACACAGAGGAAGACATTTTTTGTGGTACTTTCTTATGGCAGCCCAAGAGAAACTAATACAGATGGTCACTGTGGCCTTGTTTGTAACAGCAAAAGAAGGGAAGCAGCCTGAGTATCTATCAGTAGGGGACTTCTCTTAAATTATTGTCTGCCCGTTCAGTGGACTACTATGAAGCCACTAAAAAGAATAAAAACATCACCAGTATACACTGTCAGATGAAATATACAAGATGTAGGCACCATGTGTGACACACCACCACTTAAAAAGCAAGAGTGGACTTGTGCTTGTATGTGAATTGAATTATCTCCAACTAGACAACAAACAGCTTATAACATCAGTGATCTCTGTGAAGGGGAAGTGAGGAACTTAGGGTCTGAGGAGGAGGGACTTTGCACTGTACGTGTCTGTGAGTAAGCATCTTTTCCTTTACCTTGGGACTCTCATATGCGTTGTAGAGCTGCCTTTCATTTTCTCTGCACCGTGTTCCTTGGAGAGGAGTGGGTCACTGGACCTTGAGCTTTTATCATTGATTTCAAGAGTTTACGATGTTAACATTTTTCCTGTGGGGCTTTTGTTGGTTATAATTTTAAAAGTAATACAGACTCACATTAAATACACATAGGTGTGTATATGGTTAAAAAGGATCTTTGAATCAGGATCCAAATAAGGTATTTTCCTACAACTGAATCATATATATATATATATACATATATATATATATATGCCAAGTCTCTTTTAATCAAGTCTCTTTTTTTTTCTTTGCAATTTATTTCTTGAAGAAACCAAATTGCCCTGTGGCATTTTCCAGCATCTGTTTCCCTCTGGGGTCATTTAATATGTTTCTCTGCCCCTTTCATTTCTTCTGGTTGATATTCAGGTATAGAAGCCTGGTAAGTTTCCTGGGCTGGTTTGGTTTCGTTTTTGGCAAGAATCCTTCATAAGTGGTGTGTTCTGCCATGAGGAGGCTCACAATATCTGGTTGTTCTTTTTTTAATGTTAGCAATAACCATTCCTTACACCCATCAGTTCTTTAGGAATTTGCAAATTGTGACCTATAATGATTTTTTAAAAATCCATATGCAGTCTTCCTGCCCTGCTGCATCGGGTGGAACTGCATACTGATTTTAAACAGCAGCAGCAAAAGCGCATCCCCTTCTCCCACCCTGAGTTTCATTTCATTAAGGGGATGCCTGTGGTGTCCTTTGACCTTTTAGGGGAAGCTGACCCTCAGGAGTCCTGATTCATCCAGCACACATCAGAAAGCTCATGGGGCAGGGGACAGGGTCTTGCAGGAGCTCTGGCTGGAAACCTGCCCGCCCCCAAAGTCTGTCCTCAGTTCCAGCTCAGGGTTTCTGCGGAACTCCCGGCGTCTTCCTTCCTTCCTTCCCAGATAGGCCTGGACCTTTCCGCCACCCTGTAATTCTGGTTTTCATCTCCACAGAGCAGACCAAGTCTTTGACGATGACTGAAGACCTGCTGGCATTGGTGAAAAGGCTGCAGAAAGGTCATGTGTCTCCTTGTGTCTGAGGCTCAGCCTGGGGTTTTGAGGCAGGCGGATGTGATTCAAAATTAGCCCCCTCAGCTCAACAACCCTGGGAAGTTATCCCACCGCGCGTTTTCCCCCTTATACAATTTAATTCTTTGCACCTAAAGTACAGCTTGAAAATTTAAGAAGTATAAGGGAATGGAAAACCCTCCTCTCTTACACACACACACACACACCAGCCATCCATGTCCCTGACTCAAGGGCTAGCAGCAACTATTTTAAAAATTCTTAGGTATTCTTCCAGAGATTAAAAAAAAAATACATTCCTGGGTGTGTACTCTTTGTCCTCCCTTTTTACACACAAATGGCAAATGGCCATGCAAATGGCTGCACTTTGCGTCCCTCGGTGAGGGGGCCTAGGAGCCAGCCTGCATGGGGGCTGGGGCACAGTGCTGGGTAGGTTAGAGGTTTGACCCCCAGACCAGGCCATCTGCAACTAAAATACTATGACCCATTGGTCTGTTTGGTCTGTTCCAAAGAAAAGAGAACCTCTCCTTCCTCCAGCCTGGCACGCCCCTGCCCGCCATGGCCACCTGCATTGGAGCTGCTGTCTAGGCTAACATTATGTAGAGAAATTACAGGACTAGAAATGCAGAGTTACCATAACTGTCTCCAGTAAAATGAGGCCCCTCAGGAATGTGTTAAGTCATAATCAGCACCTTGGAGATCATTCACTCTCCTAGAAGTCTCAGGAGATGGGAGTTGGTGGTCTCAGAAAATCAAGGGCTTGAGTTTATTAACTCCAGAACTCCAGAGTGTCGGGGGTGGGTAGTGAGACCCAGCAAGGGTTGGGAAGCTTTTGCCCCAACTCCATGCTGCTGACCTTGAAGCCAAAAAGGGATGAGGAGGAAGACTTCTCCATACAGAGCCCTGAAATTGGGACTGTAGGAAGTTAGAGATAGTTCTCTAAAGAGAGCATGATCTCTCTGTCACTGGAAAATGTTAAAGCTGCCACCCACAAGAAAGCAGCATTTTCGCCATTTCTCAGAGGAGGCCAGTACCAGAATCAGATGAGAAGTGACTGCTAAGCTTTTAACAGGGTAGGGCAGGTGGGAGATCTCCACTCACTCCCAGCACACTCAAAATTACTTCTAGAATCCTCCACCGTGTCCCAGGAGCCCTGTGTGATCTGCCAACTCCACTTTCCCCCAACTGGCCTCCCGGTACTTTCGACTTACTCACTAGACTCACATCGGCCACACCAGTCCCTTGGCCATTACCTTAGGCATGTGATCCCGAGGTAATGGCTCACTCCCACTGCTGGGGCTCACTTCCTCTGCTCGAGCTTTGCACTGGTCCCTCCGCCTGGCGTGGTTCCCCTCCCTCATATTCCCCAGCCCGCAGAATTGCAGGGCTCCCATTCCTCACTTCAGGGGGGCCCTTCCATATCAAGAAGCACCTTCTACCCTCTCACCCTCCGACCCCTTGCCTCACTTTATTTCCGGCTGCAGCAGTCACTGCCACCCACACTGACCGCTCAGGTCCTTGTTCGGTGTCCGTCGGGCCCATGCAGAATGCAAACCCTGCAAGGCCCTCTTACAGAGCCCAGCCAAAGCGGGCACTCGATAAATGCGTTTGATTGCTAGTATCAGAGACGCTGTACCAACACCCACCCATCTCTTTCTGCCTTAGACAGCCAGGCATCTGCCCTCTCCGGCTCAGTCTTTCTCTCACTCTGCAGAGGGAAGCCTGGAGCCACAGATTGAAGACCTGATTAACCGGATTAATGAGCTTCAGCAAGGTAAACCCCAGGACCTAGCCTTCCTAGCTAGCCAGAAAGAACCTGAACTTTGAGTGCCTCCACTTCCTCATCTATAAAATCCAGACACCTCTGGGGTGTTGAAAGATGAGTGTGCAGCGTCAGAGTGTGCAAGAGAATAGCAGGGTTAGAGGCTGGCACTCACACAGTGTCCTCTTCTTTGGCCCAGCAAAGAAGAAATCCAGTGAGGAACTGGGAGAAGCCCAAGCTCTCTGGGAGACCCTGCATAGGGAACTGGACTCCTGTAAGTAGGCCCAAAAGAGGGACCCATAGATCTTCTCAGCACTGCCGATGTTCTCCGCACACCTCAGGGTCTTCGCATGGGCTGTTCCCTCCACCTGCAGTGCTCTTATCTGTGTAACACCGATTGCCTTTTGCTATCTCACCTTTCTGCTCTCAGCCCAAACTTCATTCTAACAGATCTACCCCTTCTAGATATGGACTACCACCATCCCTCGGTCACTCCCACTCCCCTGCTTTATTTGTTTCTTCAAGCCTTTATCTCCCCTTGACATAGTGCATTTCTTTCTGGTCATCTCTCCCATGGGTACAAACCCTGTGCATTCTGCGGGGTCTTCACTCCTCTGGCACTTACAGAGAATGTGGACACTGACGGGGAGAAACTGGATCAGGACGGTCCCCAGTGGGAGATGGGTGCGGGTGGCAAGGAGACACCTCCCCTGCTGTGGGATATCTTCTGTAACTTGGACATGCCTTTGCATGAAGTTGCAATGGGGACAGGGGAGGTGGCCTCTGGGGGCTCATAGTGTCACTGTGTTTTCCAGTGAATGGAGAGAAAGTGCACCTAGAGGAGGTCTTGAGCAAGAAGCAAGGTATTTATCAGCTGCCCTGTCTTCATTGTTCTACCGCATTCGACCCACAAAACCCCACAATTCCCGGAAGTCAGAGGAATCCCACTGATACCTGAATCAGGGTGCTTCCCTCTCTGCTCAGACCTTTCCCTTACCTGCCACTTGACTCAAAGCAGACACTAAAGGCCTCCGAGTGCCCTCCAATGTGTGACATGATGTGGGACCCATTACCTCCCCCGAATCCTGACTCCCCAAGAGGTCACACAGGGCTCCCTTGCTTCCTCTCCCCACAGAGGCACTGAGGATCCTCCAGCTGCACTGCCAAAGGAGGGAATGTGGAGCTCAGAAGTAAGAGGTCCTGCTCAACTCTCCCCCGCCTTATTCCCCAACCTGAGGGAGGAAGGAGCCAGAGCTAGGGAAAATATACCTTGGACACACACTCCTCATTTTTCCTTTCTGTAGAATAGAATAGCTAGACAAGAGACTTCCCTGCTGATCTTTGCTATCAGACAGTGTTGTTGAGATTAACTCACTCGTTGGATCATTCATTGCTCGTTTCTTTATTAAATAAATCTCACCCACTGGTGTTATTCTAATTCTTCTTCCATTGGCTGTCCAGCTCTTCCACCATCCATTCGTTTATTTATTTGCCCACTTAGGCCTCCAGTCATCCCCTTACTCACCTGTCCACCCACTCACCCGTTCATCCATTCATCCGCACATCTGTGAAATCCTTTTCCAGCCAGCCAGACAGCCATTATGTCTCAAGCTTTCCATCCAATCATCCGGGCAATCCTCTCTCCATCTTTCCAATCACCCATTCATCTAGCTGTTCATTTCTTCACCCTACCATACACCCAGACATCTATCAATCCTTCTAGCAACCTTTCCTTTATTTCTCTGTCCAGCTATCATCCCTCCACTCATCATTTCTCCAGCCAGCTCTCACCTCGTCAGCCATTCACCCATCCAGTTACTGTCCGTCCAACCATCTCTCCAACCTTGGAATCTTTACCTAACAGGTTCTTTTGACCAGAAGTCTCACACCCTGATGTACCATGATTTTAATTCTGTGGGAAAACCTGATGATAAAGCTCAACGACACCACACTGCTAACACTGTGTGATGAGCAGTTTATGTTCATTTTTCTACCTGATCCTTGCAATGACAATTATAGCAGTTAAGGGTGACTGTCAGCCTTCCACCACTATTGCCATTTTACATATAAGGAAATAGACCCAGACTGGTTAAGTAATTTGTCCAGGGTCACGGTTAAATAGCATATCTAGGCCTCAAGCTGGGACTTTAAATTCTATTAAGCTACACTACTAAACCCCTCAAGGAAGTGTCTTGGGAAGGCACACTTTGATGAGGGACAGGATGGACAGGATGATCATCTCAATGAGGTCCATAAAGGTGCACGTTCTGTCACGGAAGAAAGGAGAATGATGAAGGTTGTGAACAGACCACTGCCGTCCCCCAGTCCTGCTGAATGAAGTGGGAGCTTATTCAGAGAATATGACTAAGAGTTGTCTTTCTCCTTCCAGGAAGACCACATTGCAGGAGTTCACAGAGCAAATTTCAATCCCTAACTCTCAGGTCACAGAGAACTGCACAAAGAAGAAGCTGGGGTAACTACTGAGGGTAACCTTGGGTCTACGGCCCAGTGTGCTGCTGGTTTGGCATGGCGGTGGGACTTGCATCAGGGAGTTTGTTGGAAGAGGAGCTGTGGGAACCAAGGCTTGGAGGAGAAGGCCCATAAAAGGGCTCCTAGTAGAGGGAGCACTGGGCAAAGATCCAAAAGCCATCCAGAGGAATACCCAGACTGGACCAGACCGGATGTCAGTCCTAGCATGTATTCTCTCATTTCTGGGTGTTGGCCCCTAGGTTACACGTTGAAGAACAGCTGGAGACTGTGATGGGCCAGCACAAGGACCTCTGGGAATTCCACGTGAGCCATCATTGCCTCCAACCACAGCCCCTCCTCTCCTGGTTTCACTGTCTCCACTGATTGGCTCAGTGTCTACCCACTGCTCACCCCAACTCCGTGAGATAGTTTTTGACTCCTTTCCTCCTCTTACCCACCTACTCAGCCCTTCAGCTTTTGCCTTAAATTTAGCCTCCTCTTACCATTGCCCCATTGCCACAGCCAGCATCTGCCACCCAGCCTGCTTCCTCCCTGCTTACCTAGAGTTTGCTCCCCTTGCAGTGGCAAATACGAACCCTGAAAAGGCCATGGTCCGATCATTCCTTCATTGAACGAATGAAGGATGTGCCCAGCAACATTCCAGGAAGGAGGAGACAGTGGGGAGCCAAAGGGGCCAAGTATTTGCTTGTCCCCAGTACAGTTGGGAGCAGGTGGAGGCATACTCAGACTCTACACAAATAATTAGCTAGATCATGTAATGTCAGTGGGGAAGGCCTCTCTGGGCAGGTGACATCTGAACGCAGACATAAAGGGAGAAAAACACGCAGCTATTTTGGTGCAAATGGTCCTGGAAGAAGGAACGGCCAATGCAAAGGCCTTGAGGCTGAAGCGTGCCCGGGGTATTTGAAGAAGAGCATGGGGAGGCGGGTGGAAGGAAGACGGGGGTAGTGAGAAGAGATGAAATTTGAGTGAGAGGTATACGGGGACATGGGGAGCTTTTGGAGAGGAAATTCGTCCCCACCACCACCAGGCCACAGCTGGAACTGCACATCGAATTAACAGTTGAATGAATGAATGACATAATACGAGTAAGGGCTTGCCCAGGGGGCTGAGAGGACAAACGGACGGATAGGTCTCCCTTCTCGCAGGTGTTGAAGCAGCGACTGGCCTGGGAGATAAGCGCCCTGCAGAGCAGCAAGGAGCAGTTGCTCACTGAAGGTGGGACCCCCATGCAGGGTTGGGGCCGAGGGGGCGGGGCCAAGCCCGTTAGAGCTCCAGGCCCCGCCCATGACGCCCCCGCCCACTCGCAGAGAAACTGGCGCGGGCCAAGCTAGAGGAGGTGGAGCTGCAGCTGAGTTCGCCACCCGAGGTCGGGGACGCCCGGGCGGTGAACGATGGGTGAGTGGGCCAGAGAGCATGGGGCGAAAGGGAAGGAGCAAGGAGGGGGGCGAGGGCAATGAGCCGACTTTCCCCCGGCACCGCCTCCAGCCGCCCCCCTTGAAGGCCTGGCACTGGAGTGGGTCGGTGGGGCCTCTGGGGTGCGGCGCCCCTTGTACCCCAGCCGCTCGCGCCCCGGCCGCTTGGCGTCCGAGGTCTCTGTCGGGATCTTGGTGCCTTCCTTCCCGCGCCGCTCCACTCTCGTTCTCTTCTTCCTCTCCACGCCCCCTGCTCTCCAGGCTGAGGGCGGAGCTGGAGAAATTCGGGGGCCAGGGTTCTGCCCAAATTCATTGCACGCCAAAGGACGGGGCCTCCAAAAGAGAGGTAGGGAGCTCGGCGATGCGGCGAGGGGGCAGAGATGGGGGGCGGGGGTGCCCTCGGAGTCTC
This sequence comes from Enhydra lutris kenyoni, assembly GCF_002288905.1. Taxonomy (NCBI): domain Eukaryota; kingdom Metazoa; phylum Chordata; class Mammalia; order Carnivora; family Mustelidae; genus Enhydra; species Enhydra lutris. The sequence goes on from NW_019154114.1 coordinate 12,551,278, forward strand.
TTGGAGAAAGCGTCAGTGGGGAGCAGGGCGCCCCGGCGGGGGGACGTGACCGGTGGGGTAAAGGCAGCCGCCGGCCCGCGTGCGCGGACGCCAGCGCCCTCGGGAGCCGGGGTCTGCAGCCTGACTTGCGGCTCCCGCAGGCCGGCCCCGAGCGCTCCGGCGCCCTCAGCGAGGACCTGGAGCCGCCCCCAGAGCAATAGGACGCTCCCGAAGCTCCTCACCCCTTCCCGCTTCCCGGCGGGCCGAGAAATAAAGGCGAGGATTTCGGACCTTCCTCCACCTCCTGCCTGAGTCTGTATTCCCGGGTCTTCGGGGTGGAGGGCAAGGCCCTTGCGCACTGCAGGCCGGGGGCGTGTCCAGGCACTCTGGGCGGGGCTTCTTCCGGGCTCCGCCCACCAACCGCGTGGAGGACTCTGGAAGCTCCGTGAACGTTCCTGAGCATCAGGAAGGACTCGTGGGTGGGTGTGTTAGGATAGGGAGTCCACCACCCCTCAGTTAGAGAGCACTCTCGATAATGCAAGTCACCCAGCGAGGTTTATTTCCAGCTAGCTGGGGTCCGAGTATCTGCCCCATGCAGCCGGTTTCTGCAAGGACCCCTGGTGGCTGGAAATAAACCTCGCTGTGTGACTTGACTTCATTATCGAGAGTGTCCTCTGTCTAATTGAGGGGTGGTGGACTCCGTATCCTAACATTTGGAGGTTCCACCAAGATTTAAGACCCTCCTCAGAGAGACAGACAACTCCCCGATACCGAGGTTTAACTAAAGGAACCGCGGAAGGAGGATTGGCCACCTCCGTCTGGAGAACTCAAAGTTCTCGCCTGGAGGGACTCAAGGTCCCTATCTGGATCTGGTAGAGAATTCTCATCTGGGTGGGCGAAAGGGTTGCGGCCTTGAAGGCTCCATTTCTGGAAGTCGCGGGAGACATCCCGGACGAAAGGGTGCCAGAACGACGTCCACAGTGGACACCGTTTGGATGGCCAGGTAAGGATCCTGAGTGTTGTGTGAGTGGGACGGCGCCTGTGGATGTGGTGTGGCTGACCGGCCGGTGGGTGTTAGAAAGCTCGTTTCGAATTTGTGTGTTTGCTGGCTTTGTGTCTCTTGTCTTTTCCTGGCTTCTTTTTGTAATAATAATGGGACAGGCTCAGGTAACGCCTAAGACCCTGCTCCTGAACAACTTCCCTGAGATCCTTGCCAAGGCTCACAATCATGGCGTGGAAGTAAAAAAAGGTAAGTTTGATACCCTCTGCTCTGCAGAATGGCCTTCTTTTAAGGTGGGCTGGCCACCCAAGGAGACCTTTTCTCTGGTCGTTATTAAGAAAGTCCGAGATGTGATCAACCGGCCTGGACTACAGGGCCACCTGGACCAGTATCCCTATATTTTAATGTGGCAGGCTTTGGTGGACAGTCCTCCCTCCTGGCTGAAACCATTTGTCCCCGAGAAGCTGGGGGATCCCCCCCCCACCCCGGGTGCTGGCTGTCTCTCGGGCCCCCAGCATCCCACTGCTCCCGATCTTACGGCCCACCCAAAACTCCCGGGGAGCCCATCCAAGAAAACCGTCTTACAGGAAGGGTCGGACCTGTACCCCTTCCTGATAGACCTTGATTTAGAAGAAACCCCCCCTCCATACGCGCCTGTGGCGCCGCTCCAACCTGAGGCGGCTGCCAAGTGACCCACTCCTTTCTAGTTATCCCTGAATGCCCGACCCCCTTGCTGGGGCGTGATCTCCTAACCAAAGTCCAAGCCCGTATCCACTTTGAGCCAGACGGCATCAAAGTGATGGCCAGGGGCAGTCCCTTCATGTCTTGACCCTGTCCCTCGCAGATGAGTATCGCCTGTTTGCCCTGCAAGGTACCTCTCCCCCTACAGAGTGGCCCCAGGAAATGGATTATTGGCTTAGAACATACCCTCAGGCATGGGCAGAAATAGCGGGTATGGGTCTGGTGGCCCACCGGGCACCAGTAGTGGTCGAAGTCAAAGCCTCGGCCCAGCCTATCCGGGTCCGTCAATACCCCATGTCCGCTGAGGCGCGAAAGGGGATTTCCCCACACATTAACCCCCTCTTAGAAATGGGGATACTCAAATCCTGCCACTATGCCTGGAACACCCCGCTCCTTCCCATTAAAAAGCCAGGGGGGAAAGACTACAGGCCAGTCCAGGACTTGAGGGAGGTAAATAAGAGAATAGAAGACATCCACCCCACGGTCCCCAACCCTTATACCTTGCTAAGTCACTTGCCCCCTTCACATGTTTGGTACACCACCCTAGACCTAAAGGATGCTTTCTTTAGCATAGCCCTGGCACCCAGCAGCCAACACATTTTTGCCTTTGAATGGCATGATGACAACACGGGAACTCCCGGACAGTTGACCTGGACTAGACTGCCACAAGGCTTCAAAAACTCTCCATCTCTGTTTAATGAAGCCTTAAATCAGGACTTAGACTCGTTTCGCCGGAGCCATGATTCAGTTACGCTCCTGCAATACGTAGATGACTTGCCTCTGGCAGCCCCCACCAAGGCCGAGTGTCACTGGAGACCTCCTCCAGGAGCTGGGACAATTGGGCTATTGGGCCAGCACAAAGAAAGCCCAAATATGCAGGCAGACAGTCACCTACCTGGGGTATAAATTGAAGGAAGGGACCAGATGGTTAACAGAAGCCATGAAAGAGACTATTCTCAGGCTCCCAGTCCCAACCTCGGCCCGAGAAGTCCGTGAGTTTCTGGGAACAGCGGGCTACTGCTGGCTATGGATTCCGGGGTATGCTGAGATAGGGAAGCCCCTGTATGAGGCAACCGAGGATAAGGCCTCTTGGGCCTGGGGGCCAAAACAGCAAAAGGCCTTTGACGAACTCAAGACCGCCCTCTTAAAGGCACCAACCGTGGCATTGCCAGACCCCCTGAAGTCCTTCACCCTCTTAGTCGACGAGAGGAGGGGGATAGCGAACGGGGTACTGATGCAGCGCCTGGGGCCATGGAAGCGTCCGGTTGCCTATTTATCCAAAAGACTAGACCCGGTCTAGCAGGATGGCCCCCATGTCTAAGGATCATCGCAGCAGTAGCCCTAATGGTAAAGGACGCAAACTCACTTTCGGGCAGCATCTGAAGGTAGTAACTCCTCATGCGATCGAGGAGGTCCTAAAACACCCCCCTGGTAAATGGATGACTAATACCCGTCTGACCCATTACCAAGGACTCTTGTTAGATGCACCCCGGATCATCTTTGCGGGACCAGCCGCCCTAAACCCAGCCACCCTGCTGCCGACCCCGGATCTAGAAGCCCCCCTACATGACTGCCGGAAATCATGACCGAAATCACCCAGGTGCGCCCCGACCTCCGGGACACCGCCCTCCCCAACAGTGCGTTGGTATGGGACACTGACGGGAGCAGCTGCATCATGGACGGGGTGCGAAGGGCGGGTGCGGCGGTGGTGGACCGAGGCGGGGATGTCGTTTGGAGTGCCTCGCTTCCCCCCGGGGACTTCAGCCCAAACGGCCGAGCTGATTGCGCTGGCGGAGGCGCTAGTACGGGCTGAAGGGAGACCAGTGACTGTCTACACCGAGAGTCGCTACGCTTTCGCTACTGTCCATGTGCATGGCGCCATCTACCGGGAGAGGGGCTTTGTTACAGCGGAAGGAAAAGAGCTACGCAACCTCCCAGAGGTACAGAGGTTGCTGGCGGCCGTGCAAAAGCCCCGGGCAGTTGCGGTTGTTCACGTCCCTGGACCCCAGTCTGCCCGAACCTCGGAGGCCGAGGGAAACCGACGAGCGGATGAGGCCACCAAAAAGGCGGCAATAGCTTTACCAATTCTGGCACCTGCCCTGCCCGCACCCGAGCTTCCGCGCCTACCCCCGCGACCTGACCTGACCCTCTGGGGTGTACCCCAGAGGACCTACAATGGATCCAGAACCACCACTGCCTAGAGCCTGATCAGCATGGGTGGCATCGGGACCCAGAGGGAGACTAATACTGCCGGGAAAACGGACTGTTCCTCCTTTCCAGCCTGCACCCAGCCACCCATTTAGGAAAGAGAAAGTTGCTGACAGCTCTCGAGTCCGCCCGCCTTAAGTTCCCCCGACAAGCCACCCAGATCCAGGAAGTCGTGGACCAATGTGTTGGGTGCCAGGCTATGAAACCCAGTAGGAAGGGACTCCTACGTACAGGTACGAGGGAACGGGGGAGGACACCGGGACGGAGCTGGGAGGTGGATTTTATTGAAGTAAAACCTGGGAGGTATGGATATAAGTACTTGCTGGTATTTGTTGATACTTTTTCAGGCTGGGTGGAGGCCTTCCCCACGAAACGAGAGACCGCCCAGGTTGTTGCTAAGGCATTACTAGAAGAAATCATACCCCGATATGGGGTCCCCGAAGTTCTAGGGTCTGATAACGGTCTGGCCTTCATCAGCAAAGTCCTACAAGGACTGGCCCAAGTGGTGGGGACCGATTGGAAGTTACATTGTGAATATAGTCCCCAGAGCTCTGGGCAGGTAGAAAGGATGAATCGAACCTTAAAAGAGACCTTATCTAAATTGACCATCGAGACTGGCGTGGACTGGGTGACCCTCCTACCCTATGCCATCTTCCAGGTTCAGAGCTCCCCTTATGTGCACGGATTAACTTCCTTCGAAATTCTCTATGGGAGACCACCCCCCATTATTGTCGGTGTCTTGCCAGACCAAGACTTTAATGTGACCCCAAATTATCTGGCCAGTTTGAAGGCCCTACAGGAGGTTCAGCGTGAAATCTGGCCCATGGTGCGCTTTTTGTATGAGACCGGGGATACACTGAATCCGGAACATGGCATTGTCCCAGGGGATTGGGTATGGGTAAGGAGACACAGGTCCCGAACTTCAGAAGAAAGATGGAAAGGTCCTTACGTGGTTGTTCTGGTTACCCCCACTGCCTTAAAGGTTGACGGCATTGGGCCTTAGGTCCACCATTCCCACGTACGCCGAGCCACCCAGCCGGAGCAGAGACAAGCCAGGGAGTGACGCAAAAGTAAACCGTCCGAGTGTGGCGTCAGATGAATGTAGCTATGGAAAATTACTGTGTGTTAAGAGCTTTGAAAATGCTATATAAACCCTTGGCTTTGAGTGCCCGGGGTCCTTGTAGAAACCCGCTGTGTCGGGCAGATACTCGGACCCCAGCGAGCTGGAAATAAACCTCGCTGTGTGACTTGCATTATTGAGAGTGTTCTCTGTCTAATTGAGGGGTGGTCGACTCCGTATCCTAACAAGTGTTGGGTGTCCAAGCCCCCCCCATCTCCTCGGCGTTTCCTAACTGTTTTACCAACCAGGGCTGGAGGGAACGTGGTAAAAACCCGTGTAAAATCCTGTCTCCTGTGGTTCGGAGTAAAATCACAGCCTCCCGAGAGCCCCTGCATCCCCCACAGACTCCCACGGGCCACTCGGCCTTCCCCATGTTCATGTCCAGCCAGCTTTTTTTGCAGCCTCTCCCCGCACTTTTTCCTCTCAGGGCCTTTGCTGTGTCCTCATGTGCGGCGCCTTCCCCCTGGTTCTCTAACTGCGAGTCTGTTAAAAGTCTGTCAGCTCCCTTGGAGGCTCGCCTGGGGACCCTATTTCAAAAGGCACCTTGCGCCAAGACACTGTCATTTACTAAACATGTCTTGGTAAACGTCTGCGCTGGTTGTCTGCTGTGTGCCAGGCACTGGTGTGGGCCCCGAATTGAAATAGCATGGTCAGGGGACTTCTCACTGATCAGGGAGGTGAGGGGGCAAATGAGGAAGGGAGCCCGTGGACATCGGGGGAGAGGTGCCCCTGGCAGAGGGAATGGCTTGTGCAAAGGCTCTGAGGTGGGACTGAGCTTTGTGTGTTTGAGGAGCATCTGGAGGGAGCCAGTGTGGTGGGGCACGGTGAGGTGGAGAGGGAGGGGAGGTAATCCTGCAGAACTGCTGGGGACCCAGTCAAGTCGGACCGTGTCTGCCTGGTCTGTGTGGTGTTCTGAGAAGGGGCCCTGGCCCCCAGCAAATACTCAGTCTATGCTAGTTATCACTTAGATTCCCCAGGCCCACTGCCCACCTGCCTCAGGCCAGCCTCCAAAGATCTTTAGGGAGCCTTGGTGTCTCCGAGTCACACAGATGGGACAGCCTGGGTATTCTGCCGACTTAACTGTCTTCATCCTAGGATTCGAGTCCCAGTTTCCCCGCTCACCGGCTGAGTAACCTCAGCAAACTGATTAAGGTCTCCCAAACTCAACTGCCAGGTTTGCAAAATGATATCAACCGCACAGAAATTTCTATAAACCTAGCCAGCTCCCTGCTCTTCTAGGAGATCTCCCTTGAGCTCACAGATAAGCTAAATTGCCTCATGTGGGTACAGTATAAGGCGATGGTGAATTGGCTGCCCGACCGAACTCCGAAGAGTAGAGACTGACCAGCCTTATTTGTCTCCCTGGGTTCCAGTAAAGGTCCTGAAAAAACCGTTGAAGACAGATGCCCCTTTCAGTGATCGCCTGGATATTTTTGTACATGCATGAAATCCACTGGATCTGAAGGCCGCTGCTGATCAATTGTTAATTGTTTTCATGTGCCGATAGTTCTTATTCTTAACCATTTCTCTTCTCTCCTATAAAATAAACACTGGCTTTTTCCATATTCAGGGAGTTCCCCCCAAAGCTCATACTTTGAGTGGTTGCTTCTTTACTCTCACACGCTTCCTTTTCTCATCTGCTTGAAAGTTAAAGGCAGTTGTCAAATTATTCCCTGGGGAGGAAAAGATCAAATGGACTTCCTAGTCAGGGAATTCTTTTAGCCTTTCCTCTTGATTCTGTTGGGATTGTGGGTTTGGAAGGGGAGAATGAAAGGACAGGAGACTGATATTTGGGAATGCTGAGAGCAGTATGGGAAGTGCATCCTTATAAGACAGAGGGAGTCCTGGATGGGAGCTGTGCTGCCCAGCGTGACAGCTCCAGGCCACAAGGGCCTACAAGGGGCTATGGGGCACTTGGAGTGCAGCTGGTCCAAAGGGAGACACACCCTAAGTACAAAATGCCCTCTGGATTTCAAAAACCTGGGACAAGGAAAAAAAAAAAAAAGCATCACTAATCATTCTTATGATGATTACATAAGTACATGATACTATTTTGTGAATATAGTCATAATATTTAATGAATATATTGACAAATAAAATATTAGGGTTAAAGTCACCTTGTTTTTCCTTGTTTAATTCTTCTAATGTGGCTAGTAGAACATTCTAAGTTACACATGTTGCTCACATTCTATTTCTATTTCTAGTGGGCAGCACTGTTTTATTAGAGGGAGTGGAAGAGGACTGGGCCATCTGCTGTGCCTCCGGCCCCTTTGTAGCTGTGACCTGGAGGCCACATATCTCCTTGTCTCCGGGTGTCGTGATCTCGATTGATGACTTTGGTGCCAGGAGCTCAGTGCTGAAGACTGGAACAGAGTGTCATATGGGATGGACGTATATGCAGGGCACACACACAGCCGTCTGCATCCCTATCCCCTCTCTGTGTATACATCTCAGGTTGTGGATAAACAGATCCCATAGTCTTGCATCTCAGAAAACATTTTAGTGGATTTGAAGGACATAATCTTGGTGTACCAGATGTCCTTGCTCACTCGGGCAAAAATGCTGAACACCTACATTTCTTCTAATGCCATTAGCAAGAGGCTCAAAACGGGTACACTACAAAACGATCGGGCTTCAGGAATGCATTTTACACAATTGTCGAATGGCCAGTGAGGAACGGGAAAATCACGTGTCCTTAAAATTTTATCCCATGGTTTGTGTATTGACTCCGAAGGGGGATGTGCCTGGGGAGATCAGAACTGCCTGAACCAAGGGTCAAGTGCAGTATGGCCTGTCCTGGGACCCAGTGAGTGGGAAGTACACATCAACCCCCATGTGGGGTTCTTAAGTTTAATCGATTGAAAACTGTACAGCGAGAAGTTCTATAGGACAACCACCTTGGACATCTCTCCAAGGTCAGTGTCATAAAGAATGGAGAAGCTCTGACGCACTAGTCGCCTATCACTGTGGCGACAAACTTCCACAAACAATGCAGACCTGCTACCTCACGGTTCTGGAGATCAGGAGTCGAGTCCCAGTTCTGGAGAACTAGAGTCAAGGTGTCCTCCATGCTGTGTTCCTTCTGGGGGCTCTTAGAATCCACTCCTTACCGTTTCTAGCTTCTCAAGGTTGCCTTAAATACTTAAATACACATGCAGACCTCTGCTTCCACAGTCACATCTCCTCTGACCTTCCTGCCTCCCTCTTACCAGGATCCCTGGGATGCCATTACGTAATCTAGGAAAATCCCCTGAGTAAACCATGTCTGCGAAGCCCCTCCAGCCACATAAGGTAACATACTGCCAGGTTCTGTGGGTTAATGGACATCTTTGGGGGCCATTACTCTGCCCACCACACCGGAGGACCATTCTTGAATGGGAGAGAGCAAAGAGACCAAAGGTAATTCACAAAACTTGAATGGACCCCAGATCACGGCTGGGAGAAAACATTGTGGGGGCCTCTGGGGGATTTAAGAATAGAGTGAAATTTGGATGCCACTGTGGAAGAAATGGTGATTTCTAGCAGTGGTCCTGGCAGACGGAAAGTGCTCTTTCGGGGAGATGAGGGCTGACATAAGTTTTAAGTTTCATAATATCTGCCACCAAGGTTTGGATGGTTTGGCAGAGCAGAAGTGTGGACATGTGGATCGGCGGGGAGGACAAAGTGGATGCAGAAAGACTAGTTAATCTAAGGGTTTATTGTATGGCTCTTCGTCAGAGACTTGAAATCCTTTAATAAACCTAATAACAAGTGGATAATTGGAGCTTCGTTGCCATGGCCCCTTCCTGTGTCCTAAATGTCCCAATGACAAGCCCCTGAGATAGCAGACATTTCATTTTGCATGAACATACATCAAACCAGACTTGATCTATCCCCAATCTCTAGGAAGTACACCCTCTCCATGACTACGCGGGTTTACGATGTTCTTGTTAGGTCCCAGCCCAACTCTGCCTTCTTCATGAAATTTCTTTATTGGTATTTAGTCTCGTGGCAATGAGAAGTGCATCTCAGGCTCTTCCTGGAGGTCTTTTCGTCTCCACCCAACCACCACTGCTTGTTGGGAGATGTTTTGACCGTGTCCCTGGCCAGGCAGGAGTTACAAAGGGGAACAAAGCCTGTCTGGCTGACAGCAGCTCTGCAGGGAGATGACGACTCGCACCCTGGTGGCCTTTCCTGGTCCACCACAAATCTGTGTCCTTTGGCTTTTGATTTGCCATTTGTTCTCCTGGATCAACGGACCTCCCCACTTGCCCCCCCCCCACCTCCTCTGTCTGTGGGGCGAATGTTCATTTCCTGTAATTTGTCCTCAGACCTTTGCTTTGTCTTTCAGGTTCACGTGGGTATGGCCCCAGGGGAACTCAGAATTCCCAAAGGCTGAAGAGCATCTCGGAGAACTGAGCTAGAGAGGAGCCAGCTCTGGAAAGCAGGCGGAGGAGCCGGAGGGACGTGAGGGGTTCCCAGAGAGGGGAGGGAGAGGGAGAGGCCGGGTGACCTCAGTGGACTATCAGGGGAAGGTGAGCGTTATTCCTCCCTCTGCCCCGCGACCATGGAGCAGGCCTGGGGACCGGCCTACGACCTACTGGCTCCTGGGGCCAGATGCCCTCCCCAAGGGCCCAGCTCCGCCACACCAGCTCTGTGACTTCACCCAGTTCCTTACCTTCTCTGAGCGTCAGTCTCCTCCTCTGTGAAGCGCAGGGTGGTGTGAGAGCTAAGGAAATGGATAATACAGACAAAGTGTCTAAGACAAGACTTGGCATAGCATGAGCGCTCCGCTGGAGAGAGCCACCATCGTCCATCATCCTCACAGGGAACTTTTATAGTCGCCTTCGGTCACCACCGGAGCATCCTACTGTGATCCTAATTGACACCTTAGGTTTTTGTCGGGAAAGGAAACTGAGGGCGGTCTCCTAATAACCCAGGTAGGGCTCGATTTCAGTCCCGGGTCTTCCTGCATGGAGGCTAGAAGCCTTCCTGTTCTGCAGGTCACAGCACACACACCAGCACCTTCCCAGGCTGCCCAGGTTTTTCTGGCCTTTTTTTTTTTTTTTTTTTTTTTGCTTCATCTTAAAAAAACAAAAACAAAAAAACTGAATTCAACTGAATAAAATTTGAAGATCTTATTGGCTTTGTTCAATGAATTCTGAATGGGGCAGCATCCAAACTAGCAGAAAGGTTCCCTGAGGAGCTGCACAAAGTCAAAGACTTGCAGGCAGAGGGGAGCAGGAAGGAGGACATCACCCGAGGTAACCAAGCTCGTTGGTTAATGAACGTGACTCTCCTTCGGGCACTGGCGGGGCTCTCTCAGGAAGATTATCTAACCAGCGCAGATTTGCAACTCTCTTTCTGGGGGGTGCCCTATAAGTTTTTACTAATTACTAACCCAGTGATTTGTTGATTTAACTTTCTTTTTTAATGGACTTTTCTCACTGGCTTTGGTCAGTTTGGCCAGGATCCCTTCTCCAGGTTCTGGAACGAGTCCGGGGGGTCCCTGGGGCTCTCCATCCTGTCACGAAAAACAATAAAGGAGGAAAAATAATTTTCCCTCTTCCCTTTATGGTGAGTGCTTGGCTGAGACCCCTTTTTCTCTATGGCGCCTCATAAATGGAAAAGCTCACCTGTGGCTCCACTGTGGCCACTACAATGCAAGATTATCTCTGAGATGGTTAACCTGCTTGTTTTCAACCTTAAAATTTTACTCACCTGAGGCCTCTCACACTGGCTCCACTCCAGCTTAAATCAAATCCAGTTCGCTTTTTAAGTCAGACCCGGCGCAATCCCTATCCAGTTCCGGTTCCAGAACCCTCTGGAACTAGAAGCTCACCAAGTCTGCAGGCTTCTAACCCCATGAAGTCCCCCCCCCCCCGGCGGGGGGGGGCAGGGGGCAGGACCCCAGGACCTGAGAGGGTCGCGCCCATCACCTCCAAGACTGCAGAGCAGCGCGCCCCAGGGGCCCAGCAGGTACCGTGCCTGGTTGCTCTTGCTCCGGGGGGGAGGTCAGGGGTCGCCTTTGGTTCCTTCTCGCACGCACACCAGAACTCTTGAGAGACAAACTGAGGCACATTAAGAATTTTGAGTTTATTTGCGCAAAAATCGGTTCAAATCGGGCAGTGTCCGACTCAGCAGACAGGCAGGTGTTCCGAGGAGGGGCTGTGAGCCACGGAAGGTGTCGGCAGGCGGACGGCAGTGGGAGCAGGGACTTTTACTAGACCAAGGAGCTGGTTGGTTGTCGCAGTTATTTGGGACTTTAGGGAGGAGCAGGGGCCTGTGCGGCAGAGGGGCCGCCGACCCGGTGACTGACTCACCGGTTCCCGATTGATTCCATTTCTGAGAGAGCCGACGTGTGAGTGAGTCTCAGTTGTGTGACATGGGGCTCAGCGTCCCCCTGGCATTCGGGGCTGTTGTCCTGTTTTTTCGCAAAGGGTCGGGGTGTTCTGCTTGCTAAAAAGAGAGGGTGCAGGGGACCTCCGGGCACTTGACGGGGCATTGTCTTTGCGTGTGGTCAGGACGCAGGTGGGTCTGTGTGTTCCTGCCGACCTCGGGGGCGATCCCGCTGGTGGCTCGTTGCTCTCCTCCTGGCCCTGCAGTGAGTTCTTGTTGAGTCAGCGCTTAAAATACTGCTTTCATTTACAAACATGCTCAAATCAAGCCATGTAGCTCTTCTTGCTGAAAGTCAAAGCTTCAGGGAGTCCGGTGTGTGCACGCATGTGCCCATGTCCCTACACCCTATACAAGTACATTAATTGTCCATGCCTACACAGCTGACCCAAGAAAGGGTGATGATTCTCCTCAGCAGGCCTGGCTGGGCCTGACCTATGAGGGGGTGGGGAGGGCGGAGGGGGAAGACCCTTAGAAGGGACTGGATGCTTCTAGGCCAAGGAGACTCAAAGCATGGGAAGGATTAGACCCATGGGATCTTCTCCCTTGCTGGCTGTGAAGCTAGGGAGGCCACATGGCAAGGAATGAGGCTGCTTCTGTGGGGCCGGGATGGCTTCCAGCTGACCCCCGGCAAGGATGCTTTTCAGGTCCATTTGCATGCTCACATTTTCCATCAGGTGGGGAGCGCCTCTTACGAAGGGCCGGCTAGTATATAGCTCAGGTTTTCCAGACACATACAGTCTGCCGGGGTCACATGTCCTCTTTTTATAGTTTAAAACTTAAAAAATGGTTGGATTAAGGACTGAACCAAAACAGGTGTGAACTGGCTGGCCAGCTGCTGGTCCGGAGAGTCAACAAAACAATCAGGGGAGGCCTGACCTGCTGTGTTGGCCAATTTCCGTGGTGTGAATACACCCGCTGTGATTGGTTTCACGCCGCCCACCTGAAGTTTCTTCACTGCCAGGAAAACCTAGGCAGTAGCATGTCATTATGTAGTATTCACCTGCATGAACCATGGGAGTAAGTAACCAACTGTAAGAACAAACGATAGTAAAATATAGTTACTTGGAAGTGTTGAATTTTGAGTGTCTGTTGCCCTGTTTTCATATAAATTGTTAGGAGTTTCTGTAATTGAATTTTTTAAATTTATTTTATTTTTTTAATTTATTTTTTTTATAAACATATATTTTTATCCCCAGGGGTACAGGTCTGTGAATCGCCAGGTTTACACACTTCACAGCACTCACCATAGCACATACCCTTCCCAATGTCCATAACCCCAACCCCCCTCTCCCAACCCCCCTCCCCCCATCAACCCTCAGTTTGTTTTGTGAGATTAAGAGTCACTTATGGTTTGTCTCCCTCCCAATCCCATCTTGTTTCATTTACTCTTCTCCTACCCCCTTAACCCCCCCATGTTGCATCTCCTCTCCCTCATATCAGGGCGATCATATGATAGTTGTCTTTCTCCGATTGACTTATTTCGCTAAGCATGATACCCTCTAGTTCCATCCACGTCGTCGCAAATGGCAAGATTTCATTTCTTTTGATGGCTCCATAGTATTCCATTGTGTATATATACCACATCTTCTTTATCCATTCGTCTGTTGATGGACATCTAGGTTCTTTCCTTAGTTTGGCTATTGTAGACATTGCTGCTATAAACATTCGGGTGCACGTGCCCCTTCGGATCACTACGTTTGTATCTTTAGGGTAAATACCCAGCAGTGCAATTGCTGGGTCATAGGGTAGTTCTATTTTCAACATTTTGAGGAACCTCCATGCTGTTTTCCAGAGTGGTTGCACCAGCTTGCATTCCCACCAACAGTGTAGGAGGGTTCCCCTTTCTCCACATCCTCGCCAGCATCTGTCATTTCCTGACTTGTTAATTTTAGCCATTCTGACTGGTGTGAGGTGGTATCTCATTGTGGTTTTGATTTGTATTTCCCTGATGCCGAGTGATGTGGAGCACTTTTTCATGTGTCTGTTGGCCATCTGGATGTCTTCTTTGCAGAAATGTCTGTTCATGTCCCCTGCCCATTTCTTGATTGGATTATTTGTTCTTTGGGTGTTGAGTTTGCTAAGTTCTTTATAGATTTTGGACACTAGCCCTTTATCTGATATGTCGTTTGCAAATATCTTCTCCCATTCTGTCAGTTGTCTTTTGGTTTTGTTAACTGTTTCCTTTGCTGTGCAAAAGCTTTTGATCTTGATAAAATCCCAATAGTTCATTTTTGCCCTTGTTTCCCTTGCTTTTGGCGATGTTCCTAGGAAGATGTTGCTGCGGCTGAGGTCGAAGAGGTTGCTGCCTGTGTTCTCCTCAAGGATTTTGATGGATTCCTTTCTCACATTGAGATCCTTCATCCATTTTGAGTCTATTTTCGTGTGTGGTGTAAGGAAATGATCCAATTTCATTTTTCTGCATGTGGCTGTCCAATTTTCCCAACACCATTTATTGAAGAGGCTGTCTTTTTTCCATTGGACATTCTTTCCTGCTTTGTCGAAGATTAGTTGACCATAGAGTTGAGGGTCTATTTCTGGGCTCTCTATTCTGTTCCATTGATCTATGTGTCTGTTTTTGTGCCAGTACCATGCTGTCTTGATGATGACAGCTTTGTAATAGAGCTTGAAGTCCGGAATTGTGATGCCACCAACTTTGGCTTTCTTTTTCAATATTGCTTTGGCTATTCGAGGTCTTTTCTGGTTCCATATAAATTTTAGGATTATTTGTTCCATTTCTTTGAAAAAAATGGATGGTACTTTGATAGGAATTGCATTAAATGTGTAGATTGCTTTAGGTAGCATAGACATTTTCACAATATTTATTCTTCCAATCCAGGAGCATGGAACATTTTTCCATTTCTTTGTGTCTTCCTCAATTTCTTTCATGAGTACTTTATAGTTTTCTGTGTATAGATTCTTAGTCTCTTTGGTTAGATTTATTCCTAGGTATCTTATAGTTTTGGGTGCAATTGTAAATGGGATGGACTCCTTAATTTCTCTTTCTTCTGTCTTGTTGTTGGTGTAGAGAAATGCAACTGATTTCTGTGCATTGATTTTATATCCTGACACTTTACTGAATTCCTGTACAAGTTCTAGCAGTTTTGGAGTGGAGTCTTTTGGGTTTTCCACATATAGTATCATATCATCTGCGAAGAGTGAGAGTTTGACTTCTTCTTTGCCGATATGGATGCCTTTAATTTCCTTTTGTTGTCTGATTGCTGAGGCTAGGACTTCTAGTACTATGTTGAATAGCAGTGGTGATAACGGACACCCCTGCCGTGTTCCTGACCTTAGCGGAAAAGCTTTCAGTTTTTCTCCATTGAGAATGATATTTGCGGTGAGTTTTTCATAGATGGCTTTGATAATATTGAGGTATGTGCCCTCTATCCCTACACTTTGAAGAATTTTGATCAGGAAGGGATGCTGTACTTTGTCAAATGCTTTTTCAGCATCTATGGAGAGTATCATATGGTTCTTGTTCTTTCTTTTATTAATGTGTTGTATCACATTGATTGATTTGCGGATGTTGAACCAACCTTGCAGCCCTGGAATAAATCCCACTTGGTCGTGGTGAATAATCCTTTTAATGTACTGTTGAATCCTATTGGCTAGTATTTTGGCGAGAATTTTTGCATCTGTGTTCATCAAGGATATTGGTCTGTAGTTCTCTTTTTTGATGGGATCCTTGTCTGGTTTTGGGATCAAGGTGATGCTGGCCTCATAAAATGAGTTTGGAAGTTTTCCTTCCATTTCTATTTTTTGGAACAGTTTCAGGAGAATAGGAATTAGTTCTTCTTTAAATGTTTGGTAGAATTCCCCCGGGAAGCCATCTGGCCCTGGGCTTTTGTTTGTTTGGAGATTTTTGATGACTGTTTCAATCTCCTTACTGGTTATGGGTCTGTTCAGGCTTTCTATTTCTTCCTGGTTCAGTTGTGGTAGTTTATATGTCTCTAGGAATGCATCCATTTCTTCCAGATTGTCAAATTTGTTGGCGTAGAGTTGCTCATAGTATGTTCTTATAATTGCCTGTATTTCTTTGGTGTTAGTTGTGATCTCTCCTCTTTCATTCATGATTTTATTTATTTGGGTCCTTTCTCTTTTCTTTTTGATAAGTCTGGCCAGGGGTTTATTGATCTTATTCTTTCAAAGAACCAGCTCCTAGTTTCGTTGATTTGTTCTATTGTTTTTTGGTTTCTATTTCATTGATTTCTGCTCTGATCTTTATGATTTCTTTTCTCCTGCTGGGTTTAGGGTTTCTTTCTTGTTCTTTCTCCAGTTCCTTTAGGTGTAGGGTTAGGTTGTGTACCTGAGACCTTTCTTGTTTCTTGAGAAAGGCTTGTACCGCTATATATTTTCCTCTCAGGACTGCCTTTGTTGTGTCCCACAGATTTTGAACCGTTGTGTTTTCATTATCATTTGTTTCCATGAATTTTTTCAATTCTTCTTTAATTTCCTGGTTGACCCATTCATTCTTTAGAAGGATGCTGTTTAGTCTGCATGTATTTGGGTTCTTTCCAAATTTCCTCTTGTGACTGAGTTCTAGCTTCAGAGCATTGTGGTCTGAAAATATGCAGGGAATGATTCCAATCTTTTGATAACGGTTGAGACCTGATTTAGGACCGAGAATGTGATCTCTTCTGGCGAATGTTCCATGTGCACTAGAGAAGAATGTGTATTCTGTTGCTTTGGGATGAAATGTTCTGAATATATCTGTGATGTCCATCTGGTCCAGTGTGTCATTTAAGGCCTTTATTTCCTTGTTGATCTTTTGTTTGGATGATCTGTCCATTTCAGTGAGGGGAGTGTTAAAGTCCCCTACTATTATTGTATTATTGTTGATATGTTTCTTTGATTTGTTATTAATTGGTTTATATAGTTGGCTGCTCCCACGTTAGGGGCATAGATATTTAAAATTGTTAGATCTTCTTGTTGGACAGTTCCTTTGAGTATGATATAGTGTCCTTCCTCATCTCTTATTATAGTCTTTGGCTTAAAATCTAATTGATCTGATATAAGGATTGCCACTCCTGCTTTTTTCTGATGTCCATTAGCATGGTAAATTCTTTTCCACCCCCTCACTTTAAATCTGGAGGTGTCTTCAGGTTTAAGATGAGTTTCTTGTAGGCAACATATAGATGGGTTTTGTTTTTTTATCCATTCTGATACCCTGTGTCTTTTGATTGGGGCATTTAGCCCATTAACATTCAGTGTAAGTATTGAGAGATATGAATTTAGTGCCATTGTATTGCCTGTAAGGTGACTGTTATTGTATATTGTGTCTGTTCCTTTCTGATCTACTACTTTTAGGGTCTCTCTTTGCTTAGAGGACCCCTTTCAATATTTCCTGTAGAGCTGGTTTGGTATTTGCAAATTCTTTCAGTTTTTGTTTGTCCTGGAAGCTTTTAATCTCTCCTTCTATTTTCAATGATAGCCTAGCTGGATATAGTATTCTTGGCTGCATGTTTTTCTCGTTTAGTACTCTGAATATATCATGCCAGCTCTTTCTGGCCTGCCAGGTCTCTGTGGATAAGTCTGCTGCCAATCTAATATTTTTACCATTGTACGTTACAGACTTCTTTTCCCGGGCTGCTTTCAGGATCTTCTGTTTGTCACTAAGACTTGTAAATTTTACTATTAGGTGACGGGGTGTGGACCTATTCTTATTGATTTTGAGGGGGGTTCTCTGAACCTCCTGGATTTTGATGCTTGTTCCCTTTGCCATATTGGGGAAATTCTCTCCAATAATTCTCTCCAATATACCTTCTGCTCCCCTCTCTGTTTCCTCTTCTTCTGGAATCCCAATTATTCTAATGTTGTTTCGTCTTATGGTGTCACTTATCTCTCGAATTCTCCCCTCGTGGTCCAGTAGCTGTTTGTCCCTCTTTTGCTCAGCTTCTTTATTCTCTGTCATTTGGTCTTCTATATCACTAATTCTTTCTTCTGCCTCATTTATCCTAGCAGTCAGAGCCTCCATTTTTGTTTGCACCTCATTAATAGCTTTTTTGATTTCAACTTGGTTAGATTTTAGTTCTTTTATTTCTCCAGAAAGGGCTTTTATATCTCCCAAGAGGGTTTCTCTAATATCTTCCATGCCTTTTTCGAGCCCAGCTAGAACCTTGAGAATCGTCATTCTGAACTCTGGATCTGACATATTACCAATGTCTGTATTGATTAGGTCCCTAACCTTTGGTACTGCCTCTTGTTCTTTTTTTTGTGGTGAATTTTTCCGCCTTGTCATTTTGTCCAGATAAGAGTAGATGAAGGAGCAAGTAAAATACTAAAAGGGTGGCAACAACCCCAGGAAAATATGCTTTAGCCAAATCAGAAGAGATCCCAAATCGTGAGGGGGGAGAAAGGGGATAAAAAGAGGTTCAGAAATAAAAAAAAAAAAAGAAAAAAGAAACAATTAAGAAAACCAATAATGAAAAAATATAAAAAGCAAAAATATATGTATATGTATTAGATAAACTAGTTAAAAAATGTGAAAAAAGAAAAGGGTAAAAGTTAAAAAAAATTAGCAGAAGAAGAAAAAAAAATTGAAAAAGAAAAAAAAATTAAATTAACTGCAAGGCTAAAGAATCATGGGGAGAAAGCCATGAGTTCCGTGCTTTGCTTTCTCCTCCTCTGGAATTCCGCTGCTCTCCTTGGTATTGAAACTGCACTCCTTGGTAGGTGAACTTGGTCCTGGCTGGGCTTCTTGTTGCTCTTCTGGGGGAGGGGCCTGATGTAGTGATTCTCAAGTGTCTTTGCCCCGGGCGGAGTTGCACCGCCCTTACCTGGGGCCGGGCTGAGTCATCCGCTCGGGTTCCGCTTTCGGGAGCTTTTGTTCCCTGAGCGCTTTCCGTAGAGTCCGGAGGGCGGGAATGAAGACGGCGGCCTCCCGGTGTCCGGCCTGGAGGAGCCGAGAGCCCGGGGCCCCACTCCTCAGTGCGCCCTCAGCGAACAGCGCCGATCTACTCCCGTCACCCTGCCTCGGGCCGCGCTCCGAGCTGACCGAGCCTGCGACCGGTTCAAGGTAACCCTGAGCTGAGAGTCACTCCTCGGCTCTGTCTCTGTAGCCGGCTTCCCCGTTCTAATACCTGTAAGCTCTGCGACACTCAGACACCCCCGATCCTTCTGTGACCCTGCGGGACCTGAGGCCACGCTGACCCCGCGTGGGCTTCACCCCGATTAAGCCTCTGGAGCGATGTCCCTCAGCGGAACAGACTTTTAAAAGTCCCGATTTTGTGCTCCGTTGCTCCGCCGCTTGCCGGGAGCCGGCCCCTCCCCCCGCGGTCTATCTTCCCGTCGCTTTGGATTCACTTCTCCGCCAGTCCTACCTTTCGGAAAGTGGTTGATTTTCTGTTTCTAGAGTTGCTGTTCTTCTTCTCTTCGATCTCCCGTTGGATTTGTAGGTGTTTGCAATCGTTAAATAAGCTATCTAGCTGATCTCCCGCTACCTGAAGTAGTCTCAGCTGCTACTTCTCCACCATCTTGACTCCTCCTGTAATTGAATTTTTAATAAAGGCTGTTTCACAGCCCGCTCATGGGATTGCTGGAAAGTTGAGAGCTGGCTCTGGGGCTGGTAGCTGCCCCCTCAAGCACGACGTGGCTCATGCCCTTCAGACAGGGGGGTACGTGCTCTGTGCCTTAGGATTCCCTCCCGTCCGCTGACTCGGGCCACCTCCACCCTTCAGACAAGGGGGACGGGGGAGAACAATAAGAAAGGAGGGGCCCGAGTCCCTGGCCCTTAGAGCTGCCACCCCAGGTGTCCCCTCTTAGGATCCTAGTGTGAGGCAGAGGGGAAATCAGCTGCTACCTTGCTCAAGCTCCCCCTGTTGGGGGTTTTGGTACAACTCTTGGCTCAGTATTCTGATGCATTTGGGAATTCCCTTGATGGAGTGAGGAAACCAGTCCTGAGAGAGGTGCCTTCCTAGCAACACAGGGCTGGAAGTCCCATACTTAGCATTTTCTGCCACAGGTGCACTGTGATCTCGGGGACGTCCTGTTGCAAGTCCAGTGGCTCCGTCCTTCATCAGTACGGGCACCAGCTTGGCTCAGACACGCTAAGAGGCACCAGACACAAGCTTGCCTGGCTGGTGGGCTCGTGTCTGGTGTGGTTTCCTGGGATGTACATATGTCCTTTGGGGAAGGTCAACCATGAAGCCCGAGAGGAAGGCCTCCCTGGGCGTCGGGGAGGGGACTGAGGTGTCAGCAGGACCTTCTTGTGCCTGAAACTGCGTTGAACACAGATGAGCTCACTGCTGGGCTACCTGCTATGGGGCTCAGAGAAATACAGAGGGAAAGTCACGTATCCCACACGTACCCGCTGTGGTGTCCTCCTGCTAATATGGTCAGGACCACTTTGATGATGACGATCGTGTGGGAGCATGTGTGCACCAGGACCCGATTCACTCCTAACTCAGACTGACCTGTAGACTCACCTTGTCATTGTTTTCCAATTGAGATTCTCTAAGTTCTCGTAACACACACACGTATTAATTAAAATATTGATGTTCAAGTGATGTAGTTCAACAGTTAAGCCCTGAGGCAGCTCATCTAGCTTGGCTTTTCCGTGAACGATGCTCTTTCGTTGTCCTGTGTGTGGGAATGTATTTCTATGTCAAAGACGATAGTGATTTTTCTTCCTCAAAATAATGACTTTCAGGCGTTAGAAGGTCTCCGGTTCTCCATATGTTTTCTCAGGCCCGGCCGGCCTGACTTCAGTCCTTACTCTGGGGGGAGATGGACTTAACTCTCACGGTTGCTTCTCTGTACCATCACCAGCTGAGGACAAGTGGTTTGGGGGTTGCCGTTATTAAATATTTTGATCTCAGTCTGCCCGCTCTGTCGGGAGGACAGTGGCTGGATATTCCAGTAGCAGGAACTCCGGGGACTGCCGCTTTCTAGTTCCCGTCCTGCAGAGTTGCTTATTTCTTTCGGGATGTTTTACTTTGCGGACTTGCACTCCTCAGGATCGTCCCGTGTGAAGCATGGAAGGGTCACATGTTACTTGGTCTCCTTGTGTCTTGGGCTTTGGACCCCTTGTTGACGGAGAGAGTCCCTGTTCTTGCTTCCCCCTCCGCACTGTGGCCACTGCACCATCCCCTGCTAGCAGCATGGTCTGTCCTATGATCCCCCCAGTGAGTGTGCTGGCCTCTGGAAGGACTCCAGTGTCCCCCTGGATGTGGGACCCAGAAGCTGCAGCAGCTGGCTGGGATGTGATAGACCCACCAAGGCTCTGTTTCCTCCGGCCACCTCTGGGTGAGGATGATGGGGCCCCATGTGGTGCGACAGAGTGAGAGGGATGGCGTCATCCATCTGTGTTCGCCATGCTCTGATGACAGGAGCCACCAGTGTGAGCTCCTAGGAGGGGAATCTTGACCAGTGACCAATGGGAGATGAGAAGGGGCTGGAGACCCATGCCACCTCTGTCCTGATGCACTGGTCTGATGTAGGGAGCGGCTGCATGGGGGCCAGCGACGTCCTGTGTGGCCGAGTGACCAGTGCTTTCTCTTGGTGATGCAGCAGGCTCCTGAGGAATTCATGGCTTCGTCCTCGCTTCCAGACATCCCCGCTTCTCTTTCCCTTCCCCTCACAGGCTTCTCTGTGTCACCGCATCTCCTCTTAAAATATTAGCATGTACCTTTTTTTTTTTTTTAAAGCCTTGATTTGTAAAGCAAAGACAACCCCATGATCAGGAAATAATTCCCAAGTTTTCCATGTGAATGTGGCATAAACTGAAAATAAGCTTTTAATCCTTAAATAATACTTCCATTCATAGCGATTGGCTTTTCTGATAGGTTGGAATCCGCATAGAGGAGTAGAAATGAAAATACAAGCAGGAATTAAAAGATAATCAAATAAAATGAATCACATGTATTATATAACCCGTCACAGGACTCAGGTTGCCCCATAAGGGCATTTACAACATTGGATTAGGAGGGCACAGTGTCTGCTGAGAGACAGGACTCATGATTGTACAGACCCAAGTTCCCGGAGAGAATCCGCCCTGAAGCCGGGAGCAGCTGAGTTTGTGCTTCTGCTTACGGGACAGGCACAGAGAGATCTCAGGCGCCTGCCAAGCAGGACCCTGGCTTCTAGCTCCCCCGTGGAGCCACAGGCAGGCCCCCTGGAGGGGAGAGGCAGGAGCTGCTGCTTCCCAGTCTACAGGAGGGAGCCGACCACTAGCATCTGCCCTTGGTGGAGAGCCCGGAGCAGAGGGGAGAGAAGCAAAGCTTCAGGTGCAAAGGCCCCCAGAGGACCGGGAGCCGTGGCTGGAGACTGTGGGCCGGGAAGCTGGGGCTGATGGCCGGGGAGCTGCTGCTCTTGGTGCAGGGGGAAGGCTGTGGCCTGTGGGTCGGAAGTTGGAAGTGCGGGCGAAAATGAGGAAAACGGGGGCGCCTGGGTAGCTCAGTGGGTTGAGCCTCTGCCTTTGGCTCGGGTCATGATCTAAGGTCCTGGGATCGAGCCCCGCATCGGGCTCTCTGCTCAGCAGGGAGCCTGCTTCCCCTCTCTCTCTGCCTGCCTCTGCCAACTTGTGGTCTCTCTGTCAAATACATGAATAAAATTAAAAAAAAAATGAGGAAAAACGGTCAGTTATATGTCCTGTCCCGAGTGTTTGGTGACAGTTGAAAGAGCTGCTCTTTGGCTTCCCGGCTTGGTTGTGGGGGAGTCGCGGGCAGGGAGGGTGGGCTTCCTGGAGCTGGTGCCTGCTGCTGGGTCCCCCTCCCGCCCCCCAGGGGCTCTGGCTGTGCTCCTTGTGCACGTTCTGTGGCTCAGCCCCAATCACCACAGACAGCGGGGGAAGGAATGGTGTGTCGGGGTGCTGTGCGAGTGCATGGATTCTAAGTGTGAAATCTGGGGCTGTCACCTGGTCTTAACTCTTGTTTCTCTGGAGAGCGATGCCTAGATACTTGCGAACGTGGGTTTTAGGAAAGGGTCCTCTTGGTACGATATTAAAAGGGAAGCGCTGGGCACGGTGGGAGAGGCCTGGTAAAACGATGAGCAGGTCGCCAGGATCGTCCATCTGATGGGGTCTCACGGCCCCATGGGTGACGAGAGGAAGGACACACTCATGCTGAGGAAGGACACGTGGGAGACGCGGGGTCGTGTGTTCTGACAGGCGCTTGCTCTGCCTTTGAGATACCGAAGAACTGCAGACACGGCACTGTTCTCTGTCTCAGCCTTGGAAAGTTTCTGTTCCCGGTGCCGGTCTGTAGGGTTCCGAAGTTTAGGGGTCAGTGCACCAGTGTCACCCCTCCCGGGTTTGGTGTGACAGAAGGGCAGCGAACGGTATTCGAGTTTTCAGTCCAACAGGTGACCCGCTAAATGTGTACAAACGTGACTGTTGCCCTCCATGAGTTTGCAATTCAGTTACTTTGAAAAAGGAAGAGCATTTGAATACCAATGTTAAGAAGATAAATCGAGGTCAGGAGAGACATTTAGAAAGAGACTCTACACTGCAAATAAAACCAGCCATAACCTTAGCTCTCTTGTTTGCCATTGCAGATGGAACTAGAGAGTTAATCTAAGCGCCATAAAGGATTCTGCTCTCTCAGATTCCAGAGTCCTCCCAGAGCGATGTATAGGACATAGATCAAGAGACACTAGAATCCAGGGCCAGATGGCCTCATGAGGAATGTGGTTTTCATTAGTAAATAAGCTTTCTTTTCTGTACATGATGGTGCACTAGCTTCCTCGGCGCTGTAACAGAACACCCCGGACGGGGTGGCTCGAAGCATCAGAAAGGTGTTCACTCACCATTCTGGAGGCTACGGGTCTGAAATCGAGGTGTTGGTGGGGTTAGGTCTTCTGGGGGCTCTGAGGGAGAAACTGCCTCGTGCTTCCCTCCCTGCTTCCCGTGGTTGTAGCAAATCCTTGATGGGTCTTGGTTTGTGGATGCCTCCCTCCTGTCTCATCTACCTTCATCTTGCCTTCTTCCTGGTGCTTCTATGAGTCCTTCTGTGCCTCTGTTGAGGACATTCTCAGTGAATTTAGAACCTGTCCTAATCCAGTATGATCTTAGTTCAATTCTTTTTTTTTAAAGATTTTATTTATTTATTTGATAGAGCGATCACAAGGAGGCAGAGAGACAGAGAGAGGGAAGCAGGCCCCCCGCTGAGCAGAGAGCCTGATGCGGGCTCGATCCCATGACTCTGAGATCATGACCTGAGCTGGAGGCAGAGGTCCAACCCAATGAGCCACCGAAGCGCCCTGATCTTATTTCAATTCTTAACTAATTAACTCTGCAAAGACCCTATGTTTAAATAAAGTCACATTGAGATGTTCTGAAAAGGCATGAATTTGGGGGCACACTGTTAACCCACTACAGATGGATCCTCTAATTATCTTAGAAAAAGAGTGAACAAGGAAGGCACAGCAAGGTTTATAGTTTGAAATCTGGTATGTGGCCTAATTGGAAATGGGACCTTAATCAAACTTGCAGGATGCTATATCTAGATTTATTCATCTGTAAAATATAATATAGATCTATCAAAAAGTGTGGTTATGAGCTTTGAGTGAAATACTAGTTAGAAAAGTTGGTGGCTTGGTTTTGTTGTTTCTTCTCACTAGCTCAATAGCTCCCACTTGAAAATTGGTTTCTGACTTTAGAGCATTAGATTTTTAAAAACTTAAGGCTATCTTTAAGTCTGTAGGGATTATATAAGCATCGGTGGGGATCACTGGAGCAGATGATTTATTTTTGTTAGAAATACAGTAAAGAAATAAGTATCAGGAAGTTTCTCAATTCATCAAAAACCTTGGTGATTTTAAGTCCACATTCAAAGGCTTATTTAGACCCAGTGAAGTAGTCTCATCCTCAGAGATAATAAAACATATGTACATTCTAGATGTCCAATTTCAACAATTCTAAGGCATAATAGTCTATTTTAAGATGATTCGGAGCTTATTATATCCCAAACAAAAATGTCGGGAAGACCTCAGAATGGCCAAAATAGAATCAAACACACCTGGGGAAAAGGTTTCTGTAAAGTAAGGCAAACGGAAATGTTAATTCCCCAAATGATTGCTTCTTTCTTTATTTTATGTTCCCTTACTTGTGAGAGAGGGAACAGGAATGGGGGCTAGGGGGACAGAGGGAGAAGCAGACTCCCCACTGAGCAGGGAGGAGGTGGGATAGAACCCAGTTCTCCATCCCAGGACCCTAGGATCGTGACCAGAGCAAAGGCAGACGCTTAACCAACTGAGCCACCCAGGTGACCTGCTTCTTCCTTTTTTTTTTTTTTAATGTAAATTTATGTATACACGTGTATTATCGCTGTATAATGGCTGTGTGTGTGCACAGGCAAAGGGTCGTCACAAACAGGTCACAGAAGACAAGGGCAGGAAGCGTTTTGTGCTACATATAAGGAAGGAGATGAGAAGGCAAAAGGACAAGGAAATCAAGACCACTTGACCTGGTCGACCACTCCTGCTGTGTAGCTCTGTGACTTTGTGCGTGGTTGCTGCCAGCCTTTTCCATATGGCTTAAGAAAAATGAGAACATCTCCATTTCTGCAGTGCAGTTGGGATAGATCAGTTAGCTGGCAGTTTCATGCTCTTATTTTATTAAAAGAGACACACGCTTAGTGCTCTTTGCATTTCAGTTTCTGGAAATGGCTTTATGTCAGACGGTGGCTCTCTTCTAGACTCAATGATGGCATGTGATTGCCCTGCATGCCCACCCAAGGTGAATGTGATGTGTCCCATCCTGGGGATGGATGGCTGTGGCTTTGTTTCCTAAAATGGGATTCAGATTGGCAGATCATTTGGGTGAACAATAACACAGAAACTTGTTAAAACTTAATTAAAATGTTTGCTCAGGAAAAGCAAAAATGCAGAGTGAAATTTTATAAAGGATTATGTTGCAGAAGATTGTGATTGATTATGTTAATTTATTTATTCAGGAGTATTTCTAAATGCCCTCCATGTTCTGGGTACCACCCTATGCTTGTATAAGTGGACACATTAAAAAAAAAAACAAACTACTCCAGGAACTCAAAATTTACTCTGGGAGGGAGTCAATAACCAAGTGAACAAGTAAAAATTTAAATTTTATATTATAATGCAGTGATATTTGAGTGCTGTGATAGAGAATAATTATTTGGGCTCCTATTCAAAAATATCATTAAGGAAAATCCCTCAAAGGACTCTTATTTAAACCAAGACTCAGTGATGACCAGTCTTTCATGTGGAAAATGAGCAGTATCTTTCTAGGGAAAGGAAGTCACGTGAGAACGCTGGCGATGGTCAGAGTTTCACAAACTCGAGAAATGGAATGGGAGCCGGGGTGCTGAGTTGGAGGCAGAACTGAAGTCAGGGAAGATGTAGTTGAGCTTATTTAGGGCTTTGTAAATCCTAGTAAGGTGTTTGAAACAAATGCCCCAAATGGGTCAGTCTGTAATGCCTTTCCTTCTTTAGTAATTGGTATTACTTCTGTTATTTAGTATAACTTACTGAATAAAATACTACTATTATTCTATATGCATTAATGGATACCTACTTTAATGATGAGCACAAACCATCCCAGACCATCCAGTGGAAAAGAACCAACATAGTGGCAGGACTGACGTGCTGAAGGGAATGACAGTGATTTTGAAATGACACAGATTAAATAGTGGAAGCAGATTTGGATCTCATCTTTAATGTGATTCTGTTGAGTTTCAATGGATTGGAAAATAAATCCTGGATCCGTTGATGTGTTAGCATGTGATGTGCCCGATAAGCTTCTATGAGAAGAAGGTATGTCAAGCAGGATTTGGGAATCAGCAATGTCGTGGAGATGGATGGTTTTCCAGTCTGGATCTCTGTTCTTCCAAAGAAGATGGAAATGAGGAGAAACTTAAAATCTTGTGAAATGCATAACCCGTGTATGTGTCAATGTCCCCAGTGTATAGAACATTTGCTTCACTAGAGAGTTTGGGGGAAAGGCATGCAGGCAGTATGATCAATGTTATGAATGGAACGGTCCTCGAAAGTTTATTTCTGTAATTACGTGTTGGTCCTACCTTCAGCCTCAAAATGTATTTTCCCTTTGTCCTTTATGTCTTCCTGTCTCCTAGTCCCTTGCCTGTGTTGAGTCCTCCTGACAACGCGCTATGTGGTATACCCCCTGTCACTCTTCTCTGTAATGGCTAGAACACCCGTCATGTTGGACATACAGGAAAGAAGACCCTGTCTGTCCTTCCTCGCGAAATACTGAAACTAGATGAGTGGGAGGAAATGCTTCGATGGGTAATTACAGTGCAGGGAAAATTACAGTTGGTGCAAGACCCAAGAGGGTGGGATTCAGAAGAGAGAGTACGTTGGGTTGGGAGGGGAGGTTGAACACATTTATGGAGGCAGCAGAATTTGAACTGATACTTGAAGAGTGGGCATCCCTTTGCAGGCTGGGAAGGAGGTCCAGGTGCGGACTATGGTGAGCAGGGGAGAGGCATGCGTGCTCTGACCTTGGGGAGAATGGAATGATGGCTGCAAACAGGTTGTTTTGACACAAGCTGGTATTAGCCAGCTCATACGTGCCCTCGGTTCATCCTCTTGGCACCATAGGATTACTGGTTATCATCAGAAATGAAGCCTACCTACTAAGATATTGATTTTGTTCTGATAGGGCTCATTTGAGTCTTACTGGGGGAGCCAGATTCCCAGTGACACTCTTGAGCGGTTCACTCCCACCTTGCACCAAGGTTGGTGTCTGGGACCAATCTACTACAGACGAGAGGGTGGTGTGTCCCTTCTGAGATGAAGTTATGCTCCCTGATTGTGCCTTTGCTGTCTCTCGGATTGCTGACTCAAGGAAAAGTCAGCCACCATGTCACAATAGCTCTAGGGAGGATGGACACAGTGAGGAACTGAGGCCTCCAGCCAAGTCCCATGAGTGGCCTTAGCAGGACATGCTGAAAGCCCAGGGCAGCCTTCAGATGACCAAAGTCCTGGCTGCCATCTTGATGCCAACCCCATGGGACACCCTGAGTCAGAACGCCCCAACACTGCTCCCGGATTCCTGAACTTCAGAAGCTGCTGGTCTGTGTTTTCTGTTTTCAGCCAGTGAGTTTTTGGGTTATTTTGGTAAGCATCAATAAATAACTAATGCAATTTCCAATACCTAGAATAAGGTCCAATAGATAGAAATGATTCTCAGTAAAGGTTTAAAATAATTAAATGAACAAATAGAGTGTTCACAACTTTTTATACTATGGACTATTAAAAAAAATCAGATCTAAATATGTAAGCCTCTATATAGAAATCAGGTTATATTTGAATATTTTTAAAAATACTAATTTGTGGTCATTGAATGCAGTATTTACTTGTTTACTCCCCAAGTTAGTCCCAGAGATTCAAATAACACTGTTGGCTTCAGGCTAAGATTGAATTTTCAGCAGCTGGCTCCATCTCCTATAAAAGGCTAGGATTCTATTTTTGTTTTTCCCATGTGATTTTTTTATTTCACTCTCCAGAAGCAGATTAGGAAAAATCGTTCATGAAAGTGTTGAGTCCTAAATGCAAAGTTCCTAGATAAACATAGTAACATAATCAGGGACCCCATAATTTTTAAAAAATTCTTTTTCATTGTATTTAAAGCCCCTTGTTATGAGGATACCTGATTTAAGAACTTGACATTTGTATAGGATCACAGTGAAATGGGGACTTGAGGTATTATTCTACATAAGTCTTGATTAATTTTTTAAAAGCAATTATTTTCAAGAATGTTAAGTTTCATAGGAAAATAGAAGGGAAGGTGTAGAGATTTCCCATAGACTCCCTACCCCACACATGCATGACTTCCCCCATTGTTGACCTCCCCCTGGAAGGGTCCATGCGTTGTAACTGATGAACCCATATTGACACGTCATAATTGCTCGAAGGAGAAAGATGACATCGGCGCTCACTCCTGGTGTTGGCCATTGTGTGGATTTGGACAGAGGTAGAATGACCTATATCCCTCATCATGATACCATCCTGAGTGTTTTCACTGCCCTGAAAATCCTCTGTGCTCCATTTACTCAGCCTCCACCCGCCCCCCTGGCAACAATGGATCCGTTTTTTGTCTCCATAGTTTTGCTTTTTCCAGAATGCCTTATTGTTGGAGTCCTAGAGTGTGTAGCCTTTTCAGATGGGCTCCTTTCACTTAGAAATACACGTTTAAGATTCCTCTGTCTCTTCATGGCTTGATGGCTCCCGTCCTTTTAGTGCTGAGTAATATACCACGCACCGCACGGACCACACCTGCTGAAGGACGTCCTGGTTACTTACAAGATTGGGCAGTCCTGGATCAAGCTGCTCTCGCATCCGTGGGCAGGTTTCGTGTGGACACACGTTTGCAACCCCTTTGGGGAAAATTCCAAGGAGGGTGATCACTGGATCGGATTGTAAGAGGAGGTTTAGTTTCATAAGCGGCTGCCAGACTGTCTTCCCAAGTGGCTGCCCCGTTGTCTCCCCTCCCCCCATGGCCCCGTCCCCGCAAGGGCTGACCCCCGTGTTGCCCCACACCCTCACCAGCATTTGCTGTTGTCAGCGTCGGGCTTGTGGCCACTGCAACAGGTGTGGAGTTGTATCTCATTGTTTCAATTTGCATTTCCCTGATAACATGCGATAAGGAGCATTTTTTCCAAGTGTTATTTCCATCTGCGGATCTTCTTTGGTGAGGGGTCTGTTAGGGTCTTAGGCTCAGTGTTTAATCACGATGAGGTTGGAGAGTTCTTTGGATGTTTTGGCAACAGCCCTTCGTCCGCGATGTCTCTGGTCAGTATTTCTTCGAGGCTGTGGCTGGTCGTCTCCTTCTCTGGACATCCTTTGACCCAGAGCAGAAGTTTTTAGTTTTAACGACATTGAGCTTCTCCGTCATTTCTTTAAGCCTTAAATTTTAGATACAGAGATACTGGCTGGGAATGTGTTTTTATAGGTTCTCCACCTCACTTACCCACCCAAAGTGAGCCCCGGTGGGCCCCAGTCCCCGATGTCCGTGCCTTTGTGCGGTGCCCACCCCTCGACTGTTGGCAGGACCCGTGCTGTGCTTCGGACCCGTAGCTGCGGGGGACCCAGAGAATGTCCTTGCTGTGGTGACATGAGCTTGTGGAAGACTCGGGCAGAGCAGCCTGGAGCCAGAGACTCCGCTCCTGATGCTGAGGAAGGAGGTGGCCACGGGTGAGGAGGTCCTGAGGCGAGGTTGTGCCAGAGGCTCCTGGGCCCTGTGGGCCGCCCCTAGCCCCCGAGGCAGCCCCCCTCGCCGCCCGCACCCCATTGGGGGCAAAGCTCTCAGGCAGCTGCGGGTGTCGCATCCTGACCACAGCCCGAATGATCCTGGAGCGGGTTCCTCCCAGGGAGGCCTCCAGGCGAGCGTGCCGGCCCACAGATGCCTGTTTGCTGCTCTGTGAGGCCCTGAGCAGAGGACCCGCTCCGCCGGGGCTGGGCTCCGACCCATGCAAACCGTGAGAAAGGAAATATGTGCTGTTGCAAGTGGCTGGGTTTATGCTGATTCGATACACAGCTAGAAAAAACTCCGATGCTTCGTGATGTAAGTTTGTTACTCATGGAGAGCCTGGGTGGCTCGGCCCGTCTGCCTTTGGCTCAGGTCGTGATCCCAGGGTCCCGGGATCTAGTCCCGTGTCAGGTTCCTTGCTCAGCACGGAGCCCCCCTCCCTCTGCCTGCTGTACCCCCTCTCATGCTCGCTCTCTTTCTCTGACAAGTAAATAAAATCGTAAGTTTGTTACGCATGTCCCTAATCTTATTAAACCCATCGGCGTCTTAGAAAATAACAAAGATAGACATTAACTATTTCAAAATAAATTACTTAAACAATTACAGCGGCAAGTCCAAGCAAATCTTTTTCTTTTTCAGAGCACGTCCCCCCCTCCTTGGATGTTTTTAATAACACTCTGTGGGGAAGGGGTTGATGGATTTTTTTTCCTTCCCTGACACTAAAGGGCAATCTCTTCTGTAACCTCAGCACCTGGTCGATTGTTTACGTAGGAAACGAGAGGGAAACGGGAAGGCAGGACCATTTGCTGCTGGTCACTCATGCATTTTATTGCCAACTGATCTGATCAGTGCGTGGCGCTGAGTCACCCCCACGGTGGGTAGGTGGGATCCATTCCAACTGGCGGAGCCCCCGGCTTCCCTGCAGCAGGAAGGACCGAGTGCGATCCCTAGATCAGTTTTCCTCCTCCTGCAGCTCCAGTCTCCACGGAGGGCTGCGTGCGGGATGCTGCGCTGAACTCCGTCAATTCAGTGTGATTCCCAGTTTTGAGAACCCTCCCTTCTTTTTCAGTCCCCTCCGTGTCCTGCATGGACTTGCCATGTCATTTGTGAACAAGAAACACCCTGGATGCTAGAACCCACATACTCTGCTTTTGTGAAATTTCCAGCAAAAACTTACTTGAATGGAAAGACTTCTCATGTGGACGAGGTTTCTCTAGTGATATTTTCCATGCTTTCCTCATACTCTCCTGTCTCTATTTCCCTGCCCCATGACTCAGCAGTGTCCTTTGGGCCGTAATAGGTCTCCTTTTGTGTTCCCAGCCCAGGTCCGGCCTGTCCTTTTGCTTCCCATCGCGGCTCTGAGAGGTGCTAACTTTGTTCATGCATTGTTTCCGTCAGTTCCCCTAATAGCCTTCTATTTTAGATAATACCCTCATCTCCCATCTACATAGGAGGGAACAGAGGCTTAACAGATTAAATGCTTGTAGCACTTGACATTGCAAAGGCAGCTTGGAAAAAAAATTTTAAATACAAAAAGAGAAAGCAAATGAAAGGTAAATTATTTTTAATAAAGGAAATATATAGGGAAAAAATAATATGACACAGAATTTTGAGCAGAAAATACATGTTGAGCAACAAGTTTTGAGGGCTCCGATCTAGGCTCTAACAAGACTGCAGGTATCTTCATCTGGGCCTGATGATGGAGGACTCCCACTGCTTCCCAAATGCTCCATTGTCACTGCGGTGTGACCTGAGGGCCCAGAGCTGTGGGACCTCACAGGAGAGAGCCACCATTTTACCCTGAGCTGGGCTCTGTACACAGCTTTGTAGATCGGAACAGTGATCGTGCTCCCTATTTTGAATAGGCAGAGACTGGGAAACAATTCCTGTAGATAGGAAAACTATGGGACCAGTAGTGGGAAAGTGCAAAATTGTAGCTGGGGCAAATTTCAAAATAAATACAGAAAGGAAGTCCGACCAGGGAGGGGAAATCACTGTGTGTTTACCTACCTGAAGGTCAACACCCTGACCCTAATCTCCCCCCAGCCTGACACCCGCCCCATTTCCACACCAGGGGTGCTCATCCGCTTGAGTTGTTGAGATGACAAAAATAGCTGAGCGAAAAACACAGTTCCCAACTGAATTTGATAAATTCTCCAAAGTCGCACTCATCCTTCTGGGTTGTTTCATTTTAGCTGGGGAGGGGCCTGGCCCACCTGAGCAATACGTGTGTGGGACTCGAGGGCGGGATCCATGCAGAGTTTATATTTGCAATTACCGGGGTTTCCCAGCCCCCCACACCACTAAACCTAGCAAGATCCTGGTGTTTGTGGACTAGTCCTGGGGGTGGGGTGGGGGAGGGGAATTACTCGGAAACGGTGGGATCCGTGGTTGCTTCTTCATGGGAGAAGGGGGTGTGGCGAGTCCGTTTGGGACCCAGACCCACAAGGTCCGCGCTGTACGGAGTTTATCCTGTGGTCAGGAATAGCCATTGAACATTTCCTCGAGCAGTGGACTGGTCGTGAGCAGAACCACTCCGAAAATCTGAACGGAGCGGAGATTGAGGTTGGAAGGATGATGTTGGGGTCTCATGGAATGGCTGAGGGGGAGGCGGCAGGCCCCTCAGGCCGTAGGAAGAGGAAGAACGAGAGGCCAGTGTGTGCGTCGAAAGCACGAGCGATGCGCGCTCAATTCTTATTCCTTCTTTGAGCAGCTCTGAAGAATGCAAAGCAAGGGAGTCGTTCTGTTCTTTTCATTGTTCTCAAAAAGGAACGTCCGGTTACTCTCTTTGGGCGGAAGCCGTGCGGAGGTGCGGTCTTCAGGGGTGACGCCGTGGATGCCGCGTGGCTCTCCCGGCACCTGCTGGGCGCTCCTGTTTGGGCAGCTGCCGTGCGCAGGGAGGGGTGCTCGCGCTCCGGTCAGGCTGCCCGGGTTCCAGCCCACGCCTCCCCCGCCACCCCGGGGACCCTCCCTGATCTCCCTGAGTCAAGTGCATGGGTGGTTGGAGGTAGGAGCGTAGCACAGCCACCACCGGGATTGAGGCCCTGACCCACGGTAAGTGCCCTGCCCTTGACCTGAACACACACGGTTACCAAGGCCTGCACTTGTGCACTCGTGATCGCGGAACTCCGTGAACAAACCAGGGAGCAAGTGGCCTCCCTTAA
This sequence comes from Enhydra lutris kenyoni, assembly GCF_002288905.1. NCBI lineage: Eukaryota > Metazoa > Chordata > Mammalia > Carnivora > Mustelidae > Enhydra > Enhydra lutris. The sequence continues at coordinate 12,584,049 of NW_019154114.1, forward strand.
CATGGTCTGCCTCTGGGTACTGTCGTCTTAAATATCGACCTTGCAATTCTCTTTACAGTGGGGTCCGTTAAGCTTATTTTCGTAGCAACAGTTTGGTGCGCATTCCGTACTACTGCCTGTGAACAAACTAAAAGATTCACTTTCTAACTTTCTTTTGAATAAGAGAAAAATTTCCACACAATGGGGCTATAAATTTAAGTGGAAGAATACCCTTGGGTATTTACAATAGATAGCATACTGTGTTCTTCGTCTTCCCGAAGGTGTAAAATTATAGTTAATTGCTCTATTCTCGATTTTAAAGAGCAAGGAGTTCATAAATAATAAGCTTGAGTGGCAGTCTGCAGCGGCTCTAAAACCTCTCAATGTGTTTTTCATTGCCAAAGACGTAATTCTTCTGAGTGTTGATTATTCCCATGAATTTTAAAATATTTTAAAATGCTCTACAGAGACTAAACAGATGAAAGTTGTCTCTGAATTCCCTTTGAAGAGAGCGGATGTATCATGAGAAGCCTACAACCTTTGGTTTCCTGTGACACATGCATCCCTCATGTAGTTACAATATTTCTTACAAATAGCATGTAGAGTATGGGATAAAACGTAAATAATGAAATTACTACTTCCTGAGTGCATAATAACAGAATTTTTTTTTTTTTTTTAGAATTAGGGTTATCTGTGTGTGTGTGTGTGTGTGTGTGTGTGTGTGTAGAGAGAGAGAGTGTCTTTGTTCTTCATATCTGGCAAGTATTTGTCCATTGAAAATATCAGCTATTAAGAGACTCTATTATCTACTCAATCCTAAATCCTTCTGGACTACAAATTTCATCAAGCATTTAAAAATACATGTATCTTTAGAAGTTTACTATCCTTAAAGATGCAATGATTATGCCTCAGGTTTGGTCCATTCTCACCAAAACCCAGCACAAATAAGCTCATGAGAACCACACCCATTTGAGGTAAATACAATATTTGGGGGGACCCCAGCAACATGAGGTTGAGGTTTTCAAGACACTAACTTCCCCTGGACATGCATCACTTCTTTTCTCAGGCAGGATTCTTCTAGAAAGAAAACAGCATGACTGTGTTAACAGAATGCTCTTTCTAGTGGCTGCATATTGAGCAGGAAATAAATGTATAATTAAAGCAGCTAAGCCAAGGCATGAATACATTAGTTGTTTTACTATTTCAGCCCCTGCCCTGGGAACCCCTGGTGGGTGGGTATGGAGATTTGTTACACCAAAGTTTGTTACTAACTTTCGTTAGTATATAGCAAAGATTTGTTACTAAGTAAAGTTACCAAGAATCCCATTTTCCTCTGGGTTCTTCACATCCCACCATCTCCCACACAGGCATTTGGAAATCAGGCTCAGCAAAAACTGAGATCCATCAGTAAGTTGCTAAATTTGTTTCTGACCTTGAATACAGCTTCATCTCCTGTGTTGTCTTTGGGAAATGACACAGGGAAAAGTCTGTTTAGGTGACATGAAGCATTGCTGTGTCTGTGCCGTGAGAACCAGGACTTTGCTGTGGGAAGTGCCCGGTATTCAGATGGTGAACAAGGCACTCGAGTTCCAACTTGGCTGTGAAGAAATGGACCTCCCCAGGCTGTAGTGTTCTTATGAGGTTTCCTCGATGAGTGAAATGCTTGAAAAATGGTTTGTGAACGTAAAGCTCTATGCAAAGATGACATTTTTTCCTAATTTCAGACGCTCTGAAGAGCTCCCTTATCCATTCACCCCGAGTGGGATCCATTGTCGTTTGAGATGTAAATGTCATGTCGATACCGTGAGGAATGATGAGGCCATTGGTGGGGACGGGGAGAGCAGCGCTTCCGTCGGAGAGCAGGCGTGTCTGAGAGCACAAGCTCCTCTCCCCGCTCTTGAGGGAGACTCTCTTTAGGAGCCAGACCTAGAAACTGCTGGTTCCTCTTCCTCATGATGCCGCCTGTTGGGTTTAGGCTGAACGACCGCTCAGAGGACCGTGTGGAGTACAGCGAGACTCCAGAGGTGGTTTGCTTCTGTGGTCCCTGATATCTCTGTGACAGCTCTCTGTGCCCGAGTAGCGCCCGCATCGTGGTGGGCGGTCCAGCATCACTAGCTGTCGTGACCGCGTGACAGTTTTGTGGACCAGAACCATGCTGTCACCTTTCTCTTCCTCCGCTGCTATCACGTGACAGTTCTGCCTCTTCCTCCGCTGCTATCACGTGACAGTTCTGCCTCCAGCATAAGTTGGCTCTGGGTGCTTCCAGGGTACGGGCGGCTGGATGGGGAGCTGTCCTCTGCTCGATATTTATCAGAATCTCCGCGAGAACACTTTTCCCGACCCCATTCTCTATTTGTATCGCTCCCATCATCCGAAGCAAAAATACCACGTCCTTAAAGGAAGACCGTGTCTCTTAAAGCTTAGTAATCTTTCCCAATAGCTAAGTCTGTCCCATTTTCCCAAGTTACAGTGTGTCCATTTCCATGTGTGCATGAATGTTTAGGATCTCAAAGGAGGGAAGAATTGTGGAATCAACAGGACACCTGTCTGATGTCCCTGAGCATAGAGAAGTTTTCACCTGCAAGTTCACACCAGTGGGATTGGTCCAGCTTCCCCTTCCTCTCATGCCCTCCGGACACAGGCTGCGTTTGCAGCAGCATAGAGATCGTAACGGGATTCTTCCCGAGAGCACAGCTGGAACACACTGGGGTGCTCTGCGTCAAGGGACGGACTCCTGCCTGCCCTTGACGAGTGTGGGGCTGCCTTGTGATCTCTTCCACTCCGAGTGTATGAGTCCTTGTGTTGCACCACTAAGGACACAGGAATTGTTCACAAGGGAATGGTTGGCTTGCAGCTCGGCTGGCCAGTCTCTCCCTGACCTCTTCAAAGACCTCGATGCTTTCTCTCTGTCTGCTCTGTCTTCTGCTTTTCAGCACCCCCCCCCCCCCGCCCCATCTGTTGCCTGATGGCTGCAGAAATTCCAGGCATTATGTAGTAAAGGTGGTGCTGAGCCCAGAGGAAAGGAAGAGCCTCCCCTGAGTCATTTACAGTGAGATTTAAATGACTTTGGCTCTCACAGTGGCAGCTGCCCTTCCTGGGGGTGGGGGGGACCCACAGAGAGAGCATTTTCTCCTGCGTTGGCTGGGCATCTGCAGTCCCTGCTCCCAGCAGAGCATTTCCAGCATTCCCTACAGTTGTTACTGTCCACGCGGCAGCCTCTCCCTGCCTCTCGGTCTGTCCATTAAAACTTACCTCCACGAAAGGAAATAGATTTTTGTTAGTAATCTGGCAGCAAAGCCATACAACTATGGGAACCTTATTTTTTCCATCAGCACTGTTTTTGTTTTTAACTTCAGAGACAAGTTGCAAATATCATGATAATAATTTTAAGGAATAATTTTCCTGTTGTAGGCAAGATTGACCAATGATGCTGAAGGGTCTCTTTCTGGGGTCTTGATTCTGTTCCACTGATCTGTGTGTCTGCTTCTGTGCCGGTACCATGCAGTCTTGGTGATCATGGCTTTGTAATACAGCTTGAAGTCAGGCAACGTGATGCACCCCGTTTTTTTTTTTTCTTTTTATTTTTTTAAGATTTTATTTATTTATTTGACACAGAGAGAGATCACAAGCAGGCAGAGAGAGAGAGAGAGAGAGAGAGAGAGAGAGAGAGGGAAGCAGGCCCCCCGCTGAGCAGAGAGCCTGATACGGGGCTCGATCCAGGACCCTGAGATCATGACCTGAGTGGAAGGCAGAGGCTTTAACCACTCAGCCACCCAGGTGCCCCTTTTTTTCTTTTTCAACATTCCCTTGGCAATTCTGGGTCTTTTCTGGTTCCATGCAAATTTTAGGATTATTTGTTCCAGCACTTTGAAACATGCTATTGGCATTTTGGTTGGGATGGCATTGAAAGTATAGATGGCTCTGGGTAGCATAGACATTTTTTTTAAATCATTTTTTAATTTATTTTCAGCATAACAGTATTCATTGTTTTTGTACCACACCCAGTGCTCCATGCAGTCCGTGCCCTCTCTAATACCCACCACCTGGTTCCCCCAACCTCCCACCCCCCCACCTCTTCAAACCCTTCAGATTGTTTTTCAGAGTCCATAGTCTTTCATTAGCATAGACATTTTAACAATGTTTATTCTTCTGATCCATGGAAAAAGTTTTTCCATCTTTTTGCGTCTTCTTCTATTTCTTTCATAAGTGTTCTGTCATTTCTAGAGTACAGATCCTTTACATCTTTGGTTAGTTTTATTCCAAGGTATCTTATGGTTTTCGGTGCATTGTATCCTGCCACATTACTGGATTGTTCTGTGAATTCTAGTAATTTGGGGGTATCCTCTTTATATCAGAAAGATCTTCAAGATGAAAATCAAAAGATTCCTATGTTCTAGATTTAAAGCTTTGTCTTTGGAGTGTTTTCTTTCTTTCTAGGTATGTTTAGGTGGGGAGAAGTTCTCAAAAAAAAAAAAAAATCCTATCTGGCTCTGCATATCAGCTTCCCATCTGGCCAGTTTAGAACTGCAGAGCTATTTAAATCCTTTCAAATGTTTTGTCAGGCTTCAGCTGGGACAGAGAGTAAATATGCCTCAGTATCAAATGACCCCATGAACCCAAGAGACTTCACTAAAGGTATTCCTACCCAAGATCCAGAGTCACACCCAGAGATAGCCCCTCAAAAGACAGAGAGCTCCCCAGAAGAGCTGCCTAATGGTGGGATTCCAGTTACACTAGAGCATGAGCCTGATTTCTGCCCAGCCGTTTCTGGGGACCCCCCCCCAACCCTGATGGTCGCCAAGCCATGTTCTTGAGACACAAAATGAGACCTACAAGAAGGCAGTAGCTATCCCTGGGAGAAAAAGCATCTTTAACCAATGAGTCTGGACTTAGGAAGGAAGGGACAATGTGAAATTTTACCTTCCTCTCTCAACTGGGCATTCCAGACAGATCTGGGAGGGCTGACTTGTAAGAATTCTTACCCTTTGCCAGCTTATGCCTGTTTTCTGAGAATCCTTCCTAGAAGCTCCAGAATGAGTCAGCTTTAAAGTAGAGTGCGGTTCCAATATTTGGCAGAATTTGGCAAGGTTTTCCATTAATCATAGTTTCTCCTTGGCTATTTAAGGGGATAACTGGTAACTGTTTATAGGAGAATCCCTTTGAATTCCTTCCACCCTTAGAGGTAAATATTGGGCCCATAGAGGGCCCCCATTCTAGGGTAGAATTGGGTCCTCTGTAAGGCTGATAACTTGCTGGATTTTTTTTTTTTTAAATAGTCTTGTAGTTTCTTCAGAGTGGAAAGACAGTTCACATGGAGGACTAGTAGACTGAGTACAAAGAAAAGGGTGAGAGAGGGGAGTAGCAGGAGTTCTGTCAGTCTTATGGTCTTTTATTTCAGGTACCTTTTGTGTCTTTAATTTATCTTTAGTCTTTTGCAATTAATCCTTCAGTAAAGCTATTTTGGAATCTTGAAGACTTCTGGAGGCTACTGCCTGTCAGGTATCCCATTCTGTTGGCTTGATTTCAGGTGCTCTTGCTTTCAAGTGTACCCCTTTGATGAATGAGCTTGTCTAGTGGGGATGTTTGCCAGAATGGCCATTGTATTTCCACTTGGTCTTGGTAAGATTTGCCATTTTTACAGATATCTACAGCTTCTGAGACCAGAGTTCTTGGACCTGGAAATAAGTATGCCAGAGAGAGGAGTGCTCAACTCGTTGAAACTTGAGGATTCCATTTCTCTCAGCATTAGGTTTTTGGGGTCAAATTAATGTATCAGAGGGATGAGCCGCTGGCTTGGAGATTGTGTTTTACTGTGCTTTGAACGGTACCTCCTTGTATGGAAATTTTGAAACTGATGGGTAACCTGGTATTCCTGTAACTCACTCTGTAACCATTTGTCCTTGTATAAGTTTCTAACCATCAGATGACAAATGCTCTAGCAGCTTGCAAGTACTCAGCCTGTGCCTACCAATTTGGTGGTTTTTGGATTCTGAGATTTGCATTAATAATAGACCTCTTGTTCCTTTATGTCATGGGCACATTAACAGAGACCAATAGTAACCAAGAGAATAGAACTGTGGACACCAGTAAGTCAAGAGACAGTATCATGGATTGGCCAAGGGAAGGCCTTAGGTGTATAGGACCAGAAGTTCCTAGAATGGAACTATGGTTTGAATCAACAGACCCAGCACAGGGGGGCTTGGATTGAATCAAGGGCGATGGACTTGGGCTCCATGGAGAAGCATCTGGTAGCTCTGGCTGACCCACTAAGTCCTGGACTGGGGACTAAGCAAGGGCTGAGGGCTGGAGTTCTGTTAGAACCTCTCGCCAGTCTGGAATGACCCATTAACCTGGCTAGAAAGCCAACGGGATTTGGTACTCAACTCAAGATGGCAGAGCTCAGAACCAAGAAGAACTTACCCATGGCCCTTGGAAACAGTGAACTCAAAAAGGCTCACGGGTGCCAACACCTGCATTTCCATTGTTTGTCCCTGAAGCCATCAGAAGTCCCCTTTGGATCCCATCGCTGCCACCGAACTGTTAAAAAACAAAATTTTCTGAATAACTTTTAAATCTTTTACTGGCTTTTATCCAACAAATCATGAATTGGGCAGCATCCAGTCCAGCAGATGGAGTGGAGCTCCCCAGAGGTGTACCAAATGAAAAGCTCTTATAGACAGAAGGGAGCAGGAACAAGGAAGTTGTACTAGGCAAAAAAAGCTGGTTGGTTATTGAAGGTCACTTTCTTGGAGAGAATTGGAGAGCAGGGGTCCATCAGGAAGATGACCCAACGAGTGCTGATTAAGTGATTCCTGATTGGTGTAAGATTCCATCTCTGGGAGAACCAAAAATGTACATTAAGTCCCAGTTTGGTGATATGGGCTTAGCTTGAGTGACTCCATGTGGGGCCTGCCATCTTGTTAACAGTCTTGTAGTGATTAAAGACTATAATCCATTTGACCTCATTTTTCCAAGTTCAGTGATTCAACTTGAACTTATTGACTATGCCACGTCCTTGGCACCTTGTTAGTCTTTGAGAAAAATAGCAGAAAACGTATTAGTCCCAGGATATGCTCTAGAGGAACTTAGTATAAAGGGATTGTGGGGAGACAAGATGCACATGGTACCCAATAACGAACATAAACCCTGTGTTCACATGGGGAAAGGAAGAATAGTTTTCCCTTGACTCTTCTAGGTTTTAGCCTGATATCTCTTTGTAATAAAAAGATACATCAACCAGAGAGAAACAGAAGGCTAGTATTGTGTATGCCTCTTGCGTGCGGGGGAGATAACCAGAAACTAGTTACCCAGAGTAACTCCTTGAAATAGCCTAGGCCAGCACCTGAAAAAAAAAAAGAAGGGGATGGGGAGGGATAGGCCAGTTAGGGGAAGTTCCTGGGAGCACAGCAAAAGCAGTCAAGCTGTCGTGTAACTTCAAATCCTTGCCTTCCTCCTTGATAACAGTTTCTTGGGAGTTAGTGACCTCCTCCTCTTCTGGTATGAAGGAGATACCCTTACACAGAGAGGTTTCCCTTATAAACGTTAATATACATTTATATTACAGAGGATAAGTTACAGAAGAGTACCTTCTACTGTTGGTCTGAGCTTCTCCTGTGTGTACCTTTTCCTAAAAAGAACCCAGCTGAAACTAATTGATATGCCAAAGAGGCATGTTTTGGGGGTGGCTGTTCTGCTCCCTTTTACTCATAAATGCCAGTGGGACCAACCGAAAGAGCCCCGGGCTAGGAATCCAGTGGTTCCTTTTCTGACTCTGCCCTGGTTCACTGTGCAACCTTCCTGGGAAAATAGAACTAAAATAAAATCTGCCAACTCAGAAATCCTTTCCCCAGAAAGTGGAAAAGAAGACGGTTTCATTGTTGAATAAGCATTTAAGGAGAATGTGAGGCATATCCCAGGCAGACAATCTGCTAAAAAACAAAGAAATCTCACCTTTTTGTATAGCCAAGCAGATACAGCCCATTGATACACAGTAACTGTCTCCCGGAGAGCAAATGGGGCCACTTCATCGGTCATGCACAGGTGATCCTACATTCGTTTAGCAGTTGGGGTGACCATCTGTGCTAGCTAATTGGCTTTATCCAAAGGGCAATCAAATGGCAGGAGATAGTTTTGGAGCAAGGCATCTGTGGAAGGCTGGTTGTGGAAGTCAGGCTCCTGCCTTCCCACAGAAACTGGGAGATGGGGGTGCTGTCTTCCAGAATGGTTACATTTCAGAGAGGGCTGCCCCAGTTGGTAGAGCACGCAACCCTTGATCATGGGGTCTTGAGTTCAAGCCCAACTCACACTGGTTGCAGAGATTACTTTAAAAAAAAAAAAATGGTTTCCGGATTATTGAGAAGGAACCTCGTGGGTCACAAAGGTGGTATAAGGCTTACTAAGCTTTTTTAGAAAGATTCATATAAATTTCGAAGAGAGAAGGAGCTGACCAGTTTTCCAAAGTAGATGCCCTAAGAAAAGTCAGGCAGGCAGAATCTCTTCCCTTAGTTTCAACAGGAAGCATTAAGCCTCTTATTTTAATTTTTTTTTAATTTATTTGAAAGACAGAGATCACAAGTAGGCAGAGAGGCAGGCAGAGAGAGAGGAAGGAAAGCAGGCTCCCTGCTGAGCAGAGAGCCCAATACGGGGCTCGATCCCAGGACCCTGGGATCATGACCTGAGCCGAAAGCAGAGGCTTTAACCCACTGAGCCACCTAGGCACCCCAAGCCTCTTACTTTAATTCCTATTTGCCTGTACAGCCTTGCATGTCCCTACATCTTTCTTGGCCTCCTTTCCCTCCTACGTGAAAAGAGGGCGAGAGCCATATCCATGTTCATAGATGACTTGCTCACTGGGTTTGAAAACCACTGAACTGTCACAAGGAAAAGCTACCAAATTCTTGTACTTCTTCATCTCTTTTCTTGCAGTAAACACACACCGCCCTCCCACCCCAGCCTTTGAAGGCAGCGTATATCAGGCTCAAGCCTGAGATCCTTACAGACTAAACATGGGACCCCACACAAATGATATTTCTCTTTAATCTCCAGTGGCCTCACCTGGAAATAGAAAAGATGATGCTGGTTTCCATAGTTACTGTAAACATGAGAGAGGATGTCAGTTTTCCCTACTCTATTAAAGGGGACCCTACTCAGTATTATGCAGACTCTGCATTCATGGGAATGATAAGCACTTCTTTGTGTTCACTCTGAATCCTGCTTTGAAAGCTAGATCTACCTCCCAGCATGTGCTGTTCTCGGTCACCGGCTCAGGGCAGGGTTTCACCGAAGTATGGGACTCACATTACTCATGACTCCTGTGGTCCGGGGGGCTCATCTGGTAACAATGAACCACACAGTGATGATGTTACTCTCCTTTCAGAAGTGTTCAAAATGGCTAACTATGTTAAAAACAACAACAACAACAACAACTTTCATTTTGATTTAAAATTCATCCCTGAAGCTCCCTATGCCACCCTCTCCTTTCAGTAACCCCTTTGGCCAGCAACTATATTTTTTTGAGCTTAATGCCTTTGTTTAGCTTTCCCTCTATTTTTGCATTTTCCTTCTAAAGGCAGCTAGTGCTACGTTTTCCTATGATAATAACATAAATTTTTTAAAGAAATTCACTTATTTTTTTACTTATATTTATTTGAAAGAAAATATTTCAAATGTAATGAGTGGGTTCCACGGAGTTCTGACCAATGAGGACATGTCTCCAAGGCAGTAAGTACTTCTGAGATTTCAGGGATGGGAAACAGAAACCACAGCCTGAAACTGTCCCAGTCAGAAGAAGAGGAGGACGAGTATATGGGAGCGTTTGAAATCCTGCCGTGGCATAAATATGAGCGATTTCTATGTTGCTGAAGCACTAGGGTCTGTATATAGAAAATTTAGCATGCGTTCCTGTGAGGGAAATCTGGACGACATCGGGCCAGAATATTTATTATCCATTGAAACCATGTTTTTACATCTTTAAACACTCTGATACAGCTCCACTGTTCAGAGCAAGGAGATCATGGTTCTGCTGTTTGAGCCTTGCTCACAGCATTTCGTAAAACTCGGGTAAACTCAGTTTGAGATGGAATTAACAAAGTGAAACCCATCCAGTGGGGAAAGTATGATAAAGATTTTGAAATCTGGGATGCCCGGGTGGCTCGGTGGGTTAAAGCCTCTGCCTTCGGCTTAGGTCATGGTCTCAGGGTCCTGGGATTGAGCCCCGTATCAGGCTCTCTGCTCAGTGGGGAGCCTGCCTCCCTCCCCCCTGCCTATCTCTCTGCCTACTTGTGATCTCTGTCTGTCAAATAAATAAATAAAATCTTAAAAAGATTTTGAAATCTATGTCAGGAGAGCTGAGATTGAAGAATCTAAGAATTTTTTTTTTTTTTTTCCTGGGGCACCCAGGTGGCTCAGTTGGTTAAGCATCCAACTCTTGGTTTTGACTCAGGTCATGTTCTCTGGTCTGGAGATCAAGCCCCACGTAGGGCTTTGCGCTCAGTGGGGAGTCTGCTTCCTCTCGCCTTCTGCCCCTCCCCCTGCTCATGCATGCCCTCTCTCTCTCTGGAATAAATAAATCTTAAAATATTTTTTTCCTGATGAACAGAGAGTGGATACTGAAATCCTCTTTGTATATCTGAACATTTTCTTCTTGATAAGGAATCAGCAAGACAAACAAGGATTTGCTAACAATGCTGTCCATAGGTAGAGTCAGCAGCCACCTAGTGAGTGGTAGTGAGAGGTCTGTCAGCAGAGGTAATCAACAGATCGGGCAGCAGCTGATGAGTGTGCAGTCACAGTTGTGTGCAGTGGTTGGGACGCTAACTTCAGAGGCCTGGTTGGGGTGTGGTGTGTAGGGCTGCGGGTTAGGAAGAAGTTTGTATGTGGAAATACCTGCTACGTCATAGGCTGTTCTCCAGTACTTTGGATCCTGTGTTTCAGGGTATGAACAACTTGTAAAACTTATTTTCTGATCAAGTTGCTTAATTCTCACCCCCAACCACAAGATCATCCTAGAACGTTGGCGTGGCAGGGTCATTGCTGTTGTAGAGAGCCTTCAAAGTCCAGAGGTGTAGGGGAAGATGGGTCCAGAGTATGTTTGGAAGTAATCGTGGGCTCTGCTAGCACAAAGGTTTGTCCTTTGTGTTTTCTTGCCTGTTGAAAGCTGAGTCCAAGGGTTCAGGTGAGAAAAGCCCAGCTTCCTGCCTAAAACAGTGAACAGGCTGACACTTGCTAAATGTGGATCTGACCAGCAGATGGCAGCATCTGCCCAGAGATGCCCCAACCGTCCGCCACCAGCTCGAGCGCCTTGAGATATATTAAGGAACGCTAGAGGGCTCCCAGCTCCCACTGCTGGCTGGAGAGCCTGCGGGTTTAGAGGATCTCCTTGTTTGCATGTGCGCACGTACGCGCGCGCACACACACAGACACACACACACACACTCACTCCTGTACCTGTTCACAAAGAGGATCCCGTGGCTGTCGCCGTGGATATGACCATTACACGCTTGCTCACACATACGATTCCCAAGTGGCCCAACGAGATCCCAGATCTCAAGGTGCCATTTCTTCTTTACCTACTCTTGTACATTCGGGCAATCACAAAAAGTGTTCTACGTCAAATCCGTGTTTCAGTGGCGGGGTTTATTAGACTCCGAGGTCAACCAGGTTACCAGATGGACAGAGGCTGTATCCAGTAGGAAACAACAGCAAATAAACAACTAAGACTAACTGTGTGCTTCTTTGTTGGGCGCGGTGATCAGATGTATCTATCAAAAGAAATATATAGAGATATAGATTTATTCACTCATATATTAATATGCATAGTATAATATAAAGAGAGCTTAATTTTGCAAGAGAAGTATCTTCATCCCCCCTCTACCCTCCAGTGTCCCTTCTTAGTCATCTCCAATGTCATAAACTACCTAGTGGTAGGAAAGAGATTTCATCCTGAATTTCCCTGCTTTGCAGACACCCTCTCCGCACAGCCTCTGACTGCGTCTCCTACAACATGGTAACAAGAAATACTCAATCCTCTGCAAGGAATTTAGTGCCACTTAGAATTGTTTTTCATTTTCCAAATAGGATATAGGTGAACTAAACAAAAACTTTTGCCCAGTGCTACATAGAGACTTTGCTACCAAAGGCAAGTTCTACGTTGAATGGAATGAAACTTGGAATTCTGGCTCCCTGTGTGTTTGCAGGAGTGTTGCAGAAAACATAATTTTCTATCATCACAATCATACCTGAAAAGCCCCGTGACCATATCAATTTTGAAAACAAGGCTAAATGAAAATTGCTGTGCTGGTTCTCTAGAATGTTCCTGAATAAAATCAACTGCATATTCTCAGGTCGAGGGGAGATGAGAACGAACATAACCCAGATGCCTTTTTCGCCCAGGCTGCTGCCAGTGGCAAGGCCATCATAATCTGGACCGCGTGTCCCCCCAGTAAAGCCGTATGAGCACGAAGTGGCATTAAGATCAGAATAAAGTTCTCAGCAAGGAGTATGATCCCTTTCCTCTACTCTGCTTTGGTCAGCCCACTCCTGGCAATGCCAGGTTCTTGGTGCAATGTTTAGGCAAGAGGACAGTGGTCAGGAGGAGAGAGCCTGGAGGGGCAGGGACTAAGTGTTCCCAGCCAGACCTCCCCAGGGCCCTCAGCTGGGTCTTACACCGTAGGTTGGAGGAGAGCTGATTTAAGGAGAGCAGAGCACCTGTATTCAAATATGCAGTTATGCGGGGGATATGTTTTGGGAGCCTTTGGGGATCATATGCAGGCCTGGGAACAGAAAGCAGACACAGAGGCAGAGGGTGTCTCCTTTAAGGAAAAACACGGTCGCACACATCACTAGCCCACGGTGTCCTGGGTGGCCTGGTGAGGGCATCAGTAAACACTCAGCGCACTGACGAGCTGCACGAGCAGGAATCCTGCCCATGTGTGGAAGTGGGAACCAAAGCCGGGAGCACAGTGGCGACAGGCTTTCTCCGTCCTCGCCTTGTGGAGCCTTCAGTCCGATGCGGAACATGGTTAAATGTCCTATCACAGGAGAACGGGGAGCTCAGGAGCCCATCAGAGCCCATTACTCCTTCTCCAGGGAGTCGGCAGACTGATTCCCAGAGAAAGACAGTCTTTTTTTCTTTTCTTTTCCTTTTTTTTTTTTTTTAAAGATTTTATTTTTTTGACGGACAGAGACCACAAGTAGGCAGAGAGACAGGCAGAGAGAGAGAGGAGGAAGCAGGCTCCCCGCTGAGCAGAGAGCCCGATGCGGGGCTCCATCCCAGGACCCTGGGATCATGACCTGAGCCAAAGTAAGAGGCTTAACCCACGGAGCCAGCCAGGTGCCCCAGAAAGACTTGAATATAGGAGTCGGTTGGGTAATGAATGTGGGAGAAAGAAACTTTTCTCATGGAAGTACTCCACCTTCCCAAATACAAAGGTCCCCACAGCTCCCTTTGTGTATATGACTTTCCCAACAGGTGGCCCAAGACCACCTTAGAATGTGTCTTAAAACCATGTATTTGCTGATGACTCCGCAGTTTGGGCTGGCCTCGGACAGGTGGTCTTTCTCATGGCTTGTCTGGAATCACTCACGGGGCTGCTGTCCTCCGTTAGCTCAACCGGGAGGAGGGTCCAGATGGCCTCAGATTTCTGGACGTGGGTGCTAGCCTTCCCTCGGGGCACTTGAGTTCTTCTCCATATGGTTTCACTTTGGCCAGCAGGAAAGACAGGCTTCTTCATATGGTGGTCTCAGGACAGCGTTTCCAGAGGGGAGAGGAAGACGTTTCAAGGCGTCTTGAGGACTGGGCGGTGGAACTCACATGGTATCACTTCTACCATATTCTGTTCGTCAAGGCAAGTTTGAAGCTGAAGAATGGAGAAACGGTTCCCATTTTGGTGGGGGGGGGAATTCGGTCTACAGCAATCAGGCTGAGAAATCCAGAAATAGGGTCAATGAAAGGTGACTCCAGAGAGCTGAACTTGAGCTTAAGGACAAAGAAGGTCTGATTCAGGAGAGCCGAGGAGGGCAGAGCGCAGCAGGGAGGGAGGTCGGAGAGCCTGCATGGACTGTTGGGAGGAGTTCACCAGGTTCTGCATCAGAGGACCAGGGAGGCAGTTGTGGGGAAGGACAGAGAGGGAGAAGAACATCCTCACATCTGGCACTGTCCCACAATGCATCGGGTGGCCTCGGACGATGCCCGTCCATACGATCGGCCCTGGTGAAGCCGAAGACGGTGAAGGGTTAGCGCGGGAGTTCAGCAAGAGAACCTTTCCCTCCAGAGACTCAGACGGTGAGTTTGCTTTTCTGGATCTGAAGTGTCTTTTCACAGCTGCTGCACGGTGACGTCCCTTCATGAAGGAACTTCCTTCATGCCCATGGATTTGGTCAAAGCCCCAGTTATCAGTCCTTGCTGTGTCCCCTGGTTGGCTCATGTCTGAGAGTCCTGCTTCCTGGTTTGGGTCCTGTTACCTCACCAGGAGTAGAGGGGACGGGCTGCTTTCTTGGCTGGTTGCAGGAGACCCTCGCTGGCATCAATGTGGAAGCCGGCACGGGAGACTCTGAGGACCATTAGGAAGGCAGGTGGACTTCAGCCCCTGAGGGGAGCGGCCGTCTCAGCCACACCCATCGACTGCCCGCCGCATTGCCAAGGGTTCTTTTTTTCCCTCCTGTGGATTATCTTCGGTTGGTAAGGTGAACATATTTTATCGCTGAGTGGTCTGTGAGAAGAAGAAATGAACAGCCGTCAACTTTTTGGCCAAGCTGGGACAGAGGTGACTTAGATCACCGAAGGTCCTATGATAGCCCCATGCCTGAAGCCGCTGGGAAAGGATAGCCAATGTTTCCTCACGTTTTGGGGGACCCTGTGGGCAGGAACAAAGCCTGATTTCACATTAAATGCAAACCGTCTCCTTTGAGCAAATCCTCCTGTCACGTTGAGGCTGTCTGACAGCCACCGAGCCTTTATGGGAGAAGGTCTTTTGGCAGTCAAGTGGAGGTACATTCTTGAAGCAATAGCAAAGATGACAAGTGTCTTCCGCTTCCTGAGGGTGCCTCTTTGTTCCTTGAAACTCAAGGAGCGTCCACAGAAATACAACCCGAGCAACGAGCCATTCTTAACAGGTAGCAGTAGGGATTTACGCCGTTCAGCCAACCTTAATGCTGGCCAAACTCCTCCTCTGTTTTTCTTTGGGGAGAAGTGGAGTCTTCTGGAGGTGGCAGGAATAAAGACCCGTGGATTCAATGCATTTTGTGTTTGATTAGCCAGATTCTATAAAATGACATGCCCCTGAACCTCAGGTTGCCCATGTTTTGCTAAGATAGGAGGGATTCCCTCTGGGACAGACAGGCCTGGGGCTAATTACGGGTAGGGTGAATTCATCACTAAATCTTTTTCACTAACAAAGACAAATTACCTCATACGTTTTACAAGGCCCTAAAAAATTAGGTGAGTGAATCAAACGTCCAGCCAGCGCAGGAACACAGAGTCAGCAAATTGCAGCCTGCCAGAGAGAGGACTCCTCATTCGCTTGCACAAAGATGAGGAGAGGTGACTGTCCCCGAGCATTGAGATTACGAGGTCTCTCAGGTACCATGATCTTCGCCGAGGTCATTGAGAAGGAGACATTATCATTACTTTAATTTGCAAATGAGGAAACTGTGTCCAGATACAGTCAGAAGAGGTTGGGTTCTAGAAAGTACAGCTCTTCTCTCTGCTTGCTTGATATGCGACAGTTAGCAGACGTTTAAATCTCTTTGAGACTCAAGTCTCCTCTTCGTGATGGGCGGGATACTACCTACCTCATAGGCTTGTGACAAGAGAGGAGAATTCTTCCGCTCTTAGGCAACACGTGCCCCGTGAAGTTGTTTATCAAGTGCTTACCCAGTGGACGCGGGGGTCAGACCGCCTGTGTTCTAACTCCAGCTCTGCTACCTGCCCAGGGCCATAAATTGAAGAACTAGTTTAGCTTCTCTGGGCCACATTTCCTTATTGATAACATGGGAGCAGTACTAACAGTTACCCCCGCAGCTGCCTGTAAAGTTGATCGTGGTGGGTGAAGCCGATGTTAAGCACCGTGACGACAATGACGATGATGACGTCGACAGTAGTCATGATTGTTGTCTCTCAGGTGATCTGCCCGGGGTCAAACAGCACATCACGTCCTGAGCTAGAGGCCGCGTCCAACTTAAAGTCTAAAGGTTTTTCCAGTGTAAGACAGAAACACAGAGTTAAGGGTAGAGATGGGATTTCTGCGATGGTACAAAAGACTTGAGCAACTCTGAGGAGACACCAGAAGTGTGGGCTGGTGGGCTGTTCTTTCCTTCTGGCCAGGATGGGATGTCCCGGGCTGTGATCAGAGAGGCTCAGGACCACCCTGGGTTGTAGGACCTGGATGGTCTCTCAAGTCTGTGCACAAGCCATCAGTCATGGGACTGAGTTACAGACCTGCTGCCTCTGGCCGTGGTCTTCACCTCCAGTTTGAGAGCAGGATCTCTGCCACGGTCATAGGGAAGCCATATTCCTTTATCATTCCTTTTTTTATTCCTGTGGCGGCTGCTTTTCAGGGCAGTACCTGGGAGTCATTCAAATCCATAATAGTGTCTTATCCTGTATCATTCATTTAATCGTTCATTCGTCTTCCACGTGCTACTACTTGCCCAAGGTCAACTAGCTGGTATATTAAGTTTCCACATCCTTATCTGTAAGGATACACTGGTAATGAGAGTATCTATCCCTCAGGATTTTAATCGCAATCATAGAAAATAATGCAGGCAAAACACTTTGCTATTTTAGTTAGTCACTGCTTTACCACTTGCTAATAACTGTCTTGGAAACACATTAAGGATAGAGCAGGAAAGGAATTTGGTCCTTTGGCGATTGTCTGAAGGTCTAGTGTTGAGTCCTGGCTCTGCCCACTGATGACTAGTATGACCTAAGGAAAGTCACTTTTTCTCTGAGACTTTTTTACTCATCTGTAAAATTAGGATATGGGAAAAGGTCAACACTTAAAGGTTATTTGCCAAGAAACATTCATCTCATGAAATTGTCCTTATTGTGAAAAGGGCTTCAGTGGACATATAAGTCTGGGAAAGTTTATATCTTACATTCCTTTTCTAGAATGCCTCAGTGCACAGAACCAGAGTGAGGACCCCATAAGGGAATCCTATAATAAAGAATCCTGTTCGATTTGAATTCAAGTTTCCTAAGCCATTCGACCATAGGCCTTTCCCCCTCCATTGCAACAAATCACTCTCCTGTGGGTTGTTCTTTGGGACATTCTGGACTAGGTAATTTGCTAAGAGCCTTCTCAACCTTGGCAATCTTTTCTCTCTACCAGCCTCCTTTTCGTTCCACGTTCCTTTCTATGGTTTTGACATTAGGTAGGAGTGGAAATGCTTTCCTGTTGATGGGGGCCACCTCTGTCAATCCCAAACCACGTGGCACAGACAACTGACAGGTCTATATTTACACAGAGCCACATGGGTAAAATGCACACCCGTCAGTGCATGCACAAAGAAGATGGGACCGTGCACAGTCTAAAAATGCGTTTCACAACATTCTTATTGCTGCCAGAACTGGCTTTTAGGTTTTCCCACTGTTCCATGGGTAGCCTTTTCTTTCAGAATTGGGTCCCATTTTTCTCCTCCAAATGGAAAGAAAAACTTGGAGCCAGAAGCCTTTTGTCTTCTGAGGAGCTGAGCCAAATGAGAGCAATGGTCTGGAAATCAGCCAGTTTGGATTCTAATTCTGCCTGTGCCATGAGCTTGGCCTTGACTTGGAGCAAGTCACCCGTCCAATCAAATCCTGCATTTTTCCCACCTAGAAGGTGAGGGACTTGAACTAGTCTGGTCTCTGTGATCTTTCCCTGCATGAGATGTGGTTTCTTCTAGATCAGGAGCATCCAAAGGCTGCTTTGGACCCAGTAGCCCCAGAAGCTGTCCTTGCAGCTTCTCTAGTAACTCCCTGATCCTGCATGATTTCCATGAGCCTGTCTTACCAAAAAGCAATGCCAGGGAAGGGAACAACTCAAGCCCATCTGGCTCTTTTGGAAGGAGCAGTACTTCACTCCCCATGTACTGCTGCCCACCCAGATGTCACCCTTGTTCTTTGCGAAGATGCTCTGTCTGTTGGGACAGCATGTATCCACTAGACCAATGGCCTGGATTGAGGGACTTGGTGGTTTTCTTTCTTTTTTTTAAAAATTACAACAAAAGAAATACCAATACAAAGCCTAATTTCAATTATGTGAAGGATTTTCCTGAAATCCACAAAAGCAATTAGAACCAGACCCGGGCTTGCAAGTGGGACCAGATACAGTGGCTTAGATTAAGGCACGGGGATCAGCTTCAGTGTTGAGGTTAAAAACTTCTTTTTTTGGCTCTGTCAGACCCTTAACATCACTTAAGCATAATTGATTTGGGGGGGGGACTGAATGCTGTGGATGTGTACATTGGCTTCTGTTTCCCTAAAGTCATGCTTTAGAGGAGCTCAGATTTCCTGAACCATTGAGCACAGAGATCCAGTCCACAAAGGCTCGTGGATGGGTTCTGAGATGGTCAGCTGCGCCCCTCTCCTTGCTCCATGGGCAGTGTGCTAAGAGCTGCTCCAGGCACGTCCGGACCCCCTCAGTAACTCCCTGGGAGGGGAGGCCTTCCTCTGCTTACAGGTAGAGGAGCACCAAACACCTGGGCTCTGTCTCTGGGGGGCTCGGCGACTTTATAACTTTGACCTTGGGCCTGCTTTTAGCCTCTGTGGGCCCCCCTTTTCTTTCTGTTGGATACAGAAGAGCAGAGAATCCCTGCCTGGAGCCCTTCATGGGTCTCTGCTGGGGCACCTCTCCCCCCTTCCCCACTCGACTCTAGAATATCTGTAGAGCATCCTTTGTCTCACTCTACCACTCTCTCCGGCATGTCTCTGACTCAACAAGGGCCACCTTTTCTGGCAACAACCTGCCTCTCTTGCTCGGTGAACACATACGTGTTCTTCCAGAATTAAGTGTTTCCTCCCCAGGTGGTTGCCCTTGACATTTCAGGCTAGATGTCCCTGCTCTGTGCTCCTCTCTGACATTGGTCAGTCCCCACCATCAAAGAGGCTCACAGACTTGTGACGGATGTGTCCCACTCTTCCACGATTGTTTCCAGCATCCCTTCCCCCTCCTCCTCATGTGGTTAATGGAATTCTAGGCATATCACCGTTGGTGCATGAAAGTGAAGAATGTATCTTCTCCTTACATACCGGTGGTCCTACTGATGAGCTGAGTGAAGGGAAAAAAAATCTTGGTGATGGTCTACTGACAAGCCAGGGTGGGCACTGAACGTGTGCTACCTCATTTAACCTCTTCAAGTTCTGATGATGTGTGCAGTAGCACTAAAGTGTGAAAGATGAAGACCGTGAATCTCAAAGTTCATTAGCTTACTCTGTCAGTTACATCCTTTGGGGATGGCACTCCGATGCACTTAGTAGTCCAAATGGGTCATTCTAGGGGAGGGGATGCGGTGGGAGGTTGAATGCCAGAAGGAGGGGGGGCAGAATTCAGCAGGGAAATCCTTCAGACTACAGTGAGGATCTGAGACCTTTCAAAGAAAAGGGGAGAGGGTTGGGGGCAGGAGACGGGACATGGGCTGCAGCAGGGAGAGCTGTGGACCGTGCTGCGGATTTGGTGACGTGTTGGTCAATTCAGCTGGGAGTTCCAGAGCAAAGACTGCCCTTTAGAGAGGTTCCACGTTGAGCAGAAATGGTTGTCCTCCAGGATCCCCACTGCGTGCAGAGCTGAGGTGCGTAATGAAGGTGGTGCAGCTGGAAATTCTCAGCTAACTGGACTCCCTGTCATGTTCAGTCTGGATGTCCCAGTAGTGTCATGATTTGAAAGTGGGTCAGTCTGACTTTAAGGTCCATTTTCAGTACAGGGGCCTCCTGTCACATATCTTGAAAGAAAGTTTCAAAGACGAGTGGATGACCTGCACTCTCACAATACCAACATAAATATGGCTTTCAAGGTTGAGCTCCTACGTAAGACAAGATACAAGGTGGCCTTCTTGTTCGCAATTTTGCTTCCATTCCTCTGTTTTCTTTCTCTCTGGAAACTGGGTTTTGGCAGGACCTACAGAGATAGGCTTAAAGATTAAGTTATTAAAACCCCAGATGATTGAATCCTCTGATTAAGCAACTGGTGTGGACATCCAAATCACTTAGCAGGGCTCTGGCGGTCGCCAAGTGTTGTAACCCTGGGCTCAAAGGCAAGGGTTTTATACAAGCTGGACTGTTTCTCATGCTTCCACTACCAGGGCTTCGTGGGAGCCAAGTCTTGATTAACCATTACCTCATCTACATCATAGACATCCTGGGACTGCAAACTTGAGACCACCTCCATCCTTGGCCACTTGAGAGCCATCAGAGGGGGATGGCATGGGCTCTCTTGCTCCTCCAACTCTTTCAATACAAAGCCTCTTCCTTCAATCCAGAGGTTTAAAAATAGCTGCAAAGTAAGATGTCAAGGAGACAGATGGAGCTGTGTTCAGCTTTCTTTCAAATGGTTCTGTTGCTTAATTTGGTACGGCCAAGCTAGAAATGGTGGGTAAGTGTCAAGTCTCTGCTCCTCTTCTTCTTAGACCCCGACCTAGAGTTAGTTTACTGATTTATGCAAACTTGTCTCTAGAGAATGAGCAGACCAGTGGCAGACATTAGAATCTTGAACCCTGTCCAATTTGCATGGATCTTAAAAGTTCTAGTCCTGAGGCCACCAGTTCTGTAGTGGGAGAGACAAGTCTAAAACCCAGTCCAGTCATCCATTAGAATTATAGGGAGTCATACAGCTTTTCAAATCAGTCTTTCAGTGACTGGCCAACTGATGGTGAACCCCCCATCCCTGGAGATATTCAAGCAGAGGGAGCCAGGTCATCTGTCAAGTAGGTTGTGTAGGAGAGTCTTAAAGCGGGAAGGAGGTGGGAATCCATAAAAGTTCTTGCAACTCTGAAAATCATTCTTTAATGAAGGTAGACACAAATAATCCAGTGCAAAAAATTCCCTATAATTCATACTTAATATCCTATCTGCCAACACCTTCGTTCAGCTCGGGCTCTAGTGTCTAGGCATGTATTTTCTAACCCACACATCCAATTGCATCACTTCCTTGCTAAAGTCAACAACAATCCACTTAAATAATTCTCTGTGGTCCACTCTGACTACAAAACCTTTCCAACTGGATCTTCCTCTTTCCCTTTGGACCTTATCCCTTATCATTCCACTCCTTATCTCAGAGTATGACATAAACTTGGATGCCACCTGTATCAGCAATCTCCTGCAGTGTAACACATTATCCCCCACCATGGGGGCTTACAACAGTGAAGATTTATTGTCTCACAGGAACTCAGAAATGGTTAGCTGTGTGGTTCGGGTTGGGTGTCTCATGAGGCTGCACGGAAGATGTCAGGTCTGACACTTGACCTACCTGAACACGTGGCTGAACTAGGGACTCTGCCTCTAAGATGGTTCTCACGTGGTTCTGGTTGCCATTCAGAGACCTCTGTTCCTCTTCTGGAGGCTTCTGCATGGACTGCTTGAGCATCATTACAACATGGAGGCTGACCGCTGCACGGTGTAAATCCAAGAGCGCACAATACGGAACCCACAGTACTTTTTATGGCCTTGGACTTGGAAATCACACACAGTTATTCTGGGGGGGAAAAAAGAAAAGTTGGCTCCCCCCCCCCCAGTATTAGAGTGGATCTTACAAGAGGGGGCATGAATACCATGAGGCAGAGGTCATTGGGGGTTTTCTTGGGGGCTTGTGGTTTGCACTCATAACTCTGAACATGCTGTCCCTTTTGCTTCAGCTGCCCTTTCCTCTCTTCTACCTCATCCTTGCCCATCCATCCTTCTAGAACCTTCTCTAATGCCACGGTGGCATTTGTGGAGGGTTTTCTGAATCCATTACACAGAATTAATAATTTTCTGCTCTTCTGCAGCACTCTGTATGTACTTCTATGTTATCTCATAAAGAAGATACATTTATGTTCAGTTAGCCACTTTGTAAAGTACTAGTTTATGTCCCTACAAAAGGACAGATGAGAGAATAGGCCATATCTTATCTGGCATTTCTAATATTGACTTAAATTTTGGCAAATAATGGGTACTCAGAGAATAGGTCAGCGGATTAATATCCCTTCCCTCTTCTCATCAAACCTAACTTACTTTTAGGGCCCAATACAGATGCCAATGAAATGAAGTACAAAAGAGCACCTGGGACAAAGTAGAAGGCAACATGTGTTATTTTTTATTTAAACACTAAACCTAAGTCCAATTTTCATAGGAAACACCTTTCTGTAGGAGAAGGCTACGGAAAAAATGGAAATTACAGCTATTAGGGCAGGAAAAAGCCTTAAAAGTTACATTGCCCAAATTTGTCCTTTTGGAAATGGGAAAATTCGAAGTTCAATTTTAACACCTGTTTTCTTTCATGGAAGAAACCAGAAGAGAATTAGATCACTTGAGTAGATTGGGTTTTTATTCTTCTGTACCTTTCATAATCCAGAATGTCTAATGTCATCCCCATAAATCTTTCTGGAAGAAAAGCCAGGTTGAACTGATTGAATGAGTCAAAAGAGACAGAGTAAGAAGATATCAACTCCACAGCACTAAGAGGAGGAGGCTCAGGCATCCGGTGCCAGACACAGGTAGAGGAGAGCTTTTTAATGAAAGAAAGAGATAACTTGGAGGAGACCCCATTCATCTCTGTTCTGGGCTCCAGCGTTCTCTGCCCTGAATACAGAACCCTAACTTCCAGAGTGACATGGTTTTTCTCTGGAGAAGGGAAAATAGATAACAGTGTTCTAGGCTTGGACTGAAGATAAATATTCAACACAGAAACTTGACTTCCTTTTAGGAGTAGGAAATCGAGGCAGTTGGAAAGAGAGAACACTACCTTTTTCAAATGTAAGTTTGAATTTAAGCTTTGTTTTTTTCCCCTGCATAGATCAGGGCCCATCCTGTGCCCCTATCCCATTTCCTTTGTGACCTTCACCATCCAAAAGGTACAAGTAGTTCTCATTCAAGGGTTATGCCATTATCCATGTGAGTTTTCAGATGTTCTCAGGTGAGGAGAAGGAGAAAAAAGCGTTTGTGGAAACAGAGAAGTCAAGTGCCCCACTGTACCAAACCCACCAGTACAGCCTTTTAGTAACAGTGATCTCCATATAAAAAAGTTTTGATTTGAGTTTTGTAACACCAAGCTCCCCGAGGACCACTTCCCCCTTCCTCATTGTGTCCCATGTCACTGTGGCAACCAGCACTCCGCACAGATGTTTTTAATCTTTGCTTGTTGAACCCACCCAGGGCAGATAAATAAATTGCTTTAGCAATCGGTACATTCAGGCAACTTACACAATAGGGCTGAAGTCATTCTTAGATTTTCAGTGAGAATGGAAACCATCGTAAAATTGTGGAAGATTCAAGGGCTTGGAAGAGCCTTGAAATGACTCATCTACAGTGTTGTTGGAATTAAAGCGCTGGTTCCCAGCCCCGCTGAATGTAAGAATAACGTGGGGGGGGACCTTATAGCTTTCTCCCAAATCAATGGAATCAGAAACTCTGGAGGTGAGACATGGGTATAAGATTGTTTACCTTCCCTCCAGGTTATTATAATGTACATTAGGGTTGAGAATCACAAGATCCAGTGATGTCCTGGGCTCAGAGAGGATATGAGAATAAATCAGGTTCATCCAAGGAATTAATGTAGAGCAAAGGCGAAAGCCCAGGTTTTCTGCTTTCCAGTGTGGTCTTCTTTCCAATGCACTTAGTAACGAGTGCACTTAGTAACGTCTACTTCATCAATTCTGGGAATAGAGACAGTGAATCTTAAGATTTCTTTCATTAAGTAATGAACCTCAGGCAGCCAAGATCGTTGGTCCCCGGTATATTGGCTTCCATTAGTCACTGTTGAGAATTGGGCTGACTTTACTATTTTAAAGGGGCAGTAGAGCTTGTAGAAAGCATGCTGGGTAAAATAGGGTTCTAGCTTTGCCATTGACTAGCTGGGCTACTTACATTGAACGCATTTAGGGTAGGGCTGTGGTTCTCTGTCCTGGCTGCGAGCCAGAATCCCCTCCATGAGCTTAAGAGATCCAAAAGCTTGAATTCCACTCCCAAGTGTTTTATTACCTGGAACAGACCTGTATTCTAAACCCTGTAACATCAGGTTTTACCGTGTGACCTTAAGGGGATTGTTTCCTTTTACAAAACCTCAGTTTCCTTATCCTTAAAGGCAGGAAATGATAAGGAGGGATTTGATGTGAAAATTAAGGAGCAAGTACACGCAAAGTGCCCGGGACAACACCGGGCACATCATCGGGGCTTAGTAAATATCAGCTGCCTTTTCTCCATGTAGCCCCAAACACTTTGGAAGGAAATTGAATGAGCTGCTGATTATTTGGCTAGTGCCCTTGAAGGCTGTAAAACCAACATCTGAATTATCTGGGTTGATAAGATTATCTAGATCACTGCTAAATCTCCCTGCCACTTTGTCCTGGGATACTGAGACACCTAACTCCCAAGTACAGCCCTTTCCAGGGTAACTCTGAAAGACCCTTTGTGCTGGCCAAACAGTACCCAGAGTGTGCCTTCCAGATAGACAATATGGTAAAGCCACACGTTAATCTTCCCCCCACAAATCCTATTTCATGTCTTCCGGACCTTGCAGACGGGAGGTGGGTGGAAACAATCAGTCCATTGAGAATCACAGGCTGACCTCCAATTCAGACCTCTACCTGGGTGAGTAAATTTGGACGCAGAACAAGTGATTTGGCCCCAGCCAAAGGTGGTTTCCTGCTCCGTTGACGAAGGCTGGCTGCAGTTCAGTTAGGAACTCGGCTAGGGAGACTGCCACGGGAAAGGATGTTGAAAGTGCCCACCCAGTCGGGATTGAATTAATAGTCAGACAGGAACCAACTTCCTCCCACCTGAGGAAGAGGAGCTCGGCCGTTGGCCGCTCTCAGCCCTTGGAGGACACCAGCCGTGCACCTGGGTGATATGGCTGGCAGCTGAGGGTCAAGTGATCTGGGGTCTCGGGAAATGTCAGCCCCACGTGCACCTGCTTCTCAAGCCAGTTCCCGAAAAGCTTCAAAATCCTAAAGCGCATCTCACACCCTCCAACTCTGCTTTGCCCATCAAAAGAGCACCTGCTGCCCTCTTCACCGTTCTGTGTTCGTTTCTGGATTGTCCTTTTTATAGTGACCATTTTTGGAGGATTGCTATGTGCCTGTCACTCCCGTTGAGGGCACAGTACCTTCCTGAACATCCAGACGATTCTAGTACTGCTCACTACTCCTGCCACAGGTGATCGCTGGTGAATGAATGGCATCCTGGTTCATCGTCAGCACTGGGTGGAGCAGGGGAATACATCTCTGGGCTCTTGTGGTTTTCTGCGCTTGCGGGCAGAGTGAGTGCTGGCAGTGAGCACATGACCTTGGCAAAAGATACGCAGGTGCTGGCTTTGGGAGCAAAACCGCACCACCGACTGGTGTGCGAGATCATGAGTGAGAGTTCCAGGTGCGAAGGGCTAGAACACTGTATCGCCTCTGCTGCGATCATACACCTTTTCTGCTTTATCCTCATCACGGCTGTCACTTTGTGTGTCTGTGAGATGACGTGACTAATGGCACTCCCCATGCACGGATCATCAGCCCAGTGTGGGTAGATCCTTGTTTCTCCTTAACTGTGTAGCCCCTGGGACAGCGGCTCTAATGTTCACTGAATAAGTGATGAAAGTCCTATTCCTAGATGAGGAAACGAAGGCTTAACGAGATGAAGCAGGATGGCTGCTGACCCCATGGATCCTTTGGGGGCGGGTCCCCAGGATATGGACTTGAGGTTCCTGTGGTTGCAAATCCCAGGCTTTTAACATAATAGGGTTTCTGCAAATTGAACCCCATTGTATGAAATGTCTATGAGCCTTGGTTCATATGTAAAATTAGGAGAGTTAAAAATTATTTCACGTGTCGTGTTAAGATTCAGACAACTATAGAAATTCAAATCCATACAGGGAAGGTCCCTTGCACAAAGTAGATGGGCATGAATGTCAGCCATCATGACGTCATCATCGCCTCTCCCCGCTCTTCCCATTCCTGTTGCTGGTCTTTGGGAATTCTGGTCTTGTACTATGTTGTTGTTACTGGTTTTGCAAGTAGGTCTTGGGAAAATTTTACAGAAAGAAACAAAACATTTAAATTTCATCAGATGATTCTCAATGCAGATTTTAAAAAATCTTGTTCATAGAATCTACCAGATACTAAAGAATACTGTATCCAAGATACGTTCCTCTAGGTATGCCTTTTTTTTTTTCATTTTTTAAAAGTAACATATAATGTATTATTTGTTTCAGGGGTACAGGTCTGTGATTCTTCAGTCTTACACAATTCACAGCACTCACCATAGCACATACCCTCCCCAGTGTCAATCATCCTGCCCCCCCCCCCCCACCCCGGCCTTTAATGTGTGGGGTAGAAAGGAGGGAGTAGTATCAAATTAGTTTTTCCTTTCCTCCACCCTCTCCAGCCCCAAACTTCTCTCAGATACTTTTTTCCCTTGGAAGGGAGGTTGCTACAAATGCAGACGGAAAGGCCCCCCACATACTCTAGAAGAGTAGATTGAAGGAGTAAGTTATAGGGCTAGTGGAAGGGCCCAGTTTCCCTGTTTTCTCCAACTGGAATTCAGAACTTCAGAAGTGTTTCCAGCAGAAGCAGGTGTGCTCCTGACAAGATCCTTATCCTTCGGTGACATCATAAGAAAAATGAAGGATTTACTTCCAACCTGGTTTATTTCCTCCTATGTTCCAGTCAGGGGCAGGAGGATTTAATTAACATTGTTTCAACTGTCCTATTGTTCTTTGTTTCTTAACTGAACATAGTAAATCAAACTACTCTTCTAACTGGGCATATCCATTCGTGACATCATTTGGGTCAAAAACCACGCTTACTATCTGTGCCCAAACATGGATATTGTGAATGTTTCTCCATTTCAAGAGAGTATAAGGGAACCGATTTAGAAAACTTTTAAAGCAAACGCTAACGTTAAGATTTTCTTGCATCTCAGTCATCAAATTAAATAAGCACAAACAAGAACTTTAGAAACAATCTCACAGAGTGTTCTTTTCCTAGCCCCACAAAAATTTTTTTTCATGGAGGATTTCAGTTGTTTTTGAAAATGCTCTTTAATTTTCTGAATCCCTTACTAGACTCTAAGTGTGAAGAGGCAGAGAGTATGTCTGTCTTGTTTCCCTGTGTATCATCCATTCCAGAAATTCTTGGTAGCAGTGATCTCCTACTGAACAAGACAAAAAAAAAAAAAAAAAAAGCCCCTGCCTTTATGGACCTTACATTGTATCTTCAGTACCAAGGACAATGGTTGAAAATGATCATTTTAGGGTGATTTGTTGAGTGAAATAGTAAATAGGTGACTGAAGTTGCTTTTTCTGTAATAAAATTTCTTCAGGGCTCTGTATTGCCCCAAGTAAACATCCCCATCCTGCAAACCATGCAGGAAGAACTGATGCCACCCAGAAGAGCTGCTGTGTGACTCTCAGTGTGAACATAGACAGTTGTCATTTTAAGCAGATTTTTTTTTAATTGAAGTGTAGTTGACATATTAGTTTCAGGTGTACAACATAGTGATTCAACATTCACGTACATGAGGAAGTGATCATTAAATCCAGCCATCATCTGTCACCATACAAACTTGTATGTGCTGTATATTACATCCCTATGGCTTACTTATTTAATAAGAGACAGGTTGTAAAGTTTAATCCTCTTCCCCTATTTTCCTCATCCCACAACCTCCCTCCCCTCGGGCCACCGCCAGATTGTTCTCTGTATCTGGGAGTCTGTTTCTGTTTGGTTTGGTTTAGTTGTTTTGGTTTTTAGATCCCACATTTAAGTGAAATCATAAGACATTTGTCTTCCTCTGTCTGACTTATTTTGCTTAGCATAATACCCTTTAGGTCTGTCCATGTTGTCCCAAATGGCAACTTTTTTTTAAAAATAATTTTATTATTTTTTTATTAACATATAATGTATTATTTGCCCCAGGGGTACAGGTCTGTGAATCATCAGGCTTACATACTTCCCAGCACTCACCATAGCACATACCCTCCCCAATGTCCATAACCCCACCACCCTCTCCCTCCCCCCCTCCCCCCAGCAACCCTCAGTTTGTTTTGTGAGATTGAGTCTCTTATGGTTTGTCTCCCTCCCAATCCCATCTTGTTTCATTTATTCTTTTCCTACCCCTCAAACCCCCCACGTTGCATCTCCACTTCCTCATATCAGGGAGGTCATATGATAGTTGTCTTTCTCTGATTGACTTATTTTGCTAAGCATAATACCCTCTAGTTCCATCCACGTCATCACAAATGGCAAGATTTCATTTCTTTTGATGGCTGCATAGTATTCCATTGTATATATATATATACCACATCTTCTTTATCCATCCGTTGATGGACATCTAAGTTCTTTCCGTAGTTTGGCTATTGTGGACATTGCTGCTATAAACATTCGGGTGCACGTGCCCCTTCGGATCACTACTTTTGCATCTTTAGGGTAGATACCCAGTAGTGCAGTTGCTGGGTCATAGGGTAGCTTTATTTTCAACTTTTTGAGGAACCTCCGTGCTGTTTTCCCGAGTGGCTGCACCAGCTTGCATTCCCACCAACAGTGTAGGAGGGTTCCCCTTTCTCTGCATCCTCGCCAGCGTCTGTCGTTTCCTGACTTAATTTTAGCCATTCTGACTGGTGTGAGGTGGTATCTCATTGCGGTTTTGATTTGTATTTCCCTGATGCTGAGTGATGTGGAGCACTTTTTCATGTGTCTGTTGGCCATCGGGATGTCTTCTTTGCAGAAATGCCCATTCATGTCTTCTGCCCATTTCTTAATTGGATTATTTGTTCTTTGGGTGTTGAGTTTGATAAGCTCTTTATAGATTTTGGATACTAGCCCTTTATCTGATATGTTATTTGCGAATATCTCCTCCCATTCTGTCAGTTGTCTTTTGGTTTTGTTAACTGTTTCCTTTGCTGTGCAAAAGCTTTTGATCTTGATGCAGTCCCAGTAGTTCATTTTTGCCCTTGCTTCCCTTGCCTTTGCGATGTTCCTAGGAAGAAGTTGCTGCGGCTGAGGTCGAAGAGGTTGCTGCCTGTGTTCTCCTCAAAATCCTTGAGGAGAACACAGGCAGCAACCTCTT